>NC_137504.1:8927500-9357500 GCF_041902795.1 Electrophorus electricus
CCTGTGTGTCTCGTCAGCATACAGCGTTTGCAGGAGTAATCTGTTCTGTCGTGAGTTAAAAACATACTGCTAGAGTGAGAAACCCAAAAGTATACCCGAGTTTCACAGCTCTTTCAAAATCTGAGAAATACGCGATCGGAAGATTGGAGACCAGTCGTGCTGCTGCACTCTGGACAAGTTGTAGAGGTTTGATGGCTCTTAGAGGAAGACCAGGCAAGTACTTGAGTTGAACGATGAATGTTTTAGGTTATGTTACTTAAGTTTGAAAGAAAAATAAACATTGACCTGTAATGAGTGTGTCAAATATATCATAACTTATCTTGTAAGCATACAGCGTCTGCTCACATGAAACAGGCCAATATTAGTGAAATCTAGTATCCAAAAGCTTCGGTTATAAAAATGACTGAAAGAATGTCCATATATAACTGTAACTGTGTGTATATGTTTACTTATTAATCCAACATTCGATCTAAAACTTAGTCATTTCAATTTCTCATTACACTATTATTTCATTGTTTATTGAATTCAGTAAATTGAGCAACACTTACTCTAGGGCAGCAATGCGCAATCTGTTTTGTCGCGTGTGTCCCAGAATTTTCAAATTTTGACAGAGCTGCGTAAGCCAACGCAAGACAGGTGGTGCCAAACTCATTTCGCAGGAATTTCACTCACAACTGTTTTCACCCAGTTCCACTTATTAAATAATTTGTTTCACTCAGTAGCAGCCGAGATACTTCCGACAGTAAACACCTGACTCTTATCAAGCGTTTTTCCTATCTCACTAAAAAACTGCAGTTATGAAACCGCTCTTTAAAAAAGAAAAATCTGGAAACACCTCGGTTAAGTATTCACAGACCCATTTCAAAACATTCGTTCATTGACATAATTACTGACTTCTAGCAACATACAAGCTTTCTATCCTTAAAAAGCTGTCTAGACAAATTTCAGTCAGGATTGCGTCTTACTCATAGTATTGAGGCTGCTCTAATTAACGTAAATTATGACATTAATTTTAAATACAGACTGGGAAAGTATCAGTTTTACTACTGTTCGCTCTCAGTGCAGCTTTTGATACGATTAGCTATAAAATTCTCATAGTCTTGAAACAGGTGTTGGAGTCTTTGTTGAAATAGAAAATAATGTTTATGAAAGAATGCCGATGACTTGTGGTGCCCCCCAGGGTTCAATTACTGGGCTGCTTTCATTTAACTTATATATGCTTCCTCTTGTCCAAATCTTAAAGATTTAGGTCTGTCTTACCACAGACATGTAGACAACACACGGATTTACCTAGCCCTCTTCCAGAACAACTACAGTCCCCCCAACTCACTTTGAGTGTATTATTAACTGTATTACTCACTGGATGAACCAAAATCTCCTGCATTTGTGTAAAGAAAAAAACAGTGATTGTTATATTTGGAGCGATAAGAGGCCAGAAAAGCTGCCTACTGGGACTCAAATCTAAAGAGGTAGATTGTAACCTTGGCGTACAGTAGACTCTGATCTCAGTTTTAGCAGTCACATGAAATCAGTAACTAAATCCTGCATTTTATCACCTCATGAAAATCAACAAGATCAGGGAGAATATATATATATATATATATATGACTGTGTGTGTGTGTGTGTGTGTGTGTGTGTGTGTGTTATAAAAATTTTCATTGTATTTTCATTTCTGTGATTTTAATTTATTAGTATTCTGACATTATTCAGTTATTATTAAAAAGCACTGAGCCATATGAAAAGATTTATGATTTTTTAAAAATGTGAAACTCACAGTGTGAACTCATGTAATCTATGTTTAAGAATGCAAACCTATTGTTTGAGCACTCTGTATGTGAAGCCTCACACCAGCTGGGGGCACTATTGTTTGTTTGTTTGTTTAATAATAAACACATTGACACAATATCTGGGCTTCACTGCTGGTTTAATGATAAATAGATATTTGAGTTCTTAACACCAGTACAAAGGATCCTACATATTTCAACATTCATACTTTGTGATTTGAAAATACTTTTTATTTCAATCACCTTTACTGTATTCAGACAAGGTAAATATTTATTGTTCAATATTCTTTTGCTTGACAGTAATAAGAAATTAGCCTTTTATTTGCTGTTTGTTTATGTGTTTATTTGCAAGGAGTGGTGATATAAAAAGCAAATCCATTTTTTTATATCTCTCAGTTACATATCTTCTTGTTGTTGTTAATGATGTTTATTTGCAAACAATGGTGATGTAACTATAAGCAAATCCCAAAAAATATTTGGGTTATGGTCTTTTGTATATGAAGGTCCTGATGTCATCATCAATGCTATGTTTTCTTTATAGAAAAAATGATCATAATTGATACTATTTTTCCTTCATAGAAAAAATGTCAGATTTTTGGACCACCATTATTTGTTGCCATCATTCTTTGTTGCATAGCTGGAGAAGGTTGATATGTTTTGATTAAAACAGTTGTGACATACGCACATTCAAAATAAGAGGGTGAGAGATGGTGAAATGACTGCATCCAGCCCCACCTCCCTTACCCCTCTGCTCTTCCTTCCTCTCTTTCTTGCTTTCTTGTGTGGAGTGGAGCGCTAAAGTGAGACGGAGCAGCGTAGCAGGTGCAGGAATCAAAAACTGTCACAGAGAGAGAGAGAGAGAGAGAGAGAGATCATACTACACACAAACACACAAAGAGAGGGAGGATTGTAGAGGGAGAAAAAGGGGGAGTGCAATTGAAACAGTTGGAGACGTGCATTTAAAAAGAGAGAGCGGGACGGACAAAGAGCAGTAAAAGAGCAAGCATGCTGAGGAGGAAGAGGAGCGTGTCCTTTGGAGGATTTGGATGGTAGGTACCACACATGGAGCAGGAGCTGTGTGCTAGCTAAAGTGTGAACGTGTGTTGGAGGCAGCGTTTGTGTGTGTGTGAGCATGTGTGCATCTGGATGTGCATTTGTGTGTGCGTCTGTGTGTGATGGACGGAGAGTATGTGTACATGATTTGAATAAGAGATTTTATTGCTACATATAAGCATGCATTTGCTTATCATCACTGATGTGCACTTAAAATGAAGCACTGAACACCTTTAGTCAAGGTTGAGGACACGGCCAAGTTAGGTTTTACAACCTGATACTGTATGGAATTTCAGTAGGGATGTCTGAGGCCAAAACTCTATCAAGCATTGTTAAGGTTAGGTGTTCCTTATAAAATAAAACCAGATGTGTTAAGTTTACATCCTGTCAATTATATCATGTTCTAATATTTTTAAGTTAGGCCACACCTCTGATGACTACTGAGCGTGTCTTTTCAGTGACAAGTAATCTGCCAGATACACTGTCATGCTCTGACTAAGCAAGTGTTCTAAGCATTCTGCTCAGTTTGGCACACACACTGTTTTTATTCATGCTTTCCTCAGCTAGCCAGACGGGTTAATACAGGAGAAATATTCTAGGACATATTAGTATTATCACACATACACGCATCAGTTTTGCACAGTTTCTCTTTTTTTTTTTAATCTCTGTTCTTTTTACTTTTATTTTAAAATAGATAATTTGATTTGTCTCATTTCTTAATTATCCTCTGTACTCACTGTATAACTGTAAATAGTCCAGTTTGTCAGTATGTTTGGTATGTTACATGTGCACTAACTGAGGTAAATATGTTGTATATGTAACATACCATACCTGGCAAATAAAAGAGATTCTGATTCTAATGTTTATGTTTGTATTTAAATATGTGACTTTATCATTCTTTGTGGGTATGATAAATGTACATGTGTCCCTGTGCACTGAAATATTGAATGTGGTTGTTTTAGTCAGTGCCATAAGAGAGGGTGAATGCTTTATTTATGACAGTGGTGCTGAAATAGTGGTGCTGACTTTTTTGTTTTAGCACTTACTTCACTATCTCTCACTACAATTCTCCATCTTTTTCATACCTTCTTTACAAGTTTAGCCATTGCTGTGCAAAAAAATAGGTTATTTTTAACTTTTCTTCTGATTCATTACTCTTGCTGATATATGTGTGTGTGTGTGTGTGTGTGTGTGTGTGTGTGCGCGCGCGACATTCAGAAGTTAAAAGAAAGATGTTTATTTCTGATACCTTTGCCATCAAGCATATAGCTGTTTACTTACATCTAGATCTGTTCATTACCAAAACAGAGTAAGTGTCCAGAGAACAAAGCTAGTGGAAACCTTAGCACCTAGAGAGGTGTACTCACACTGTAGGTGTGAAGATTGCATTGTTGCCCTTGTACTAATTGCTACTAGTTTGCAGAATAAAATGAGCACTTTGTGTTTCTTTCAGAACATAGCCAACATGTTCTGTTTATGGAATTGCTGTATGTCAGCTTTTTGCATGCTGTGGGAAAATCTGTCATACACTTGCACACACGCCCTTCCTTTCTCACTCTTACCACCACACCCAGTCAAACCACAGGCCCCACACTGACACAACCCTACCCCAGTCAAAAAAAACCATACCATCTATTGACAAATGTTCCAGTTCCCTATAACTCACCTATGATCTATAAAGAGAAACAGAAAATGTGAAAAAAGGTTCTCTCTTATCCTGACAGATGAATTACACATATATTCAGTATATGCCTATATGTTTTAATTTTATTTTTTCTTACTCTCTCATTCTTTCACTCTCTCCATGTCCCTCTAGCATCTTCCAGTCCCACTTCCATGAATTCACTTTTTGGGCCATTGGAAAGGTTTCCTTCTTTTTTTGGTTCCTCTGAGCCTGACGTAGCACTGTTAGGGCTTGTGTGGACTAGCCTCCTGTTCTAAACACAGTCTCCAAATGCATGCACACTGTTCCTGGATAGTATTCTCTTTATCTAGGCACACCTGATGATATTTCAGCCTGGCTAAAGATTCATTACTTTTGACAATTATGTAAAAAGTAGGGATGGCAATACTCACTGAAGCTTCTCTCAAGCTTCAAAATGTACACCAATTTATTGTTACTAAGTTTATTGCATTGTGCTGATATTTATGAGAACATAGTCATAGTTAATGGATGTCAGGCTAAATAGCACTGTCGCAGTTCCTCACTAACAGGTAGTGACAACAAAATAACACTTGGATGAAATTCTGTAGGGAAGAAAACCCCTTTTGAAACAATATTTTAATTATTTCTTTGCCCACAGCTTTTGATAATTAGATATTAAGTATATTTTGGATTCTTGACCACAAATAGTGCATTTTTGTTTTCTTGTTGCTCAATCAGTTGAATCAGTTGTGTTGAAACACAGAAAAAAAAAACTGCAAAGCATGGGATATGCTGAATGATATATCAAATTTACTGTATGGAGGTTTGATACCTTATCCTAAAATCACTTTCTTTCCCTCTGAACACAGGATTGACAAATCTACCATCACTGCTCTTCGAACTCGGTAAGTAATATGCATTTCTTTTAACACACCTGCCCCCAACTACCACCATCCCACACTAACAGTGTGATGAAAAAAAGTGGTTTGTTAGGTTGGCCATGTAACGGTTGTTACTACATTCAGCCATACAGTGCGCCTGTGTGTTCTAGGTTGCTCAGAGAAAGATCAGCCAGATGGTGTGATTCTATTTATATTAGTACTATTGGCAAGGTGAATACTATAAACCTGTAGTGGCTGTAAAACCTCACCTGCACCCTGTGTGTTTTTGTGTTGCCAATAATCAGTGTTCATTAAAGCCATAAGACTGACTATCTGAAGATGTGCTTGTTAACTCGATGTGTAATACAACCCAGAATGTGTACACCAACAACAGGAACTATAGAAAAGATGTGATAATCCCACTTGAATCAGAGAATAAATTCAGCTTTGTTGGGAACACTCATAGCTGGGACTCACAGTTGGATATTTGCCTAACAATGATGACTCCACTATGCAATTGAGAGTTAGGGAGATTAAATTTGGCAAGCAGTTACCTTGCTAACAGGTGGCATCCCTACATCTTACTCTTCACCTGCTGTTCAGTCTCCCCCAGAAAGCTGTTAACTGTTCCGGAGGCCAGGCATGGTGAATACAATACAGCTAAGGAACAGTACACTTATATAGTGCACACTGATTGTGTCTGCATAATGCATTTCTGGCTTTTCCGGTTCCAGAATTTTCATGCCATATACTTTACTTTCTATTTGCATTAAGTAGTTAATTATATATCTTGCACTACCACTTGATTAAGAAGACTGGATTGGTAAAGGTTAGCCTGTAAGATCATGGCATGAAACAAACAGTGCTAGCCTGGAGGCTAGTTAAAATGTGTCAACATTTACCCACTGGCACTTCCAGGAAATCTTTGCGGCAGCATAATGAATGTTCATTGACGCATCTAACATTCCTATAAGTTTAATTTGCCAAGCATATGACTATCAGAGGCTTTTGTTGTTTTTTATTTTTGTTTGTTGTGTGTGTGCGTATGTGATTTTTCTTTAGTTATAGCTGAATTCATGTTGCTGTATCTGTGCTTGTATGTAGGACTGTTCAAGATTTATTGAAGTGTGTCAAACATCAACTCTCCCTAGTCTATGATTTATTCAACGCTCCGGTACATGTGCTATGTACTCGCAGGATCACTTGCTCTGTTTAGTTGTTGCCTCATTAATACAACCTTCCAACCTATTTGTGCATTCCATCCTATCTGTGGGCTTTTCAGCCCATTCATACCCCCTCTCCTCTTATTGCCTTCCCAGTCATCTACCTCACTCCCTTCTCCACACACACACACACACACACACACACACACACACACACACACACACACACACACAAAAAAAAACTAAGTGAAGTGCTTTGTACTCATGCCTCATCCAGAGCAAGGGATTACAGCTGTGTAATCAGTAGCTGTCGTGAGCACATCACTTTGTACAGTCTTCCATCTGGTTTGAGTTACTAGAGAGGACCTGTTGATTTCCTGATTTCCACAGCAAACATGTCTCAAAGATCCTGGTAAGTTCACCTTGCAAATATACAGCATGCATGTTGCTGATTACATAACAATTAGTATGCGTCTTTTATGCTAGTGCTAACATTGTATCAGATTCTATTATGTGCAAGTTTTACAGTGACAAAAAAACAAACAAACTTGTAACTGTAGGTTCACTAAGATCTTTGTAAATGAAGATAAGTAGCCTAATGTTAACTGTCATCACACAGTTGTCAATTTATGTTAGAAAGCCTGGGTACATTTTTAGTAAGTAGGTCAGAAACTACTTAGTAAAAGCAATTTATAAAGAACTTTAAGTACAATGAAAAATTGAACATAGCAGAATTAACATAGCAGTTGCCTCCTTTGGATTGCCAGAAAAAGAGTTGTCCATTCATTTATACAGTTTTTTTTCCCAATCTTAAATGGCAAGGTCGGATACTAAAATTAAAGCTGATGTATAGTCATGTTGTAGTTGTCCTTTTTGACACTAGTACTCGACTTTTACTCTGATGACAATTTAATATGAACTGCTAAAGCCTGACGTGCACATAACCACCATGCCCATGGACTTTAAATACAGTCACATTCTTACATTAGGCCCAATGTTTTATTGCCTATTCAGCAATTAATCTTACGCACTCATAGTAAACTTGAATTATTCTGAATAGTAAAACTTTAGTACACTGATTATAGTAAAGCCTTAATATACCTATCTATAGAAAAGCCTTAGAGTGCTCACCCTAGAAAAAGTTTAGTGTGCTGTCTATAGTAAATCCTTAATGCACTCTCCAATCTTCTGAGCACTCTCTCTCCCCTATAGTCTGAATAAGCTCTCTTCAGTAAAACCTGAGTATGCTCTCTCCAGTAAACCCTGAGCATGCACTCACTAGTATAGCCTGAATATGCTCTCTTCAGTATAGCCTGAATATGCCCTCTCCAAGCCCTGAAACTCAATCCTTCCCCCTTTTAGTGCTCTTGGCATCCATTTATTTCTAGACTGCTACACCTCAGCAATGACAGCTTCTCTTTCACTCCACCACTCATCTCTATGCACTCTCTCATTCACCCTCACTTACTCCCTGCCAACCCTCTAGCCTTGTAGAAGCCTTGTTCTGATAAGACGCATAACTGTGTAACAGGGGCTGAAACTCTGGTCAGATCAGTGATGATACCCACAGTCTACTGGGGGAGTAACCACACTCTAATGATGGGGGGCCCATGTGCGAAACGGTTAGATCATAGAACAGGTAAAACAAGAAAAGTAAATAACTAAAGGTGGGGAGTTGAAGCCCGGCCGCCTTGTTGCAAGGCAAACAAACACCCGCTAGAAAACTAACTGTTCGTATATCGCTCTTCAGAGGAATGGAGGACAACAAAACGAGGGGAAACACCATGCAGAGCATGGGAAAAGGGAGAACCAAGGACGCCACAGGAAAATTGGAAGCCCCGATACACTGGGGAAAACCAAACTAAAACTTCCCAAACAAATCAGAAAACAGGGAGGAACAGTAACAGCTAAGGGGAGCCTTGGGAGAGAGAGACAGATATGAGAGGGAAGGGAATGTGTAAAAACAGACACCCTCACAGAGTAGAAGTGAAGAGTAGCACAAGGGCTCACAGAACTCAAGACCCAAAGTTACTGGGTAGGAGCTTGGCTCAAATCTTTAGCAAAGACCCAACACTGAGTGGCTGCGTCATTGGCCTTATATAGGTCTAGCCCAGCTGTTGGGCATCAAGCCTGATTAGTAGTGTGCCTGACTCGAGGCCTCCCTCTGGTGGCCAGAGGGGGCCTCGGCCTGGTAAGAACCCTTACAAACTGAAAGTAAGGACTGCTCTGTCAAGGAGGAAAGTGTAACAACCACAGTGCTTGCTGCAGCAGCACAACCAGCATCATACAGAGGGATTTTCTAAAATTATTAGTCTTACTGACTTTATACTTCTACATATTAAGCTTACCATTAAAAACCATGAATCAGCAAATGTCTGAAACAAAGGTATCAAAAAACTTCATAAGTATGACTTAGTTTGGTCTATTATAGTACATGTATTTATCTATAATAGTAGATATTGTTCTATAATAATCTTGCAAGGTACATATTTCAGATTGAAAAGTCCCACTGTGCAGTAGTAACTGATATCAAAATAACCTAGCAGTTTGTGCAAAGACATTGTAGATATTTAACTATTTCTTATTCTATTGTTCTTCTTGGGGTCTTAGGGTGAACTTTGAGAAAATTGTTGAACAGTGGTGAATGGTTGCACTCAGTGACAATCACTTTTTCTTCTCAGTTCTTTGAAATTTAGCAACAGAGAGTTGAAATTAGAGTTCTAAAAGCTTTGCATTGTCCAGTAGATTTAGTTGAATAGTCTCAGAACACATACTTTTAACTGGTACAATCAGATTTTCCAGACCAATTGTTTTCTTATTTTCATGGTCATGCAAATACAGGTACAAATACTGACTGTCATGAAGGAGACTCTGTGTATCACTCTATGACTCTATTTGATAAAGAGAATATTTGACTATATATCAGCACATGAGATTTGCCTATGTGGTATGCTGTGGTTTATTTATTAGCTTGTGTAAGTTCATTGTTTAAAATTGGGTTTTTCAGCTTTCTAATGTGCATAGTCCTGAATATTAAAATGTGTTCAAGCACAATATACAAATTCAAAAATGAAAGGAGAAAACATCCTTGTTTTTTCAAAGGACCTATAACACATCAACTGTAGCATTTACTACCAGTATCCTACCAGTAGAGGGACCTAACACTACACTAACAAATACAATAGTAGCTATTAGAGAAATTCTGTAGGCTGAAACATACTAATTGTTTAACTATAGATTAGTTAGATATACTCTGATCCTCAGTCTTCCTTACAGAGAAGAGCAGCAATAGTTTCTTAGGCCTGCATGGTTCTCAAAGAGTGCGTAGGGCACAACAAGAAAAAACACACTGTTGTTATTTCCATGCTTCCCAGTCATGTTTATAGCCTCCACTAATTATCTCTGCCAAGAAACTTGATTCCCCCTCTTTGGTGCAGGAAAGTGAATGTAAAGAAACTGAAGGTGAGGCTGTGTGGCTTTCCCTAAGTTGGAGCTGTGTGGCTCATTTACAAAGGCAGCTTGGTGCTGTAGGCCACGGTAAGTGTATTTTGTGTGTGAATTGAGCTTAATTCTCTTTTCTTTTGTTGCCATTTACCTTGCTCATTAGTCTTTCATGCTGACATGGCCAGACATCATACAGCTACTAAAGATATATAGCATACTAGCTAGACTTTTGATGCACGCTCTAGAGTTTTGATGCAAGCTCTAGAGTTTTGATGCAAGCTCTAGAGTTTTGATGCAAGCTCTAGAGTTTTGCTGTTCTGACATTTCTTTTGCATCTTAGTCTCTTAAGATGACTGTATTTTAGCTTTTGGCATCTTTTACTTTTTTCTCCTTCCTTCCCCCTCCTTTTCCATTTCCTTTTGTCTCCGTCCTTCTCTCCATCACGTTCCCTTACTTCCTCACTCTCTATTTCCCTCTTTTTCGTTCCTTCTATCGTTCTCTCTCGTTTTCCCACTGTGGTTTTGGGCAAGTAGCCTTTGGCCTTTTGCAGTAGGTGAATAACACAAATTATGGAAGCAATTTTATAGACGACATTTTTGCATGATTACACAATTTCTGTATTGATGACTTCAGAATGCATTAGTAACTCTCAGCCCCTAACCCAGAGAAGCACAGAGAAACAGGTGCAATTACATACTGTAAAAGGTCAGGGAGAAAACAGGTGAACAGCTGTAGCACTGTTGGACACTGGTTGCCATAAAGAGAAAAGAATGGGATTGAAGGTCAGCCTTGCACTTCAGGCTCTAGTGCGTGTGCAGAGACTGGCTGCTGTAAATGTAGAAATGAAAGCCTGTGCAAAGAAATGGATGAGAAAGATGTGAGTATGAACAAAAAAGGTGGAGAATTATGTGGCCAGATCTTCCAATTCCCTTACTGAGCAAACTGTTTACGTAACAGAGAGCTGTGCAATCAAAAACCTACGTCATAATGACTGAAAAGTTGGTAGCTGAATCTGTGTGTGTGTGTGTGTGTGTGTGTGTGTGTGTGTGTTTGTGTTTGTGAGTGTGTTTGTGAGTGTGTGTGTGAGTGTGTGTGAGTGTCCTTCACATGTCTGGGATCAAGTGTTTATCTAAGTGGTGTCTCTGCAGGGTCTTATCAGTGATTGTGTGTGTGTGTGTGTGTGTGTGTGTGTGTGTGTGTGTGTGTGTGTGTGTGTGTGTGTGTGTGTGTGTGTGCATATGTCTGTATGTGAAAGAGAAACTGCAGGGGGCTGGTCTGTTTGTGTGTAAAAATGAGAGAGAGATATAGGAAAACAGAGAGAGAGAGAGTCAGCCATGGCTATACGTACTAAACACCTGGTTCTGGTAATGTCTCCCATCTCCTCAGTTGTCCATCCTTATCACATAAAGAGAGAGAGGCTCTGCTTTTCTGTCTCTCTGCTGGAATGAATGGCTTTAATAAAGCACCCTGCTCCCCCTACAGCCCAGAACACTTCATTTAATCTCCAGCACTCAGTGCCTATTGATTTATCTTTGACTTTACCAACAGGTGTCTAGAGCACAGCTTTATTGAAACAGGTGCCTCTTTTCCACAGGGATAGCATCCTGTAGAATCTTAAATTATATTTCATATATAAATGTAGTTAAGTAAATATTCAGTAAGTATAAATATTCAGTACTCTGTATAGTCATGTTTGTTAATCAATTTGGATTTAATCAGATGCATGCAACAGTGCCACTGTCCACCCTCTTTAAATGTAACTATTAGCTGCATCTGAAAAATTGATGTCATTTTGAGAACTGCATTAACATATAACATTTCTGCCTGTTCTCCAGTGTGCTTTCAGAATTAGACACTTCCCACATGTTAGGAACTGGAGATTACATTGTATCATTTTCTCTCCAATTTGTTCTCTCCAGTGAGTTTCACACAATCACCTTGCTGTCTTTCACCTCCTTTGATTGTTCTCCTCTCCTGATAACTAGACAGTTATTCCTGAACCACAGTATCCACACACCCCCAGAACCCCCTTAGGGTCCTTATAGAGAACATTCTTAGATGCTGGCTGTCTATTTGTTTTTGAACAGCTTTATAGCTTTATATTAGCTGCACAAACCATAAATAGATCCTTTGACAACATATACACTTAAATCTTTACTTGTTTATTTTTGTTGATTATCTATTACAGTAAACAACAAGGCAGGTGTCTGTGGAACTCAGACCTTATTAGCCTATGGATACCTGGCATTCCTTTGTTTGTCTTCATGCTCAGGTGTTAATGGGGTAGTGCACCTGGTAATGGACAACAGCAGTTGCTATTGTCCTGACTACAGAGTCACTGCAGCTCTTAAAAAGAGAAACATGGGGTTATTTTACTGTTATAACAGTAGCTTTGCTCTAAGTATACATTATCAACTTCTTAAGAATTAGGACTGGCTGCTGTTGCATGCTTTGTGGAAACTAAACATATAGTGAGTACTGAGGTAGTATCAAACTGGCAAGTCCCTAGCAAGTCATCATTGACTGTGCTTTTATTAGTGTAATGTCTGGAGCATTGCCTCCGTTCACCCTAGGATTTAATTATTGTACAAATTATGTGTTAGGATAAATTTCTTTAGTAGTATTTTTTTTTTTTACTGTTACCATCAATACAGAATGATGGATATGCTCACAAATCCAGTGTGTAGAAAATGTTACTGCAACATGGATGCTTGTTTACAGCTTTATCTTTGTCGATTATGACATCATCACACATTCATAGAGATTATGGCAGGAGTGTCATATATATGTTGCCTTCACCTTCCTCATCTTCTCTTGCTCTGTGTCACATTCATGGACCGGAGCGTCTCCCGTTTCCCCGGCTTCCTGTTTTCCAGCTTTCACCTGTTTCCATGGTTTCCCTGTCTCGTGTGTTATTTTTGTTCCAGGCCTTAGTTTTGTTTTCTCCACAACTCGTTCATTTTTCCACACCCGTCATTGCAGTCACCTGCACCTAGTTTCTAGTCTTGTTAAGTTCATGTATTTAAATCTTGTTCCTGCATCTCATGTTTGTTGGTCATTGTTTTGCTATATCCAGCTAGAGCTTTCTTGTTCCCATGGATTTTCTCCCCGCTGTCATGCTTGCGATCCGGAGCATCTCCTGGCTTCATGAGCTCTTCCGTTTGTTCCAGTCTTTAGTTTTGTTTTCTCCACCCCTCGTTTGTTTTCCACACCCGTCATTGTCTTCACCTGCCCCTTGTTTATAGTCTTGTTAGCTTTGTGTATTTAAACTGTGTTACTGCCTCTCAGGTTTGTTGGTCTATGTATCTTCGATGTTCTAACTCTGCCTCGCTTCTGGTTACGTTGTACTCATTCTCAGTGTTCCTAATTAAGTTACTCTTTCCGTTTACTATTGTCATTCTCTTGTCGCTTGGATATATCTCTTGTTTAGTCCTAAATGATATTGGTGTTATAGTTGATGTTGCTTTCTTTGTCTGTATCGCCCTCCCAGTTCATGTTTGTTAAGTTATGTCTGTTCTTCTGTCTGCTCTGTTATCTCAATACTCTCGTATGTTTCTTTCCTGATCTATAATCACCCTGAATTGGCTTCTTATCCTTTTTGTTTGTTTCTGGTGTTTGTTATTAAACTATTTCTTTATTGACATTGTCCTGTTTATCATTTTTACTATGTCTTCTCCTGTTTTTGATTCTGCTTGTGCTCAAGTCCAAGGTGCTGGTTCCCAAGGTGCTGGTCCAAGGTGCACATGTGTTCGTTATCCACCTCACCCACATTAGAAAATGACCAACCCACTAAGAACACAGCAAGTACACGCCTCCCTCAACAATGGTCATATAGCTGTGAAGACAAGTTCTTTCAGCAAAACCACACCAGGCAGAACAATTCCCCTGGCACTGTAGGGACAAGGAATTCTCGACACCAGTCAAAGAAGACCAATGTAGTTCAAATGCCTGTTAAGTGCCCACACTCCAAGTATCCTGATGCTATCATCGAGGAGTCACAACTCGTAGGACTGGACCAAGAGGGACTTGGTAATGCTTGTCCTACTGAAGTTGGCAGTATCGTACAAGCTGTAGGCCTTGATGGGTCTCTAGGGACTATGGACCCTGGGGCATTTTATTTGGATTTATTAGATCGCCTGAAGACTGGTAAGCCCTGGTCTCTCCCCTCCACTATATGTTCCCCTGGGGAATTCAGTGGAGAGGGTTCCATGGAGGGGTTTATATTACAGAGCCAGCTGTGCTTCAAGTACCTCATCTGCCCCAATCCTTCTGACTGTCTTAAGGTTTGCTTTTTGTGCCAGTATTTAGAAGGAAAGGCCTTACAGTGGGTGGACATTCTCAGCACTCAGAAAGAGGAGGAGATAAGGACGTTAGAGGGATTTTTTTGAAATGTTAAGGGCTACATTTTCGGGATCAAGACCCCGAAAATCATCTAGAACCAATAACCAGTAGTACCCCCGTACCCATTACCATAGCTGCCCAGCCAGTCCATGCCTCTGGTGTGGAAGACGCCACCCAGCCAGTCCCTGCCCCCGATGTGAAAGACGCTGCCAAGTCAGTACCGGTTCCCATTCCCGGCGTGAGAGACGCCGCCCGTCCTGATCTGGTTCCCAGCATGAGAGATGCCGCCCGTCCTGATCCCATACCTGGTGTGAGAGACGCTGCCAAATCTGTTCTGGTTCCCGTTCCCGGCGTGAGAGACGCCGCCCATCCTGATTTGGTTCCTGGCGTGAGAGACGCCACATGTCTTGATCCTGTTCCAGGCGTGAGAGATGCCGCCTGTCCTGATCCTGTTCCCGGCATAGTGGATGCTGCGACCAAGAATGTTCCTGGCATGAGATACACCGCCCATCCTAATCCAGTTCCTGTTCCTGGCGTGAGGGATACCGCCCTTCTTGATCCAGATCCGGTGGTTGCTGGAGTGAGAGATGCCGCCCGTTCTGTTACCAGGTCTGTTCCTGTAGCTGCGCCGCCAAACCCATCGGACCCACCGCTGCTGAATACCGCAGCCGTGCCTCTGGACCCACCGCCGCTGGATGCCGCAACTTGCGCCTCCGGACCCGCCACCGCTGGATGCCACAACTGCGCCTCTGAACCCGCCGCCACTGGATACCACAACCGCACCTCCGGACTTGCCTCTGGATGCCGCTGCCACACCTCCGGATCTCCCGGACCTGCCGCTGCTGCATCTCCGGATCTCCTGAACCTGCCGCTGCCGCGTCTCCGGATCTCCCGGACCCGCCACTGGATGCCGCAGCCACAGCCCCAGATCCACCACCACTGAACGTCACAGCTGTGTCTCCAGATCTAATGGACCTGCCGATGGACACCACTGCCATGCCTCCGGATGTCCCGGATGTCCCTGGTTCTGGTTTTGCCAGCTCCTTTTCCTGCGTTTATCCTCGTGCCTGTCCAAGTGTCTGTGCCTGTTTATGTAAACTACATGAGATCTGGGACCCTGCCTTGTGGTGTTAGCATTCCCCTGCCTGTTCCTGTGTCTGTAGCCATGCCTGCTATACATTTTGTTCTTGTACTGGTAGCTGTTGTAGTCTGAATAATCTCTGTCTTTGCCACTACCCCTGTCCCCATTCCCACAGCTATGCCCAAGTCTACCACTTCTCCTCTTCTTTCCTCTCTTGTCTCTGTGCCCAGATCCAGTCCCAACCATGTTACCTGTCCCACTCCTTTGTCCTGTCATATCCTGTGTTCGGTTCCTCATTCTGCCCCTACCCCTGTGCCTGTCAGGGGCCTTGTCCCTGGTCTTGTACCTCCCCCCAGACCTCTTGACTTCTTGGCCTTCTCCTGTTACCCCGGTTTCTGTGTCTTCTATGGGGTCTACTCTTTCTTTATCTGTTCCTTTTGTCTTGTCTTGGTTCTGTACCTGCTCCTCAACTTGCCTGTTTGGTTCCTGTTGGTGTCGCTTGCCCTTCTGTTCCTGCTCATGGCTTTTTCTAAGGTTGCCTTAATTTGGTTTGTTCCACGCTTCGGGAACAGTGCGGTAAGGGGGGGTACTGTCATGTTCGCGGACTGGAGCTTCTCCTGTTTCTCTGACTTCATGATTTCTTCCGTGTGTTCCAGTCTTTAGTTTCATTTTCTCCACCCCTCGTTTGTTTTCCACACCCGTCATTGTTTTCACCTGCCCTTTCTTTATAGTCTTGTTAGCTTTGTGTATTTAAACCGTGTTACTGCATCTCAGGTTTGTTGGTCTATGTATCTTCGATGTTCTAACTCTGCCTCGCTTCTGGTTACGTTGTACTCATTCTCTGTGTTCCAAATTAAGTTACTCTTTCTGTTTACTATTGTCATTCTCTTGTTTAGTCCTACATGATTTCTATTGTTGTTTTAGTCGATGTTGCCTTCTTTGTCTGTATCGCTCTCCCAGTTCATGTTTGTTCGTTAAGTTATTTCTGTTCTCCTGTCTGCTGTATGTTATCTCAGTACTCTCGTATGTTTCTTTCCTGATCTATAATCACCCTGAATTGGCCTCTTATCCTTTTTGTTTGTTTCTGTTGTTTCTGTTATTAAACTACCATGTTTCTTCCATGTTTCCGACCATGTTTCTGGTTGTGCTTCAGTCCCTCATCCTGCCCCAAGTGTTGTACCTACCCCTGGGCCTGTCTCGACTTCTTCTCTGCCTGCTCCTGTTGCCCCAGTTTCTGTGTCTGCTCTTGTTGAGTTTTCTGTTTCTGTGTCTGTTCCTTTTGTCTCGTCTGGGTCCTGTCCCTGCTCCACATCTTCGGCAGTCACGTGGTGGGGAGCAGAGTACTGTCATGTTCTCGGGCCGGAGCATCTCCCATTTCCCTGGCTTCCTGATTACCTCTTTTCCAGCTTACGCCTGTTTCCATGGTTTCCCTGTCTTGTGTGTTATTTTGGTTCCAATCCTTAGTTTCATTTTCTCCACTCCTCGTTTAGTTTTCCACACCTGTCCTTGCTTTCACCTGCTCCTCATTTCTAGTCTTAAGTTAATATATTTAAACCTTGTTCCTGCATCCCATGTTTGTTGGTCATTGTTTTGCTATATCCTGCTTGAGCTCTCTTGTTCCCGTGTATGTTCTCCCTGCGGTCCAGGTCCAGTTACCCTCTCTGGCTGTTACTTTACCTGTTCATGTTCGCTAGTTTTCTTCCATTTGCTTATCTGTTGTACTGTCGCTCTGTGTTTTTGTCTACGCTGCTTTCCCTGTTAGTATTCGCTAGTCTGATTCCGCTCTCTTTCCTTGTCCGGTGTTCTCCTGTCACTTCACTTTTGTTTGTTTTCTCTTTCCCTTTTTATATACACATGTGTTGTCTGGTTTTCTTTTGAGTTATGATTACTTGTGTTTTTTTGTCTTGGTTATCATTTGTCTATCTTATGTAGCCTGGTCAATGTATTCCATGCTTGTCCTAGTTTTATACCTCTTTGCTGTTCTCCGATTAGTCTTTTCTTACCGTTCATTTCCTTTGTTACCTAGTTCTTGCCCTCACCCTGTTAGGCTGTTTGTTCTTTTTTCTATTCCGTATTGTTAGTCTGTGTCTGTTATTAAACTTATTATTTAGTTATTCTATTCCATCCATTTGGTTCATTAGGGCTTCCCAAGATAGTGACATCGTCACTTCGCAAGAGTGTTCACTCGCTCATGCGTTACACTCTACTCTCAGCCCTCGGTATTTCTCTTTTTGTTTTCTGTGTTCCTGATGTTGCACACAACATGTATACACAACGCTGCAAAGTATTCCTGATGTTGTGGGCAGGCAGGTTATTGGTCTGTAGTTGAATGGTACTTGGCCCTTGTTGGGGTCCTTCATCACTAGTACTGACCTGCCTTCTTTTAGCCAGCCTGGATGTGAGCCTGTATTTAGCTGCTGCTTCATTTGTTTGGTTAGTCTTCCATGCAGACCTGTTAATTTCTTCAGCCTATAGGTATGGCCAGGGATGGAGGCTGCACAGTTCTTAATTTTTCTGACCTAGGATATATGCTGTTGTTATAATCCTGACTGGTTCCTGTTCTGGGAGATTGAGGTGCCCTGCTTTGAGATCTCAACCACTTGTGTTTATGTCTTGATTCATTCTCCCACATGCTCTTCCAGTACTGTTCTGTTTAAGCTCTGGATGGATCCTCTGTTAGGGTTCTGCTGCATTGCAACCAAGAGTATATTTTGGATGGTTCATTGACAAAGAGGGCATTTATTTTTTTGGCCACTGCTTGTTTTGTGTGTCTGCAATCTAGATGACAGTGATGTTAACCTTTGTTTAGCAGTCTCTAGACCCTCATTTCTGGACTGCCCATTGTATTTCTTTTGTAGCCAGGCCTCATTTTTGATCTTTATGCCCTGTCATGCCATGTTATGCTCTGTCAGTTTGCTCGGTTTTCTTTATCTTGGTTTCCAGCCTGTTTTCAAGAGGAACAGCAGGAGTGGCCTATGGGTTGTTTTTTGTAGTCATGGGTCTTGAGCATAACTACTGCAGCAGGATATACTAGTTTGTTGGTTTCAGTTATACTGGTTATTGATATTGTGCTTATTGCTGCATTCATATCTTCTATCTTCCTATGTGATGGTAGCTTGCCACTAAGTCAGGGAAGCCTACAGTGATGGCTAACAGTAGTTAGCTTAGTTATGGTCATCTTCTGCATGCCCTCAACTGGACCATTCCACATGTCCGTGTTGCGTTCTGGAACTCCTTAATTCCAGTTGCATTTTGTCTGTTCTTTCTCAGATGCATTAAGTGTTCTATCTGAGCAGTGAAACTTCCCCTTTTTTATCCATTTCCATTTGTGATAGGAGGCATTATTTCACAGTGTTTGAGCACTGTATAACTAATTGTATTGTCTTTCAGTGTGGATGAAGGTGTTTTCCTCATCCGTACTTCTCTCACGTGCTTTATGCAGCCTTTTTTTTTTTGGCTTGTTGCTGTAGTAGCATTCCATTAGATCCATGTTGTCCATATATTGTTTGTTTCAGTAGCCATCAATATGTCCTGGTTCATCACATACCATTGAAATGTCCTGGTTCATTACCATTTGAAGCAGACCTTGTTAATCTGTGCAATGTCCGGGTTGACATGACTCTCTTGTTCATGCTTTGATGTTTCAGAGGTAGGAGAATTGCACCATTAAGTGTTTTACACAAGGACTCTTATTGGTGTTAGCAGTCTGACTGGGGGGTTTGAAACCCAGTCTTTTATGTGCAACATGTACAGTGGATATGGAAAGACCTTTTCCGCTTGTGTTTTCAAACATTATATATATATATATATATATATATATATATATATATATATATATATATATATATATATATATATATATATATATATATATATATAAATAATCACAGTCTGTCCTCATACCAGGGATATGTGATAGAGAGATGACACAGGAGGGACAAAGATGTGCTGAACAGAATCTGAATAAATGTGTGATGTGGGCATATCTTAGAAATTTATAGCAAGTCAAGAGAAAATGGCAAAGGTTAAACAGTCAGTGCCTAGCACACCATGATAAGTTGGAGAGATAGACATGCAGTAAAATGTCAGCCAAAGGGGAGGGTTGGGGAGGGCATGAGAAACAGAGACAAAGCAAGTGTGTGTGTGTGTAAGAGAGAGAGAGCGAGAGAGAGAGAAAGGTGTTTGCGGTGAAGGATGCTCAGACACACACACACACACACACACACACACACACAGGAAGTCTCCATGCATCTCAGGACATAGTGGAATAGTGACGATGCAGTTTTGGCAGCCGAACCTGCCAGTGCTGCTGTAATGTGAGCAGCCAGACTGAGCCTGAGACTAGAGCTGGGGACTAGGGATTGAACCAATGTCTGAGTTCAAATCCAGAGTGCGCTGCAAGCGAGCAGGTATCCGGGCAGCTGTGGCTCTCATCGGACTCCTGCACCGCTCCCGCAGGCAGCGCAGGGAAAGGGAGAGGCTCCAAGCGACGGACAGCCAGCGGTGGGTGAGGTTGCTAATGGGGCAAGTGGGGAGTGGGAGTGGCAGGAGGATGGGGGGGCACTGGGGATAAAGCTTGTGCGGTCACATCTGTTTCACTTCCCTCTGTTGTCAATTCTGTAAGATAGGAGATTGGCAGTTTCTCTACCTGCAGTAGAAGTGTATTTCTTAGGTACTGCTTGGTAGTGCTGAAGTTTATGTAGCTAATATAAATGATTCTTACATTTGCTATTTCCAATATCCTGAATGTTTTACCTGAACATTTATTCCTGAAGTTCTGTAAAAGTCAACTATTTTAAAGCCAAAGCAGAACTAAGTGTTTACATCAATGTACAAGTCAGAATTTGTCTTGTGCTGGTTCTTCAGCCATTTTGGGGGGTTTTCTGCCTCCCTCCCTCCCTCGATTTATGATTTATTGATTTTCTCTGAAACCTCTGTGATCCACTTTCATATTGAAGGCTAATATATTTGTGACTGGTAAACTTGCATTATCTTATTGCTGGGGCCAGGAGCATTTTTTTCTCCATAGTAAAATCAGTCTGAGTTGTTATCAGAGGTGTATATACACAGTTATACTTGCACTGTGTGCCGTAGGGTAGTTTGTCTCAGGCACCAAATCTATAAATGTTGTCACTTACATATAAGAAGACTCTAAAATCTGAGGTGTACAGATGTTTTTTACTTTTTGTTTTTGCTTGCTATCTCTTGTGAACTATGAGATTAACCTTTGAGGAAAGAGCAAAAACAATTGCTCTGAATTTTTGCAGGTATGAATGAAATTCCATCGTATCACAATTACTGAAGAAACATATGACTAAATCGAACACCTAAACCTTTCATTCATAGTGTAAATAGGAGCTAGTGTTTAGTCATGTGAGTGGAAAGGTATGTAATATTTATCATCAAGTATAATTAGCTAAAATGCTAATCCATTAAATATACAGGATTAGCAAACCTTTTAATCATTTTTAGTTTTCAAGTTAATCAACTGCAATGATATGCAGTGAACATAACATTTGTTCACTTGTTCCATGCCTATTAAAAACTCCTGTGGACACAATAATACTATATTACACACTTGCGCTCTGGGATCTACTTTGGAATTTGATGAAACAACAATTTGAAGTTAAAAAAGAATGTCAAACCTGAATTTCACCTAATTTGTGTGTTTGTGGGGCAATAAAGATTGTATAAAGACATAAATCACTTTAAGCAAGTTTTTTTTCTGCGCAAGCTGGGATGAAATTGAAATTGGTTAACTGGCAGTTTGTGTCTTGTAAGGTAGTACTTCCTTAATATTGTTCTTGTTGGTATTTATGGAACTGTAAATGATGGATTGATTTTGCCAAATATTTCTATGTGGCAATGTGTTTGCATTACCCAAATATATAATCTGTTATGTCTAAGGATGGATTTATGACAGTTCTTCTCTATATTAAATATAATGGATGATTATGTCACTACCTACCTAATAAGAACTAGAGAGATGATGAATCCTTTGAATCTATTCATAAGCTCTACAGAGATCTTATGAAGGATTTGGTGGGTATTTTTAACATGTTCATCTCTCTCCCTCCCACTCCCCCTCACTCAATCTCACCACACACACACACACACACACACACACACACACACACACACACACACATACATATATATATATATATATATATATATATATATATATATATATATATATATATATATATATATATATATATATATATATATATATATATATATATATACACATACACTTACTTACCATCCCTTGTACCATGTCTTGAAAGGTGCAAAGCCGAAGAATATTAATATATTGATATTAACCTGACCAGGAACCTCCGTGAACCTCAACTTTTCAAGAGCTCTGTCCAAATAACTAAAGTGAGGTCCATCTTTTTAATAACTATATGATGATGGAATGCAGTGAGGTCATTTCATATTGAGTAAGAGGAGATGGCAGCTGGGAGTTTGAACAAGAGTCCAGGTTCATGGATTAAGGCCTTGCAATGGATATTATATTAAATATCAAACATTTTCTCTCTATCCATCTTTTTATAGCTTTTGTGACTGCATACAATTTGAGATGCAATGCTATTTTAGGTAAATGTGTATATTATAGTAATGTTACATTACAGGAAGCAGGAGTTGCTGACCACCTCTGGTGTTCCACTGGCAGACTACCCACCTTCACCCCCAAGAACCGCACCTGCTTCCATGAAGGTAAGATGAGTTACTCTATGTCTTTTAATTTACTGTGCCTTTACAACAAAGTGCAGGCTAGCAAAGCTAGAGAGAGTTAAAAAATTTCACTGCAGTTGTCTAATTTTAGTCATCTGCTTTTCTGTATTTTTGAGAGGTACAGGTGCAGCAAGCCAAAGTCTACACCAAGTAGTTAATATTTCATGATTCACATTGTCTTTATTAGGCTCAGCTGTGTTGCTGCTCTGTTGCAAATAAATAAATAACTTTTTTTTTTCTTCTCCACAGACTACACAATTCTTTGATTCACTGGAGAAGATGGAAGTAAGGGTTAAAACCTTTTGAATTGCCAGTTTCAGATTTTTTTTTTCCAGTAAGAATGCTATCATGCAGACTCACTAGAGTAGCTCCCATGGCCATGTCACTAATAATACAAATTTTACAACTTTGAACAGTTTGCAAATCCCAGTCAGTGAATGCTCAACCTCTCAGCCTGACTCATCACTCTGAAGGAAACAATTTGTTTCCTTCAGGGAAAAAAAAATCTGAATTTTAAGGATTTTAAGGAAAATGGGTTTAATATCTGACTGTAGTATCTCTCCAATGTTATCAATTCATTTTTTCTCCAGTGTATGTGTTACTGTATATGGTTGGGTTTTTGTGCCTGTGAATCTATGTTGAGACCTTATTTTCTGGGTCTTGTGCTAGCATTTTTTTAAAATTGCCTTTATTTTCTTTATTTTATTTCTGTAGGATGACTATATTCCCAACCCCAGTATAGAACAGGTAAAGCTATACAATTTTAACCAATTTAGCCTGTTTTTCTTAATGAACAAATTGTACCTTTTTTTTTCTTGTTTTAACTGATTAATGCCCATACTGACTAGATTCAGTCTGCTCTGAATCATTATTCCCAGACTTAATTTAACCTTCAAATTCTGAGAATTTATTTGCTTACTGTGTGTTAGGTGCTGAAACAAGGTGCACCATACCCACAGGTCATCCAGCCACGGTTTGGGGGTTACTGGATCGAAGACTCCGATACCCCAGCCCTGAACCAAAACTCATGGGAAACCAGTTACTATTATGAAGGAAATGGAGAAGGAGAAAACTCAAGTGGCGAGTTTGGATACCGGCTGGAAAGTAACTATGCCATACAAGCCTACCGGAAGCACTTTCTTGGTAAAGTAAGCACCTGTCTTATATCTGGAAAAACACTAGAATGGAGCAGCCGGAGGGACTAAAGCCATTTATTTATACGAATGCGACAACACCTGGTGCTTGATCAACACACCTAATAGAGGGAAGAATGTAGCACAAGCAAAGGATTAGTGACACCAGGCAGTCATTATAAAAATGGAACTAAATTCTTTAACCAACTTAATCAGAAAAGAATAGAGCATTCTAATAGTTCTTTAAAGTATTAGCACAGTTCTTTCTTTAAAGTCTATGCACCTATGAATCCTCACTGTTTTGTTTCCTGTTCCCATTTAGCAATGTGCCTTGATTCATTTTCAAGATTAAAATCATTTTATGCTTTCTATCAGATAATATATTACCAGCAACCACTGTTTGTTCCACTAGAAAAAAAAAAAGCCATCTCAGTTCAGACGCTTCCAATACATAATCCCTCAGCAAATACACATAGTGACATTATTTCAAGTAATTATTTTCAATGGGAACATTTTAGAGATGAGATATTGGTTTAGATACAAAGAAACCTCTCTCAACAGCCTACTATTTGGACAGAAGTGACTCTGAAATACTTACCCCTCACCCTTTCACAGGAACACCTCAACTTCTACTGCACAGCTAGTAACCATGGCAACCTCATACTGTCCCTCAGACATGAGGAGACAAAGGATCAGGAGTACCTGCACATCATTTTAAGGTAACGATTCCCCTGTGGTGTAGATGTCACATGTACAGTTATATTAAGTGATCTACATTTTATCACATATTGCATCTGTATTACATTCTGGGTGTTTGTCTCTTTCCTTCCCTCAGGACTGCATCAAAGACTGTTTATAACAGGCTCTCTCTTGTAGGTCTGAATGAGCTTCCCAGTATCCCTCAATTAGTCAAGGTGATTATCTTACTTCTGTGAAAGGAAGGCTTTCATTTGAACAGAACTTTAAAGACAAAATTCGTGGAATTTTCCATTATGTCCTTTTTATTATTATAATTTAATTCATTTTCATGCTAGCATTGCTTGCTTAAGTTAATGCCATTTTATCTCAGTGCACTGAATTAGACTTTGGTTTGAGTCAGTGAACCATAACGGATTTCAGTACGGTTGCTGTCTGTTCTGTCTAGCTGCTTTGTGGAGATATTCATGCCTTGAAATTCAGCCCTGTGTTGTACCCTAAGGTAAGTTTAATGCACAAAATGAAAGCTTGTAACCTTGGATGATAAATTTCAATTTAAAAATATCATACAACTGTACTTTTAGAAGATATGTTGCAAAAAGGAATTGGTAGCATTTTTTGCTAAACACACGTATTCTAGTGCAAAAGGCTTACTGTAAAATTACTGCTTTGAATGGAAAACTCTTACAGGATCACCAAAAGACCATATAAGGCATGGAATAGTTACAAACTTAATATTTGCTCTTTTTATGCCTTTCAGTTGTTCAACTTCTAATAAACAGGACATTCAGTAATGCTTTGTTTACATGACACACCCTTGCTGCCACAGGACAGAAGATGACTGCTGAAATGTTCTTATTTCACAGGGGTCTCACTTAATAGTGAGCTATGATGATCATGAGCTTAACAACACCTTCAAGTTCGGTGTCATCTACCAGACGTTTGGCCAGGTAAGTGCATTTTTATAAAATGAGCATGTGTAAGTGATTTTATAAATTCAAGTGTGCACTGCATTTTAGTCCTTTGCAAATACACAGTACCATTATGGTACTTGAGGATGAACCACTTCCCTTTTGAGATCCATAGTCATATTTCTACTTTTGTCGCAGTGATTTTTTGTTTGTTTGTTTGTTTGTTTGTTTCTCTCTTCCCCTTTTGACTTCCACCTGTATCTTTTTATCCTAGTTTGAGCTTCCCTCTCTTGACTATTCTGCACTAAATTATGTGCCATGCAGACATCAGAAGAGGAGCTGTTTGGAAACAGTGAGGAGACTCCTGCCTTCAGAGAGTTTCTTGGAGTGCTTGGTGATTGTATAGAGCTGCAGGATTTTAAAGGGTAAGAGAGATTGTCAAGGAGGAGAGAAGCAGACCCAAGAAAATCACTCTGATAGAAACATTTTATATTAAAATGAAAAAATTTAATGTAAATTTTTCTAGTGTTTAAAAAATTGTCAATCACAGCATGAAGCTATGAGAAAGGGTGATGGAAGTGAGATTTAGAAGAGAAGTGAGTATTCGTGAGTAGCAGTATGATTTCATGCCAAGTAAGAGCAATATAGATGAGATATTTGTTCTGAGAATTTTGATAGAGAAGTATAGAGAAGGGCAGAAAGAGTTACACTGTTTTGTGGATCTAGAGAAAATGTACCACAAGGTGAGAAGAGAGCAGGTGTGGAATTGTACAAGGTAGGGATGAGGGATGGTTTCAAGGGAGAGGTGGGATTACATCAAAGATTGGCACTGAGCCCTTTGCAGTGGTTATAGGCTGGTAGATAGGCAGGAATCTCCATGGACTATGATGATCGCAGATGACATTAGTGAGAGTAGAGAGCAGTTTGCACAGAGTTTGGAGAGTTGGACTTGCACTGGCGAGAAGAGGAATTAATTTAATCAAAACTGAATATGTGTGAATGAGATGGGGGGGATAGTGGAATGTTGAGGTTGCAAGGAGTACAGGTGGTGAAGTCTGAGGAGTTTAAACGGTCAAAAGTATCAGCGAATGTGGAAGAGAGGTGGGAAAAAAAAACATGCAGCACATGCAGGGTGGAGTAAGTGGAGACGAGTGTCAGGAGTGATGTGCAACAGAGGGGTGCCAGCAAGAGTGAAAGAGTAGGTTTGGTGTTGAGACTAGTTATATGGTTTACAGGCTGTGACCTTAATGAAAGGACAGGAGTCTGACCTGGTGGTGGCAGAGTTGGGAATGCTAAAATTTGCAATAGGAGTGACGAGGATGGATAGGACAAGGAAGGAGTATATTAGAAATTTAGTTCAGGTTAGAAAGTTTGCAGACCAAGTGAGGGAGGCAAGACTGAGAGTTTGAGGAGGCTTGCTGGGTATATAGGGAGAAGGATACTAAAGAGGGAACTACTGGGAAGGAGGAAAAGAGGGAGGCCAAAGAGGAGGTTCTTGGCGAGGGAGGACATGCAGGTAATTGGTGTTGGAGAGAAATATGCAGAAGACAGAAAGAAATGGAATCTGATGATCCACTGTGGCGACCCCAAATGAGAATAGCCAAAAGCAGTAGTTGTTTACAAAATTGTGAAATGTATTCGGATGCTCATAGATCTGTTAAATATGCAGTTTGTAGCTGGTGAAGCAAGGAATATTGTGCATAAAAATGATAAGCGGAGATGCAGAACTTTTAGTTAGTAATGAAATGCTGTTTATATAGCCTATATATGTTCTCTATGATAAACTGAAAATTGTAAAATATAAAATTCTATTATATTTTTGTATACTATGCTAACAAATCTTGGCTATGTAGTATATTTTAACTGCGTTTTGTTGTGAATCACCAAATATGTCCATTTATATAAAAGATACCTACTTAAGAATGAAAATAACTCATTGACCTTTCACTGTCTCATATAGTTTCCGAGGTGGTCTAGATGTTCATCATGGGCAGACAGGCTCTCGGTCAGTCTACACTGTGTTCAAAGGACAGGAGCTCATGTTCCATGTCTCTACAAAGCTGCCCTATGCAGAAGGAGATGCACAACAGGTACAGGTTTAGACTACAAACTCTCATATAGTATTGCTGCAGTTAGTAATTACACCTACTAACTTCTGGCAGCATATGAGTTACTCTACAGGCAGCTCTTATGAAACTGCAGTCACCTGAACTGTCAGCTGTTGAATTAAAGTAAGATGTTGAATTAAATCTGAGGTGATATTTTAAAATTCACTTTGAATCTTTTCTTTCACACATAGCTTCAAAGGAAGAGACACATAGGAAATGACATTGTGGCAGCAATATTTCAGGAGGATCCCACGCCATTTGTGCCTGACATGATCGCCTCCAACTTCCTCCATGCCTATATCCTGATCCAGGTGGAGAATCCTGGAACAGATCACACCACATACAAGGTAGAACACCAGTTATAAGTTTCAGACAACCGATAGACAGCCACTGAGCTAAATTAAATGTTACACACACCATTAAACTAAATCAGAATAATGTAAGTTCTGCTAGGACTCATCCCTTTTAATCTTTATACCCAGACTTAATATTCAATCGAAAATCCACTTGTTTATTGGCTAAAAAATCTATTGGTTACAGGTTTCTATAACAGCACGGAATGATGTGCCAAAGTTTGGCCCTCCTCTCCCAAACCCACCAGTCTTCAGAAAGGTAAAAAAAAAAAAAAAAGTGTACTGGTCCGGCTCCTGTGACTCCATTTTGGAGTATTTTGTGCTAAGGTCTTTCCTTAATGCCAATTACACCAAAAGTTTTGTGCTGTTTCACTGTCGATCCAAAGGGCCCCGAGTTCAGAGAGTTCCTTCTGACTAAGCTGATCAATGCAGAACTAGCCTGCTACCGGTCTGAACGATTTGCTAAACTTGAGGTAAAAGTATGAAATGGACAGTGACATTGCAGCCTGATATAGAACTGGAAATTTGCATCTAGTCTAACATTTCTGTGAACATATTCATGCGTAAATGTGTATGTGTGTGTGCGTGTGCGTGCGTGCGTGTGTGTGCATGCGCGTGTGTGCGTGTGTGCGCATATCAGGAGAGAACACGAGCAGCATTGCTCGATAACCTTCATAATGAGTTGCACAGACAGACCCAGGCCGTGCTTGGTCATCCCCTAGGCAATGAAGATGAGCGGCTGGAAAATGGAGGCCATGGGGGATTACTGGAGTCTATCAAGGTGCCCCTTTTAAACAAGCTATTTCATTACAAACACCATACTTTTAAAACCATCTCAGAACTAGCAAATGAAGCCACATGCTTCCGTTATAAAAAAAAGTAGTTTTTACTTGGTATCTTCAGTTCTGAGAGAAAGGTGATAGAGGTGTCCTCCTGTCTCTATGATTTTCCCTCTGTCACTCTCAGCGGGCAATGCGTGTGCGCAGCCACTCCATGGACACAATGGTGGGCTCTCAGAAGCATGGTTGCTCCTCCATAGGAGGAGGGGGAGTGCCCACCAGTCTAAGTGGAGCGGGCCTCACTCATAGCAATGCTGAGTGTACTAAGAACACGGTGAGCTCTACAAGCAGGACCTTGCCACATTCAAGCATACATCAATGTGACAGTAGTAATAGCTGTTTGCTAATGTTGGATAGGCAGAACTTTGCCACTGCTCGTCATTTTGTTTTTGTTCCAGTCTCCAGCGTCAGCTACTGCCAAGTCTCCTCTGAAGAGCCCAGTGAAGAGACGCTCTGGATTTTTCCCCCGGCTGTATGTCAGCATGGATGGGCAGCCCGAGCTCTCAGTGCACAGGTACAAAGCACTGACATGCAGAAATCTCCTGCAGCTGCACTGCCCTCTCTGTCAGCTGCAGCATCTCTAATGGCTGTTAAAAATTGTCCCCATGCATTCAGCTGTTGTCAAATATAGTGCTCTAAGTGGGCATTCAAATAAGTTGTCACATAAAGAAAAGAGCAGCCCTGCTTTTTTGTCTCCATGTTATTCTAGTGTGCTTTGTGATCAAAGGAGTCTAGACAGCAGTCATCTCTCGCAAGAGGTAAGATCAGAGACATCATCAAACCCCAGTTCTCCAGAGATCTGCTTGAGTAAAGAAAGGTATTGCTTTATATCTTACATACACCCCTGTAATAGACTCCTATTAATATCTGCATGTGTGTGTGTGTGTTTATATATATATATATATATATATATATATATATATATATATATATATATATATATAATACACACACACACACACACACACACACACACATCTTTTCTGTTCTTTTGCACTTCTTAATATTATATATATATATATATATATATATATATATATATATATATATATATATATATATATATATATATATATATATATATACATTTTATACTCATCACCTGAAAGAGAGGGGAATCTGAAGCCAAAGGACTGCAGTGGATGGCCTGCTATATCTCACTCCTCATCCTGCACCAGTAACTTCAGCAGTGCAGCTGGAGACACAGACACTGTTGAGAATGTTGATCGTGTGAGTAGGCATGTAAACATATGCATCCATAGGCCAAGATTATGGCAGTTGGGTCATGAAAAAAATATATTAATAAAACATGTTAAATGTTATGCAGGCAATTGAAACTGAACATCTATATTCATGAGATATTGCACATAGTCAAAACAGAAAGGTGCCCAATGCATCAGTTATTAGAGTAGTTAGAACTCTGCATGGAAGAGTAATGATAAAATTTAAAAGGGTAATTTAATTGTTTTTTGTTTGTTTTTTTATTTAAAATATTAATTTTCTTTCTCTCCAGAATAATGTCCAAGTTTTTACCACTATTTCACCAATGTGTAGCTCCATTCTGAGAGCAGAGGGTCAAAGTTCAGGAATTCCTGTTATCATGTGTCATACCCCAACAGGTAGTTTAATACACATATAAAAAAATACTTTAGTTGGTATAGAGTTACTCTTCATACAATTTTTGAAACAGTGGACTCTATAATTATTTGGTTTCTCATCCCTTGTTTGCTCATAGCTTGAATGTTGCATCATATTAGACATAAGCATAAACTAAGCATTGTTTTGTTCTCATCCAATGAAAAGATTTCAAGAATAAGAATTCCCACAGATCCAATCTGAAGTTTCGCTTTGACAAGTTGAGCCACTCAGCAGATGTAAGACCTTATTTTCTGTTTTCATTGTGTGTGTCCGTGTGTATACTGGCCACTGTATAACTGGATTTTAATGTTATTCTTGACAGGGACACTAGTGAAAGAACAGTAAAGAAAGACCAGGACAACTGTGTGAATTTAAAAACAGACTCTGGCTATGGGACAACATTACATCACATTGAAGAGGAGACGATCTCTAAGATGACCTCAGTCATTGGAATTGAACACATTTTAAAAACACAAATTAAAGACCACGCTTAAGGTTTTGCAGGTTTCCACACTAGAGATGCTGACCTTTACATTTTGCCAATGCATTTTAATTACAAAATCTTTGGTAAATTCCTAAAAGGAGGATGTTAGAGATTTTAAAAGCAATAGATATATTTTGTTGGCGGTGAAAAAAAGATAGTCAAGCAGATTAGGATAATATATCATGTGGTTAATGAAAAGCACAATACATTCCAAACAAAGATCCCTCCAGGAATACTTCAGATTTAACAGAAAAGAAAAATAGAGGTCACCTGAACAGTTCAAGATACTTTTCGGTCTGTTCATAGAACTTTGTCAAAATGTTTTTTGTTTAATAATAATTATATATATATATATATATATATATATATATATATATATATATATATATATATATATATATATATATATATATATATATATATATATATATATATATAGTGTGTGTGTGTGTGTGTGTGTATATATATATATATATATATATATATATATATATATATATATATATATATATATATATATATATATATATATATATATATAGTGTGTGTGTATACATATATATGTATTATGTATATATGTGTATAAATATATATATATATATATAATGTGTGTGTGTGTTTATGGAAATGCAAGGAAAATGCACTTGGTTGACCTTTGTGGAATGGCATTGTGAACTGTAATGAAATAACCACTGACATCCTTACCTGAAAGAGAGAGTTTGAGTGCATTTGTTCATGTCAGTACACCCATTGGCATAATGCTTCAAAAAGGTGTGCAATCTTGTCATCAGCCCTAAAATCAACATGAGTGCATTTTCTCAACTGTTCTGCTTATACAGTGAGACATACCCAGTTAGCTATTAGTTGTATTTTTTTATTGGCTGTTCCATACAATGCTGTTCTGAAGTATAAAGATTAATATACCATGATAGACATTATTGTGTACATATGACAAAATTACCAATATGTATATTTGATATTGATATTGACTTAAACAGGGTTAGGGGATCAAAATATGGCTGAGCTAAATTTTAATCATATATCTATATAAAAAGTTCTAATGTGAAATATTATGTTTTAGAAAACAAATACCCTTAAATTTGATGGAATTTATATTGAGGACTGTTTTGTTTTCTTTTAGTCTAACTGATCCCTCAGATGCATTAATTTATTTCACTATAATTACTTTGCTAGGCTATATGTTTTCATGTGTCCTTATGACTGCTGATTTTCCTGAATTAAATTTGTATTTTGCATATGCTTTGAACTTTATTGTGATACCACCACCCCACTCGCTCGCTCACACACTTATCCCCACCACCCGCCCTAAACTCTATGGGTTGAAGAGGTGGGTTACAATCGGACTATTCAACAAGTGGACCTCTCATTAAGATACCACAATCCAATGCGGTAATCATTCTGGATTGGATGGTTTGGCTAGCTCAATCTAGGCTAGCAGTTAGCTGGTGTTCCGTTCACTTTGCTCAGTGCGGGAGAGGCTTAGCACTCGGGTCCGTTATTAGCTAACATGGCGGCTGTTCGCAGTTTGCGTGTGTCTGTGAAACCTGAAAGTGCATCTGATCGTTCGGACTCAGACTCAGACTCGGACTCTGACCGAAATGCTCGGGAAGCAGAGCCCATGGAGGTCGAGGAGGGTGAACTTGAATTGGAATCTATTCCTGTTTGCCGAAGTTTAAAGGAACTGTTACCGGTAAATTAGCTAGCTAAAGCTAACTTGCTAGCTGCCTTGTCTGCCAACTAGTAAAGGCTCCGCGACTAAAGATATTCAATCTGCGATGTGGCGTGTTGAATATACTCGTTGATTATCCCTGGGCTAGCGCTAAATTGGGTGAAAAATAGCGTTAGGTCTTCCACTAAGACGCAAGTTAGCCTTAGCTAGCAAGCATTACGCCTGACTGGTCGTCAAATTCTGTCTGACGTGTTGCGTATTTTGAGTGTTGTAATCAAAGTAGCTAAACTAGCTAGCTAGCTATTAATTTTATTAATTAACCTACTTGTGTGAGTAAGCTAGCTAGATAGCTGTTTACTGAGTTAGTGCCGTCTGTCGCTAGCTAGCTAACCATGTTAGCTACATTGTTAGCTAGCTAGCTACAGACGGCACTAACTTGGCTCGCCAGCTAGCTAAATATCATGAAATCCAAAGCTTCGGTCGTATCCACTTGGCTAACAGGTAGTATAGATGGGTATTTGTTTAGTAATGGTAATATTTGATACATATCCAGCATTGCTAGCTATCTTAACGTAATATAACCTAGCTTGCTACTTCGCTGTAAACTACAGACTAGATGTAGCATTAGCCAGCTAGGCAAGCTACCCTAGCTAGCTGTGTTGGCGGATAATTCTGACAGTTGCATCTAAAGTTAATACAACCGAATTCTTTAAAAACGATTTCAATAAACATTACCTAGATAGTTCGCCAGCTATATGAGTTCTCATTTCGTACTTTGCTAATACTGCTGTTCTGTAATGTTAGGCGCAGATGGCATGTCGGTAGCTGATCTTATAGCTATAAAGGTAGCGTTAGCTAGCTAACTAAATAACTGAAGTGATTGTCAGGTAATATTTAGCTAAGTGGAATAATTGATAATTACGATGCGTTGTCCTTTCCTCAGGACACAAGCCGAAAATACGAAAACAAGGCGGGCGCTTTTATTACTGGTATTGATGTAACGTCAAAGGTAGGTTAACCGCTGTTCCTGTTGTCAAAGGAGCATTGCTTTAGCTTTTCGTTTTAGTTTTTATATTCTGGTTATTTGCAATTTACGTAGGAAGCAATTGAGAAAAAGGAAAAGAGAGCAAGACGATTCCACTTCCGTGCAGAGGGCAATCTTGCTCAGAGAAATGTTGTTCTGGACAAAGAACTTATGAAAAAAGGTAAGGGATTCTTTGAGCTGAGTGAAATTCTTTGGCATTATTTTTTTAAATCCTTTTGATTGGTTTATGCCACCTACGTTCATGACACTTTAGCTCTCTGTCCCTTGTCACCTGGGATATTAATCATTGTTATATAGGTTTTTTTTTCTGATATTGATTTTGATAGTTGGTCTATAAGAAAACTGTGACAGTTAGACTCACTGCAGGGCTATAGAAAGTGTTTCCATCTTAACTGCTGGTTCTGGTTAAAGCCTAAAGTATTGGCATGAATCATGATCTACAAACATGCGATAAATTTAATGTTCTTTTTACTTTATTAGAGGAGATGGATGCATCTGTTGGTGCAAACGTTATTCAAGTGTGTGTTGGGAATTGCTAGCAATGAGGGGAATTTCCCAATGGAATTTTTTCCTTTGGAAGTTCAGACATTGCTAGTTTCTTTCTTGTTATTCTCCACATGGAGAGTGAAGACTTGGCAGCCAATAGTTTACAACCATGTGGCATTTTATCAGGGGACCCTGAAATGATTTTTTGGAATCCAGTTAAATTGGAGTTGGGTTACCTAAAATAGATTAAATAACTTGGAGCATTTTATTGTTTTATCTCTCCTTTTAGCTATACCCAAGGTTCGACTGGAAGCCTTACACCTGAATGGTGTGGATGACATGAGTACCCAGGATGTGTTTGGTTACTTTAAGGAGTATCCCCCAGCCCATATTGAGTGGATTGATGACACATGCTGTAAGTTCAGTACAATTTAGAATTAACTTTAGAGCAGTTAAACTTGCCTGTATTGTCAATACTTAAACATCATACACAAATTTGCTGTTTTCAGGCAACGTTGTTTGGCTTGATGACATAACATCAACACGAGCTCTGATTAACATGAGCCAGATGCCTGACAAAGCAGTCTCCAACACTGAAAGCTCCAAAACCACTGACATTCCAATCCAAGAACAAAGAAGTTAGAACTGTTTGTCTTTTGAAATTTCTGTATGCTCTTGGGGTTTCTCATATTAAGAATGCATGTTTATATGCTTAGATAAATATTTAAGTGGAAGTTATTGCTGAATGTGATTTTTTTTTTTTTATGACTTGCCAGCTGGACAAAATCATGGGTCTGATGAGGAAGAGGAAGGTGAGGTTGATGATGATGATGATGATGATGATGATTTGGTGGTAAAAGCAGACAAGAGTAGTGATGACAGTGATGGGAAAGCCAGTGACAGTGAAGAAGAGACAGAGAAAAAGACAATACAAGAAATCTCAGAGGTGAACAAACTTCCATAGTTTGTAGAAAATATTTTTCATTTTGCTAATATTGAGTGTTTGCTGATTGTTGAGCGCTGATGATCTCTATGGCCCTCAGACAGAGGCCCTCATGCTCTCTCAGGCAGAACGCGAGTCTCTGCTCCGGAATGACCTTCGTCACACGACCAAAACCTTCAAAGGCAACAAACTGTTCCTGCGCTTTGCCACGCAGGGTGAGAACACATTAGCCCTGTAGTACCAGTTGTGGCATAAGAGATAGTATAACTTCATATGGTTCAAATGAAATTAATCTGCCTATTTATTTTAAGATTTGGAGTTAATATGCTGTTTTTGTGTCCTGGTAGAGCAGAAGATTGTGTGGAAATGCAGTATTTCTTGGAATTCTGCCTTAAAGGAAACCTATTATGCTTTTTCAGGTTTCTCCTTTCCTTTAGTGTGTTGTTTAGCTTTTTGTGTTTGTAAATGGTCTACAAACTTACAAAGTATATGCCACAGGGAGTAACCTTCTTCCACATAAACCAATTTCTCAGTTGCCTGAAATATCCTATTGAAATTCCAGCACTTTTCCTTGTTAGAAGACGACAAAATCTCATAACACAATCTTTATTACCCACCTACCCACAAGCTTGACTAGAGCAGTGTGTGCAAGCAGACCAATCACAGCACACAAATCTAATTGGCTGGGTGGCTTAGACACAAGAGCTGCAAGAGAATATTTTCAAACAGGATGAATGGAGATGTACACTGTGAGAGAAAATGTTTTTGCAATATTCAAGCATGTAAATCTATTCTAACAGATCCCAAAATAAAATTATGAACAGCTATGAACCCATTGTCAGTAGTGGTGCAGTCAGTGGATGTGCTGTTATACTCACTTATATTTCAATAGATGATAAAAAAGAACTGGGTGCAGCAAGACGGAGTCGGTACTACATGAAATATGGCAATCCAAACTATGGGGGAATGAAAGGCATCCTAAGTAATTCTTGGTAAGGGATTCTAATTTATTGTTCAACAAATTCATATCTTTCAATGGTTTACTTATGTAAGAACAGTAGTAGTAGTAGTAGTAGTAGTAGTAGTAGTAGTAGTATTTAAAGAAAATTGTTATTTAAATTAAATTCACATTGTTCTTATTTTAGCAAAATGTCACCAGTAAAGTTTTTCTGTACTGTTATTTTTTGTGAAGAGGTTGGATATTGTTTTAGTGTTGGTAACTCATTGTTAAAATAATTGTTTATTAGCAACTTTAATGGTTCAAAGTTTAAACTGAATATTTTACCTTTTTGTTACTTTCATCTGCTTCTACAGGAAACGCAGGTATCATACAAGAAGAATCCAACGTGATGTTCTTAAGACCAAAAAGTCCTTAATTGGAGACAGCATGGGACACACTCCACCTTACACACACAGACATTCAGGTTTGAAAAATCTGCTTAGATACAATGATGCCCCTTGAATGGATTTGACTGATTGGTAGATGAATGTTCTTAGTTATTCCGTTTGGCACCTCATAAATCAGTCCCCAGGCTGTAGAATGATTTTTTTTGTATGATGTAGCAACACCACTCAGCTAACACCAGAATATTTCCCTCCCTTACCAATAACAGCTGATCTGGTGAATCTGCCAGAGGAGCCCATAGAAGAAGAAGAGGAAGAGGAGGATGGAGAGGAAGACATGGATGCTGATGACCGAGTGGTTGAGTACCGAGATCGGGGAGACAGGGAGCGGGGGTCACGAGCTGGGGAAGGAGGGCCACGCAGCCGTTTGGGGGGCTCGTCTTCAGCATCCTCAGATTCAGATGAAATGGACTATGATCTAGAGCTGAAGATGATATCAACACCTTCACCTAAAAAGAGTATGAAGATGACCATGTATGCCGATGAGGTTGAGACCAATCTCAGGAGTCTCCGGTAAGTCAAAAATATTTCTGTATTTGTTAGCGTGAGAGGATAAATATCCATTTGTAAGGAATGTTTTTATTTACTGTATCTAAAAGTTTAAAATTTGTAATTGATCATGCATATTGCTCTTGTTAATGCACTCAACAGACACAAAACAACTGTTGATGTTTCAGTTAGAAAAGCATGACTTGGCATTCTTTCCCAGAAATTCCATTCAAAGTGATTCAGGCTCATCCAGTAGCAGTATACGGAGTCGCATCGGTAGTGGCACGACCAAATCTACCTCAGAGAAAGTGATGGATGTCAGACAGTTACTGGAGGAGAAAAGACAAGGAGTCTTACATCAGAGAACACTCCCCCTTGTAGCCTCCAGCGGAAAGACAGGTTAGTTTCTATTCATTTAAGTCCAGTTGTCTGATTATGCAGTGGGGGTTGTGTCCAGTATCCATTCTAATAAGTAAAATAATTGCAATGGTCAAACTAGAGATTTAATTTCTGACCTGTCCTATTCTTTTTGCAGACGTGAGACAGAGGTTGGGGAAGAGACCACACTCTCCAGATACATACCGCTCTGTCTCTCCTGTCCCCTTGAGAAACACAACGCCTCGTCGGGAGCCTCTGACTGATGTCCACAGCAGGCTTGGTGTGACAAAACATGAATCACGGGGCCTTTATTCAGAGTCATCCAAAGACAAAAAGTCAGGTAAGGCAAATTAACTGGGGGAAAAATAATTTAGTTAGTATGTCTTGTCAATTTTTAAGATGCATGCTTTTTCTCCATCTGCTCATGTTTGTCAGGTGGTCTTTGGAGCCGACTGGGACCATCTCATAAACATGGTAAAGGCGATCGCAAGCTTTTTGGCCGAATAGGGAGCACTGCATCCTCTTCACGGGAGATCCGTCAGCAAGATGAAGTGTACTCTGATGGAGCCGATGATTATAATGATGATGAAGATTCCCAGCTGCAGAAGATGTGGGGGGCCATGATCAAACAGAAGGAGGAGCAGTCCAGCAAGATGAAGAAAAGCCGGCTAGATAATCTCCCTTCACTGCAGATTGAGATTAGCCGAGACAGCAGCAACGGCTCTGACAGTGATTCTTGAGAGGAAACGAGACTAAACCTAGAAAAAGACCCATTGGATGAAGAAGAGATAAGAGAGAAAATATTTACTGCTGACTTGTTGAAGAAACCTTCATAAGTCACTGCCATGCCCTGTTATAAACGTGGATATTTACATTTACAAATGTTTCTGACTGATCTAACTGAAAGAAAACCTGCCAGCAACCACCCCACCCCTGCTCAAAAAGAGAGGGAATAACACAGTTTGTTTAAGGAAGGGTTAATGAGAGGGAAACATTCGTTCTTGTCTTTCTTTAAAAGAAAATGTGATTGGTTGTGGTATCTTGACACATTTTCAAGGCCCATATGCACTTTATGATGATGCACCAAGATAAAAGTAACAATAGATATTGCTTTAATATTGAAAAGCAGGCATTGTGATCAAATGTCTGTAGGCAGTACTTTGTGAATGTTCTGTCAGTGAGAACAGTCCAGTTTATGAGGATTGATACAGTTGAGCTTCCTGGCTATAGGAAGTGTCACAGGGCTTTTGATTTGGGGGGGCATACTTGGTTTATGCAAATTTTGTTGGTGCACGCCCTATAAATAAATGCATTGGACCTGGATTGATCAGTGCTGTATTATACTTTCAGCACTTCAAACTACACAATACTGTAGCCAATCAATATTATGGTAATTTCCTTAAAGGGGTGGTCTACATTCCCAAAACACATCAGTGACTTCAACAAGCAAAACCATAGAAAAAGGTTTATTGTATGTGAAAATAAACATCTTTTTTACATAATTTTCTGAAATGCTCTGTGGAATTCTTCAACTGATTACACTTTGTTTCCTAATTGGACGTGTACTTGCCAATGTTCCAGCCTATTACAATAACAGCTTGTGTTTTGTTTTTTTAAAAACGCTTTTATGCATGGACAAGTTCATTCATGCTAGTTTTACAAATGAAGTCTTGACACTTTCCCACAGTGTGATATGATTAGTAAGTTGACTTGAAAACTTTCTCTTCTTATTCTTCCACCAAAATGTTTGGACTGCTGTTTTTCAACAGCTTTTAAGAGAGAACCACCAAACTTCAGTAACCTCTGTCTTATAGCCAAATGGTGTGCTTCTGCTTTTTAGAGATACACCACATGCATCTGTGTTTTTCATCCAAATAATTCCCCCCAAACCCCCCCCAAAACAAAACTTAAAACTGCTTCCATATTGACAGATTTCAAGATTGTCTGTCTATTCACTCCATCCTTTTATTCATCCCTCGATCCTCCCATAGTACCCAATTTTACATTTAGGGCATTTGGCAGATGCTCTTATCCAGAGCAACTTACAAAAGTGCTTTGTCATTTACTCATAGAATGCATCCTAGCCAGTACAGAAGGTTAGAGTCCAAGATGCCATTGAACTAGAATGCTGTTGAAATACAGGGATCAATGCTGATGCCTAGAAGTGCAACACACATGAGCTCTATAACAGACAACAAGTGCAATGAACAATACCCTACAATAAGTACTAGAGTTTCAGTTAGTCAACATAGGAGCAGGATCAGTTGTCATTTAAATATTACACAAATAGATGGGTCTTCAGTCTGCGTTTGAAGACTGCAAGAGACTGCTGTCCGGACAGCCAGCAGATGTTTGTACCACCATCTGGGAGCCAGGAAAGAGAATAGTCTCGATGTTTGTCTTACATGTGACTTGAAAAGTGGTATTTCAAGCCGAACCATACATTAAATACGAATCAGGCTTTGACCATTGACATCATGTCTGGAGGGGCTGGTCCAGTTTTAGCTTTGTAGGCAGCCATCAAGGTTTTAAATCTGATGTGGGCAGCTACAGGAAGCCAGTGAAGGGAGCGTAGCATAGGAGTGACGTGAACTTTGGAAGACCAATCGTGCTGCTCCATTCTGGAAAAGTTGTAGAGGTCTGATGGCTCTTGGTGGAAGACCAGCAAGTAGAGAGTTGAAGTAGTCTAGCTTTGAGATTACAAGAGACTGCACAAGTACCTGGACTGCTCCATGTGAGAGAATGGGCCGAATCCTTCCTTACCATGGAGAAATCTCCAGACTGGGTTAGATTTGAAACATGAGTTGAGAACGACAACTGGTTGTCCAAAGTTATGCCCAGGCTATGGGCAGCTTCGGATGGTGATACCAGGGAGTTCTCAAAGGAAACTGTGAGGTCATGGTAAGGATTGGGAGTACCTGGGATTTACAGAAGCTCGGTTTTAATGTGGTTGAGCTTCAAGTGGTGGACTGTCATCCATGACGCAGTGCTCAAAACTTTGCCTAAGAACACTGCCATGAATAATGAATGATATCAGAACATTCTCCAAGAGCAACTTCTCCCAACAATCAAGGAGCAATTTGGTGATGAACAATGCTTTTTCCAGCATGACAGAGCACCATATCACAAGGTAAAAGTGATAACCAAGTGGCTCAGTGAACAAAACATTGAAATTTTGGATCCATGGCCAGGAAACTCCCCAGATTTCAAACCCATTGAGATCCTGTGGTAAATCCTCAAAAAGAGGGTGAACAAACAAAAACACAGAAACTCCAAACACTGATCAGGCAAGAATAGATTGCCATCAGTCAAGATTTTGCCCAGAAGCTCATATCCAGCATGCCAAGGCGTATTGCAGAAGTCTTAAAAAGAAGAGTCAACACTGTAAATACTAAGTCTTTGATTAAACTGAATGTATTTGTCAATAAAAATGTTTTTAAAAACTTATGAAATGCTTATTAATTGTACTTCACTATACCATACAAACATCTGCCAAAAAAAAAACTGAGGCAGTAAACTTTGTGAAAACCAAAATTTGTTAGTCTCAAAATTTTTGGCCACAACTGTACATGGTTTGGATATGATTGCTCTCCATGTTACCCGATAGGACCGTCCTTCCAGATAGAACTGAAACCATTTAAATCTCCATTGATTTTATAATTCCTTCAGCTTTAAAATTAGAACCATTACATTTGTTTTACTGACTGAACAACCAAGCCCAAGCACCAAACTGCATTTCATACTGACTGCATTCATCTATATATCCATTTATCCTTTCATTCATCCCTCCATCCTCCAATAGAAACTGTATGGTTTTATTACTAATCTTAATTTTCAAGATAGAGCCATCAGCCTTGGTAAATAGACTCACCAGCTAAATCCAGGCACCAAATTACACTTCATACTCACTGCAAATGTCTACACCATCTATCCTTTTATTCATCCCTCCATCCTCCCATAGGAATGCATTGATTTTATACCAAAGTTTAATTATCAAACTACAGCCATCAAACTTGGTAAAGTGATTCAACAGCTGACCCCAACACCAAACTGCATTTTATACTAATGACACTCACCTGTCTACCCCTTCTATATTTTTATCCCTGCATCCTCACATTGGATCCCATTTATTTTATAACTCCCATAATTGTCAAGATATTGCCAACAAACATATTTTTAAAAAATACTGCACACCTGATCCCACACAGCAAGCTGCATTTTATACTCTTGACTCTCATCTATCTATCACTTCTACCATCCCTCCATTCTCCAGGTGAAAATCATTTCTTAAACTCTTTTAATTTTAAGTACATTAATCTAACACAGTTAACACAGTCATAAATTTGCTGTAACAATAAGATTTGGAAACTAATGCAAAGTTTGTTCACAAACTTTACTTTCTAGTTATCTTTGCATCTCTTTGATGCCATTGAGTGTATCTTGAGCATATAGGTATGAAGTAATGATGCAGAGATATCTCTTCACAACATTGCAGTGGACATTATGCAATCATAGAAGTAATCTGTGATATAGAATTCAATTCAAATATATATTCAAATATATAATTTTGCAAAATTGTATTTTTCTTTTTTCTTTCGGTACTGTCACATGGTGTACATTATATGGTGCATATTTGTGCATCCATTAAAAAAAGTAGATTGCAAAAATATTTGTTAACATCATCATCCATATAAAAAGCAACTAAGGAAGCCAGTTATAAGGTTAAACGCTTCTAATAGTTCATACATAAATGGGTTAATATTGTTCTTATTTTGTAAGGACTTTTAGTTTGAAGTTCGTTCTTTAACGTAGCCGGAAATTGTATTACCGTTGTCACTATCCGCTTTTTTTTTTTTTTGGCAGACGCTGTGTGTAACTGTAACCTGTTAGCTAGTTAATGTGAAGTGAGACAGATAGCTAAAGTACTTATATATTTACCACTAATTTGCTGGTTCTGGTGGATGTTACCTAACTTCGTTTTAGTTGTATTTTGCAGTCCGACATACTAACGTAGCTATCTAGTTATAAACGAAGCTAGCTAAGCTAACTAGCTAGCTATCGGTATGGGATCTAGCTGTATTCTAACCTGTGATGTAATTTCAGTGTTGGGAGTTAATTTCCCTAAAATGTAATTAGGAAATGCGAGGTATGTAATTAGCTAGCGAGCGAACTGGCCGACTCAATAGCATGAAATGGAGTGCGGAATGCCAATCGTAGTTATTTATATTTGTTACCCGTACAAGGCACAATGAGAGCAATAACTAGCTAGGTAAGCTAGCCAGATAGTGAGTGTCGTTTACAGTATGCTACCAGTGCCCTACGGAAGTTTTGACCGTGACCAACTTCTCATACGGGTGCCATTCACCTTCTTCATCGTTGTAACGGTCTGTTTGCCCCTTGTTGGTTTCGTCAGTTGCATCACAGTTTCGCTGTTTTATCACTTCAGTGAAGCTACCAATACCCACTGTCAGGTGTGTATACTCAGTTAAGCCCTACCTTTGTTTTAAGTGACACGTAAATAAACTTTTATACCCAGACCGATAATTTTAAGTTCAGAAAGCTCATAGGACTCTTGTTGGAATAGCAGTCGTTGGCCATTATTTGGTTCTCAGTATAATGGCACCAAACATTTCGCTAGTTCTGTTCATGTTGTACCTCTGCTTTGAAAACTATCAGTGTCTAGCCAAATACTAAGAATATTCTTAAACAATACCCTGATAGTAGTACCAATGAATTTACATCTTAAGTCATGTATTATAACTACCAGTTATTATTGAATTACCAAGTAGAGTCAAACTTAGCATCCAGCAGCCTTTCCTAAATACCAAGTGACTGCTCTTCTGCAGGTCAGTAACTACCTCCCGTCCATCAGTGCAGCCCTTAGTCTCACGCCAGAGCGTTACATCTGGCGGTTCTGCATCGGCCTGCACTCCGCCCCCCGCTTTCTGGTGGCGGCTGCCTACTTCAGCTTCTACCGAAGGTGGTTTTCCAAGAAGCTCGTGAAACAGCTGCTGAACATCTTCACTCTCCTCTGTGCCCTCAGTGAGAATGTGGGCCTGCTGCTGCTTACCTATGTCTGCTCTGCTGAAACGTACAGTGAGTGTGTTTTAATGCAGGTTGTGAATCTAGTTTGTCCTAAAATGCATAATGGAATACTGCTGAATGCTTCACTCTTGTTTTCATGTGCATGCTATACACAAGCCTTAATCAGAGCCTGTACTCTATTCACTTTTCTTGAGTACCTTAGTACAATTGGGCCAGTCATCGTGCTTTGGAAAACAGTTGCTTGTACTGCTGCTTGTACCTTTGTGGTGGCATCCAAGGACTCGATTTGGGTCTTGAACGGAAAGTAATTACATATGCATTAAGGCAGGAGAGATAAACAGTACTTTTTAACCTAGTTTACAACTTGCAGCCCAAGGTAGACCCAATTTAAGACTAATGATACAACACATACATTATTTAGCTGCTTATATGAAGTGGCCAAGGCACCTTTTTGAATATTTTACACATATCACAGATATTAATTTGTGCCAAATGACCATAAAACAGAGTGACTGCTTACTAAGCAGGCAGGTATGTGTTTAATCTTCAGGTCTCCATAAGACGGGCTTCATTATGTTCATTGTGAGCTCTCTGCTCCACATGCTGTTCACCTGCGGACTGTGGCAGGTGATTCCGAAGCGCAACCTTAGTTCTGAGGTAATATAATCCTTATTTTTAAACTTGTTTGTCTCTCTGTCCTGCTCTAATTCTTTGTCCACGCCTGCTACTATATTACCACCAGGGGGCACTGTTTAGGCACTGTTTATGTAGTCATAATTACAGTGCAAATATGTCAACTTGTTCTCTACTCTGCTGAGTACACCAGTAACTGAACAGATTAACAATTTGTGTTGCTCTGCTTCAATTCCATATTTTGGATACTGAAATGAGTAGTTCTTATATCCTATAATTATACTTTCTTAACTGTGGGTGTGGCTTTTTTATTTGAAGTTACATTTTTTTAATACTTGACTTCTAAAATAATAGCATGCATTTGTGATACTGTGATACTGAGAGCATAGATGTGAACTGGGAGTAGATGTGTTAAAGACCGCAGTGGTTCTTTATTTTAAGGCTGTGAAAGTGCATGCACTTTGTATGAAATGTGTAATGTGCAAGGGAAGTGGTTTAGATAGACTGAGCATTTACAGAACCTCTCAGCAGCTGCTTGCACCATGACAAGTTGCAGAGGAGAAGTGGTGAAATATTCAATTATTTCATGCCCATCCCTTTCTTTCTAAGGTGGTTTGTTCTCATTTTTTTCATCGCATCTCTCAATTTCCTTCTCTTGGTCTCTTAAACAGGAAGTGACATCATCCCGCTATAAGAACCGCCTCTTCCTTTTTAACATTGGCTGCTGTACAATTGCGGGCTATTTCTACTGGCGACACAACAAGTATTGTGAACCAGGAAGTAAGTTCAACATCTTGGCTGTTTTCTGTGTATCATTTAAAATTAGTAGGAGGGTCCAGCTACTGAACTTTGAAGCTCAGTGCTAAGGACCTCCATATAGGAGCTATTTAAGCATATGACTAGCTGCTACAGTATTCAAGTTATAGCTAAATTATAGCCCTGCTGAAAGCCATAACATAATGCAAAATATACAGCACATTATTTAAATATTTAGTTTACTTACATTTTATCTTTTTAGTTAGCACTTCTTTATCTTGTTTAATCATTTGAGCTTCAAACCATTTGATATTAAATAAAATTTGGCTGCCTTTCCTGGTGAATTCTCAAGCATAGAGCACTGAGATTCTGCAGATGCCTGGTGTTTTTAACACACCCAGGAATTACAACTGGCATGCTACTGTATGGTACTATATCAAATTTAACAACATTAGGAAGTCACACCCTTAAATATATTTACTATATTGTCCTAAAAGAAAATAAGAAGGCTGGAGTCCAGCAAAGTTTGGTCATTTCCCTGCTCTAAAACACTTTCTACCCAGTGATTAACTGGTAGGGTTTTGTGTTTGAAAACAGAATTCACCAGATTCTGCTGGAATCTGAAGTCGACAATGGTTGGGTATACCTGCTTTGGGGCATGTGTTAATCTTTTAGCATTTACCGATGGAACAACATTCAACTATACTAATACCTAATTATTTCAACATCTGGAAATTTTCTAATGATTTTCTTCTTTCTTTTCTAAGTTTACACCCTCTTTGCTCTTTTTGAGTACCTGGTAGTGCTCTCCAACATGGCCTTCCATATGACTGCCTTCTTGGACTTTGGAAATAAGGAGATTATGGTGACAACACCACCTGAGGGCAAGCACAACTGATGCTCAAAAAATTACTACTTTATCATGAGAACCACAGGAACTCTGAAGATAAAAATTAATTACAATGTTGGTGATTTACTGTACTTTGTGATTCTGATTTGAAAAGAAAATGTTTGATATCTTGGAAAGTTTATACATGTACAAAAAAAATTGATTGATGTGTTTGCCAAGCTAACTGTATCTTTTTTGTATGCAACATGATATATTAACTCCAGTGTAGCCTGCATTTTTACTATAGTGACTGATTAGTATCTGATCTACATTCTGGGAATCACACACGTATTCAAAATGCTTGATGAGCTGCTCAATGGTGTAGTGTCCATCAGACACATTTTGGCCCCAGATAGGATTGCATGATTTGATAGAAAAAAGGAAGTAATAAACCTTCATTGGAAAACCTTCCCTTGTACCCTAAAAGGGAAGAGCAGTTCTGTTTGGTGGCACATAGAGTGAAACTGAGCCCAGCCACGCAGAAGGGTGTTGATTCAGTAGTGTCGTCCACAGAAATAGTTATGTGATTTCTGCACTGATCACAAATCTTCAAGTTTTCACTAGATGCAAAAAACCTTTTTGTGCCAATGGAATCTTTGAAGCCCCACCCAACCCTAGGAATGTATCTTTGGTCTACAGTGTGGCTTGCATTATGCTGTCGTGTCCTTAGAAAGTTGTTTCACAAGCATAACCATCACTACCAGTGCATCTAAATGCTAAAAACATTAACATAGGCATATAAGCAAGAACAGTTTAAGATTATGTGACATTTCATTATTGCATGTTTTTGTTTTTATTTATTTATTTTTGGATTTTTTTTTTTAATCAATGATTTATGCAAAATTTGTTAGCTAATATAGATTTATGTTTATAACTCCATTTATTGGCAATTTAAAACTGATAAATTGGTTTTACATGGTGAAACAAACAGCACGCCATGCTGTCATGTAACAGGGACTACTATTTTGATTTGATAGGCACTATAGATCATCACTAAGTTATCTTATACAAATTGCTTATGCTAATTGTGCACATGTATTGTATTACTACTCTGTTAGGTACGATAATCAGATTATATTTTGAATATGCTTCTCCACGTGGACCATTCTATGTTTTATCAGTGAAGACAGTGCACTCACCATTAATCATGGTGACTACATTTTGGCCATTCTAGTTATGATGTACCAAATGGTTTTGAAAAATTTCTGTACAAAATGTCCAGTAATTTGTTGCTATGGAATTGTACTTTCTATGATCATAGTTATTTTCCTTAATCTCTTTAACACACATTAGTGAACATTTATTTACAATAGTCAAAAGGACCACATTTCACATTTTAAGTGAAAGAGTTAGAATATTTATATTTTTTATCAATAGAAGTATAAGAAGACCTGTTTACTGACAGGTTAAGATTAATCCCCAGGAGAATTATGTATACTGACAAATTAGACCATAATCTTGTTACTCCGTGAAAGATTATAGACACCCAGTGACTAGACATGTTAGTAACTGTAGTGGGGTAAAGTAAAAGGTTCCCTGAAAAAACTTTAAATAGATAGTAGGTGTACTTCATGACATCCTTCTGCTGATAAAATAGCAGCACTATATTTAAAATACATTTACCTGCTGTCTGGTTATTATAGTATTACTGTCTTATCAAATAGACTTGGATAAGAGCTTGTTCATGGAGCAGGTAAACAAATGAATGAAACTGCCTGGACAATGCACCCTGTCATCACCTGAAAAACAAATGAAAGAACTGAGAGCTCATTTCACTGTCAAATAACTGGTCAACCAAGCAAGTTGGCTGACCACATTGCAGTTTCATTCACAAGTGCAAGTGAAAGCCATTCTCATCATTCTGAGGGATGTGCTCAGGCATAAATAGTGATATTAGGATTTTAGCATAGATATTAAAATCAATCAAGAAATATGTTAACGGTCAAGTTGATGCCTGATAAAAATGCAGTGAACTGTACATTTCAGAGGAGAGGGAAAACTAGGATGATGAGGGACTGGATCATGCTGAATTGTGGCAGATTTTTTTACTTGTGTGCAGGGACACACATACAGGACATTGGCTACTTTAGTTTTCTGTTGAGGAAATTCCACCATTGTTGAATTCCTTTGACCGCCTTTGTACCACAAAGAGACAAAAATACCTGAGTAGATAAGATAAAAGAAGTGGCAGTAGTCCTCAGTACTGACAACCTGACACCCCACCCGCCTCAAGTTTTAGATGATCAAAACTTTCATATTTCAGAGGGTGGCAATATTAAATGTCTTTTATGTGAATTCTATAAACGGTCTAATCACTCAGTGCAAAGGAGTCGGATCTAGATAATAATCACTCAGTGCAAAGGAGTCGGATCTAGATAATAATCACTCAGTGCAAAGGAGTCAGCTCTAGATAACAGAGGAGGCAAAAAGAAGGAAGAAAAGAGTTGTGTACCATAGAAAGATATAGCATAGATATTACAGTCTGGTGCCCCTCCCATTAATCTCATGTTAAAAATTCAGTCAGTAACAGAGTCAAAGATGGAAATCTATTTAAATATGCCTGAGCATAGAGTCTTCCTCTTTCAGTCTGTATACTCATCTCTGGCTGAACACAGTCACTACATGAATCAGTGGATAAACCTAGCTTAGTTTAAAATGTCAAAAAGCTTTAACATTTAGTCAATTCTTCTGTTTAATGGTCTGGTCTGTGGACAAAGGCAAGAATAATACAGAGTTAAGACATTTTTGATTGAAAAACATGCAACTTTAAGTTGTTTAAAATAATATTAACTTATTTTTTTTTCTTTATTACAGCTTTGCAATATATTAATTATGTTTCAAATATGGCTTATTTATTATTCAATATAAACAAATAGGATTATTATGAAGAAAGCTATGGTCCATAATGACAGTAAGTTCAATGTAACAAGGTACCTTCATTTTACAAGGCATGACATCAAAGCTGCATTTACTTTATTTGCAATAAAACACACATTCAAAACAAATTTAGGTGAATAAATTACAGTTATCCTTTAACATATGACTAACAAAACTAAGACAGACAATAGGCTAAATGGAAGGTAATATGACTCCTGATCTAGTATTCATTGGTAAAATAACTGCTTAACATCCCTTCAGAATCAAATTAAGGTTCTAGAGACAGAAAGGTCCAGGCTGGCAAGGCATGTGAGTGCAGATGGGTCAGGGTGGAAGGCTGTGGAAGCATACACCTTTGCCTGCCTCTGCTGCTTCCAGGAGGAATTTTGTTTCCCATGGAACACCCTGACATACACACAGCATGGTCCCAGACTGAGGAAAAGCCAAGCTTTTCTTAGCTAGTCAGCCCAGCTTGTTTATCTGTGACACAATGACAGAGAGGCTGCTCTACGTCCTGCCGCCCCCCAACCCCCCTACCCCCAGCCCACCTCAGATTGGAGTGCTTTGTCTTCAAGGCTAAATAAATTCAAATGTAATTTTCTTTGTGTAAAACCCTATTATGGCCAGGTTGTGCAATTCATGCAACTACAAATCTTGCTCACTATACACAAAACTCATATCCAGGAACCAACTTTTTAAACAATATCATGTTGTTTATCTGGTTTTTCAGTGTGTATAATAGACTTTGAATGCAAGTTGTGGATGGTTTCAACATTCATCTACATTATGTAAGCAGTTAGATATTATAAATACGGTTCAATTAAGTCTAATTATATTGTTAAACTTTATTTGATGGCAAGACATTTGGAAAATTTGATTAGCACAATAAACACCAGAACATGGTACCATAGCAAAGAATGTAAAAAGCAACCATTCACAATATATAACTAAGTGAGAAAAAGAGAGAGAAATAACTCTGGCCCTATAATAGCCTCTTTATGAAAAATTCTCTCAGCAGAGTTTACTGGGCTCCTGCTTTGAAATATGACATCAACAGTAGGTTGGTTGCATGCATACAGCCAACTATATGCTGTTTCAAAGGAAGGTTGATGTCAGACTAGTAGAGCCAGATATGGTGTGGAGTGTTAATCTCAAGCACTCATCCTGAATTAGATTCAGTTGGAACTACTCAATCAGAATTCACAGAGCCACAATGGGTTGTCTAAATAATGGATATTTAGCAAGTCCTCCATGGTTTTGTTAGCAGTAAAAGAAAAATATATTTGTAACTGATTTAGAATGTTTAGACACTGCATTTACAGTTACTGGTATTATAGTCTGAACATAAATTTATATTGGCTCATGAACAGGTAAGTTTTCTCTATAGAAATGTCTTCTGGAGCAACTTTTAGTAAGCAATAAACATGATGAGAAAAAAAACACTTTTGTAGTCACAGGGTAACTATTAGCTAGAAGTATTAGCTAATATGAGTTTATTCCAAATCAGTCATCAAGTGCTGAGAGTTTCTAATTCTAGCTGTTTCCCAACTAAGCCCCACCCTGATTTGCTGGGAAACAGTAAGTGAGTAGAAATGACAGCAATGCACACTGGAACTTTTACTTCCTGAATAGACTGCCAAGAGGCTTGTAGGGAATAAGGAAGTAGTGTGGTCAGTGTAAAACTGGAGGTTCCATGCAGAAACTACTGAGACTGTAGACAGAGACACAAGCATTCTTGCATCTGAAATCTAGTAGAAGTTTAACGACCACAGTCAACAAACATATTACAGGCCAGTTCTCCTAGAGATATATTTACATATCTCAACAATCACCTTTAGATCTTAAAAGCTTTGTGATACATGTACTAGAATGAAAAAAGGAAAATTTCAGATCCATGTTTTGAGAAACGAGTTCACTGATAAAGCTGATAGAAACCCTCTTTGAAAATGGTAAAAACATTTAGTACTATATATTTTTCAGATATGTTTCAAGGTGTACAATTGTCTCTTAAGGTCATAACATCTCTCTAAAACCATCAGAATATGATTCTGTAAAACAGTGCCAATAGTGCCTAAGTGTATGTTTCAAATGCCCTTTTCTGCTGGCATGTCCTATTCGCTCTCTGTCTGTCAACAATATAAGGCAAAAGTTTGGACTGTTTTCCACAGTTTGAAACAACTAAAGACAACAGAACCAACATATAACGAATTATGCAATTGCAAAGGAAATAACAAATGGAATTATGCAGTGACCAAAAAGCTTTAACAAAAAAAACAAACAAATGCTTTACATTATTTAATCTTCAGACTAGCCACACTTTACCGTATGAGTGGGGAATTTTTGTATGTTTGTTTATATTTTGGAAAAATAATAGTCACTAACCTAAGTCACTAAGCCTTAGGTTCACTGAGCCTTTAAGAAAAATATATTTATGAAGAACATACAGGTAGCTCCACACATTTGACAAGTATCTGTCTGTCAATGTATCAACCTTATCTTAGTCTATCTGTCTGAAGTGAGGACAATATTTATTGTCATCTTTATGTAAATAAAGGGCACATTCCTCTTATTATTTAAATTCTTTTCTATAGTATGTCTGTTGCTCAATCTGTCTTAACAAAAGTTTTTGATTCTGGGTCACAAATGGCTTAGATTTCATACATTTCCTATAACATCATTACTATACAATTCTCTGTCAAATTCAAAATAACTCTATACCCTCCATTCTCAGAGTAGAACACAGTGCCTTTTCGTTGCAGTGGGCTGAGGGTTGAGGAAGGCACGAACAGCCTCAGCGAACACGTCCTTGATTCCCTCCTGGTTGAGCGCAGAGCACTCCATGTATTTGACAGCGTGGATCTGCCGGGCAAGCGCCTGACCCTGCTGATTTGTGATGGGTGCCTGGTTCTGCTCCTTTAGCTTCTTTAGCAGCTCAGGGTCATTGCGCAGATCGCTCTTGGTCCCCACCAGCAGAATGGGCACATTGGGGCAGTGGTGTGTCACCTCAGGGTGCCACTTGTGCTTGACATTCTCATAGGAGGGTGGGCTGGATATGGAGAAGCAAATGACGAAGACGTTGGTCTGGGGGTAAGAGAGCGTGCGCAGACGGTCATATTCCTCCTGGCCTGCTGTGTCCCACAGGTTGAGGCTGATGGTTCGCCCATCCACACTGACCTGGGAACTGTAGTTGTCAAACACAGTAGGGATGTACTCTTTGGGGAAGGCTCCAGTGGTGTAAGAGATGAGCAAGCATGTCTTCCCCACCGCACCATCTCCCACCACTACACACTTGATGCTCTGCATGCTGGAAGGATGGAGCACTCAGTCTAATGGAAGAAAGAGGAGACACAGCAAATCACTGTCAGTCATCAAGCGCACAAAACCAGTAGTTTATGGGCTGAGAACAAGATTATTAGAAAGTGGGTAAATATTAACTTAGCAAATCAGGATAATTAATGTCCTGGTTAAGACAAATAAATGAGTAAATGCATGCTTTTTGGATGCCTGGATGGATAGACTAACAAATAATCGAACAGATGGATAGACAAATGGGTGGAGATTTCTTGTATTGTGTTAGACTGACTGGCTACATAGCAATATTGAAAAGCTACTGGGAAACCTTATATTTGTGTTCATGCAAATATGCATTGTGTTGAGGTCATTTGTCTTTTTATGATATGTCATTTTGAATATATGGTTTGATTAAACCACTTCTACTCACTTCTCTTTGCAATGTTAGTATTTTGTGTAATACACTCTGAAAACTGAAATGCAGGATTTCCCATAGAAAGTTTAAAATAAAGCTCATATCATCTTAGCACGCTATATTTATCTACATCTGCCTTCTAATATTCTTGTGGGGGTTTTGTTCTCAAATCAAATTGTAGTTACACAGGCTGTTCTTCTCTACTGTATAACTGTTATCTGAAGTCACATATTGTTCTAGATAACACTTTAATAAGAGATCATTTATATTTATATTTATCATTTATATAATATATATTTAACGGTTTACAGAAATGTCCAATAAGTTTACAGAATTAATACATTTGTGGATGCCTTAACCATATTGATGTTAATCCTTTTAAAAGGAATGTGATTTTTATTACAAATTACATGGAAAATGTCTGTGTTATTAGGGGCAATACAGAATCACTTATCTAAGATTACCCCTACCTGCTCATCTCTTCTGTGTTTAATTCAGACAAGACCTAAAGCCATTTTTGTCTGTACATTTAAATTTTCTTATTTGCTTCTTATTACCTTTTGGCAAAAGCTTTCCATGCAAAGAAATACTTGAGCAAAGAAGAATTCTAATGAGTTTGCAGTTACAACAGCTTGAAGGGTTATAAATTAAAAACAAAATCACTGTCACTCCCACTCTGTCTTTATTCTTTCTTTTTTTCAGAGTCCTGGAGTCCAGCAGATAATTGCTCGCGGGAGAATGAAGCAAGACAGACTCTGCCCAATCTCAAGGGACAGGGGAGAGAGCCCAACCCTCTTCTTTAAGGCATTAGTCTTTCGGGGTTAGTGAGCCAAGAGCTTAGTGAAACAACACAGTCAGCCTAGACCCTCTCCCTCTGTCACTGTTACTGGCTACAGCAGCACTGGCCTGCCATAACTTAAAGAGTGGCAGTATAACACATAAAAGAAGAGAAAGAGGGTGGGACAGAATTCTTCACTTATTACCACTTATTACATTATTCACTTAAATGTTCCAGTTCATGTATAATTTTATTTGAGGTTCATATAAAACATTTAGGTGTAGTAAATATACAGCATGTTTTAAGGTGGCAAAATGTTTACCGTGCATTGACAGGAAATATTAGTAATGGCATCAAAATTGACACAGTGACTGCTGAAAAGATATGCTGAAATACTTAGGATCTTAATGATAACCAGGAGAGAAAAGAAAACAATAGTACAAAAAAAGAAAAGAAATCTGTTCACCTAAACAGATTTATCATCTATAATATTTAAATTAGTTCAATGAAAACAAGCAGTTTAAGTTTAATTTTAAAACTTTGTTGGCCATTTTAAAAGTTCTGGATGAATTAAATTGAGATACTAGATTGATGCAACATGTACCTAAAAATCCAAAAGAGAACTATATCTTGCAACTGTCCTTTGAAAAGTAATAGAAACTGGAAGCGTCTGCTGAAAATGTGCGTTCCTAACCACTTCTTTATTAAATCCCACTCACAGACTTTATAGTACTAATGTATAGAAATGTATTTAATTCACTCATTTGAGGTTTACAAATTTAACTTAAATATATAAATTTGTTTCTTGCTCTAAGAAATGTAAAATTCTAAATAATGTTGTGATTTGAAGAAATGACACATCTACATTTCCAAAATGTCCCATTTGATCATATATACATGAGCTTTCAGTATCTATCTATACTCACTATCAATCTATCTTTCTATCACTCACAATCTATCTATCTATCTATCTATCTATCTATCTATCTATCTATCTATCTATCTATCTATCTATCTATAAACCTACTGGGGCAAGGCAGGTTGTGTGTTAAGAGGAAGTCTTAATAAGGAACTCCCTTTTAGTATCTGCCCCCAAGAATAACAAACTTTGAGCAAATTATTTTTAAATTAAGTTTAATTCCATTTTACGCTTGGAACTAGCATAATCAGCCAAAACACAAGGGTGTTAATACTTTGCAACAGCAAAGCAGACTGTTCCTAATACAAATATAGATTGTTCTTAATCTGTCTGATTAAGATGAATCGACTTTACAATGTTTTGACAGTAACAAACAGTGACCTCTTGCGATGTTTAGGATTTAGATGTCAGTGTGGGCAGTTCCACTTTTCCTCATTGAAAAGCCAGTGTCTGTTCCTCACTCAAAAGCCAAAGTCTGTTGTGTGTCCCTTTTCTGTCTGAATGTAGTCGACACTTCTACTTGCATATCATAAACTATAACTTCATGACAATAAGTGACTAAACCTATTTAACAGATTAAACAAATGTAGTGGCAGAGTAACTGACAACTGTCGTGTTGTTTACAGATGTTTGAGATGAAGACAGAAGATGAATGTGCGCAAGCCATTCTATCCAGATTGCTTTTAATCCACAAATTATCAGTCTTGATTGGCTCTTAACGCAAAACTGTTGCGTTACACTGGGAGTGGCACCTAGCTGACTTTGGATTGAACTCTATCGAATCTCTTTATCGCCCTGCTTAGATAAATCCTCGAGACGGGCTAATATAAGCAACATTTTTTCTTAATTAAAATAACTTAACTAGGGAATTGTATAGATCTCAGTGGCGCTCGTACGCAGCTGATCTCCTACTTTGGCAAGCGGACTGAGGCAGACGTCAACGCCCGGGATAAATTACGACAAGATGTTACCTAGAAGCAATCACGCGGTCTAACTTAAGACTTTTACAGCATACCACAACTTTGTATAAACGAATGTATCTTACCAAACATACTCTTCTTTAGATTTGTTATCCCAGTGCGAGTAGCAGATCCTTCCGACAACGCTCACTCTACAGTGGATGTGGTTATTGAACTATGTAGGAAGTGAGTGCACCCCTAAGAGAGGAAGTATGGCTTAACGGCATATTTGAGGAAGTTTGCTAAAGTGAGGCTATGAATATGTCCATGTGGGCGTAAAAAAGTTCAGTACTGGGAATTCCCGCAGCCTTTCTAGTTCGTACTTAAGTGTTCAGTTCGCCTACGCAGGAGCTTCATAAGAGGGTTTTATCAAGTTTATTATAGGGCACTCTCAGGCTTCACTCCTACTCTGGTGTCCGCTTTCCCGGCATATGATTTTGCATAAATTCCAGTTTTGCATCTATACTGAAAAATATGTTATGAAAGTGGAAGAGTAGATTATTATCATTTTACTTCACATGACGTTTTCATAAATCTGACTATCTGAAAGCATTGCTTTACAAGTATTTTAAAACTTTTTAGATTTTATTTACTTATTTATTTTTATTTTATTTTATTTTAATTATTGACATTTTTGCTGCAGTGCCAGTACTTCACCAGTGCAGCAAAATTAGCAATACTGAATTAACACATACTATAGTAAACAGAGAATGTAGTGTACATTGCAATATATAGTCTACATGAGAAGTTAATATGTTATAACCAACCAGGTGTTCAATGATTTCAGGCTTTCAGTATGTTTGGATCCTACTCAAACAATACCTGTTCATTTAATCTAGTGTACAAGGCACAGGAGAAGATGTTCTTTAACATAAGGTGGCATGTGTCCTTCCCTAGGGACCACGGACGAGTGAGGTTCATTATCTATGAATCAGTGGTATGCAGTAATACCATAATGATGAAAACCAGCCTGTTAATATACTCACTAACCATTTTACTTAAAAAGTGCTTTTATTAGAATTAAGTGAGATCATTATTTATTAAGCTCATACTAGCCCAACACTCACAACTGTGCCACCATCTTGTCAGACCTATTGCTTTTGAGAGAGCTCTGCTCCCCACATATATTACAATAAGATTTGTCTGCAGATTGCAGGCCACTGGTGTGTATTTGAGGCCATGCATGGAAGTTGTCCAAAGCCCTATCCCAATATCCCAGTCATAAAACTACTTTTTCACACTGGCGCTTATGAACATTTGAAGGGCTTACAGTCAACCAGTGCTCTCAAAAACATGCCCATCTGTCTGCAGCTGCAGACAGAACTTTATCAAATAATATCTGGCATGCAGTGGTCCTGTGATTAGAAACTGTCCAGTCAAGATCAAGAATTGCTGAGATTATGTGCATGGATCCATATCAGGCACAGTCTGTAATTGTATAGGTATAACTAATAAGTGGCCAGTGAGTATAGGTACAAAGTGGGTGTTTCAAATATATTGGGTGGTCCATGTGTAATAACAGGGCCTGCATTACTGCCATCATTTTTCCCGTAAGCAGGAACCTGTAACCTGCAAACCGAGTACAGCAGCTGACCCCAGTCATGGAAGTGATGGAGTTTTATTGGCCATATGTAAGGCCCTGATCTTTAACATTTTAACTGGGCCAGACAGCATAATGCCTAAAACCCATCAATAAAAGTCAGTTTAAAAAATACCATTTCTGTGTTGCCCTACTTTATCTGAAATCAGTGTATAACTCTTTTGTCTTGCTGGTATTGATAACCACATGAGATTAGTCAAAGTTATGTCATCAGAATGTCTCTGGTTTGTTTGTTTTTCCAAATTAATCATTCTTGTACGAACATGTTGTGTTGTTTTCCATCTAAAGATTTCAAAGATAAAAGATTTTACATTAAAGAGATTATGTAAAATGTCAAAAACTGCACATTTTAACAGATACTTTTTTTGGTTACTGTTTTTGGATTAGCAAGGGAACACAACAAAAACACTAATAGAATAGTCAACTATATTATGAAAATGTGAAATGTTTTAAAACAATTATTTTAGGTAAGAATATCTCAAACTGTCAACATTAACTTTCAAAACCAATCCTGTCCGGACAAATGAGTAAGAAGTGTAAAAATTGTGACACCATGCTCTGGTCTCTGCCTATGGTTTTGCAGAACTTTCCTGTGTTGGTTTGCTCTTCGTACATGTTTAGAATGAATCACTTGATTTAGAGTGGTTAGTGGCAGCACAAACAAACCTACAATGTTTCCAATTGAAAGATGGAAATGCCTTACAATAGTGTTGGCTACCAGTGCTTATCAGGAACAATGACTAACACACAGATATAGTAGAGTGTGCCTTTTTATCTGTTTAACAAGCCTACAGTAAATAGAAAACACTAACCTAAGACATCAAAGCACAGATTTCTGAGCTTCTATGTTCATTTTTGAAGCTGGTATAATGAAAAATACAAGTGATCTTTCTTTATACAGTACAGTATAAAATGCTTGTGTAAAAAAATAATATGTAAAATAATATGCTTGTTGTGTAAATTAAGCGGCACATCATGAAGGAACAGTGTTTGTACTACAGGGTTTATCTTATCATGTAATCTTGTAATGCTTTTATTTTATTTTATATGACCAATATATATTGCTGGTTTGTCAGCCTAGAAGCTTTTGTGCACTGAATATCTGACATTGTCATTAGCTTCAGTGTGGTCATTGTGGTCATCTACATGTTTCTGAAAAGCAAAAGTGCCAGAAAGAGTTGCCATTCATATCATATACAGTGGAAGGGACTTTTAATGGCTACAGCTGAATAAAGAACACTCAGGACTGTGGAACAGGTCTTGGAGCTATGCATATTGCCTTTGAGAGCTGAATCCAACTAAAAATAATGAAATCCATGCCATTTTGAGCTCCCATATGACAAGAAATAAACTAGAATTCAGCTGATGTCATTTTTTCTTGTTGTGGCAAGACTAATAACAAGTTGGAGTCCTATAGTATGGAGCCTTGATCTAAACAGAGCAATTTAAGAGGTTCAAGCAAAGTTTGACATAAAGATGACTCTCTTGTGTTGTGGTTGACATCTATCTATGTTCAAGATGCAGCCTCTCTGAAAATCTCATAAGCTGTAGCCAGTCAGAAATGTTGGAAAGGACATATGGGGAGACCTTTCTTATACAATTGAGTTTCCTTCAACATGTTCCCACTGAAGAAGACTTGAAGGAACTTTTAACATCCTTCAGTGAAGTACATTAAATTATTTGTTTGTTTTACTTTTTGGCAATGACTCACTTTAGAACTCTGTTATGTTGCCTGCTTTGCTTCCAAAAAACTTAATTTCTCACTTTTATTTTTTTTTAATGTTTTGAAACATTTATTTTAGTGTAAACTTTGTAAGAGAGAATTATCTTTCAGTATGAAGCATGAAGTCTGATGGAAACAGTTTTAAAATAGACATGAGTGAATATAACTTACGTGGACTGAATTCGGCTATGTATCTCTACTCAAAACACTTTTTTGTTTGGCTTCAAGTAAAGGTAATCTGCAATTGTATATAAATTATAAATATGATGTGTTTGTCATTAGAGGTGTTGGCATCCAGTTCGTTTTCCTGTTCTTTCATGTCTTTGTTTATTTGTGATCTTTAATTTAGATGAGGAAAAGGATAACAAGCAGAAGATGTCAGATTGGAATATTTTTTCATGTGGTGTTATTGCTATTTTCTCCAACATCTTACCACGTTCTTGAATCTAACCAATTGACTAAAATGCCAGAAACATTTTCTTAAGTTGGTTCATTTTTCCAAACGTGTTAGTCAACCTAAAATGAACAAGCAAAAAGTTGTACAGGTTTGCAGTAAAGTCAGTTCTTCTGTCATGTGACCATAAAATCTAGGGGTCTTCTTATTCCTGTAAGTTGCATCAGTAAACTTCATGAAGATGTATTGTCCAGCTGTTTCCTCTCATGGTGAGAAATATCTATATTAAGCCCTATCTGTGATGCTGGTGCAGTGTGCGAATCATAGTGTTGGAAGCTGGTTGGAATCTTCTAAAGCTGCAAATCAATAAGCAAACCTTACATTGGTGACGCATGTAAACAGTGATAGCTCAGTGGTTAAGGTACTTGATGTGTAATTGGAAGGTTGCTGGTTCAAGCAAGTTGCCACTGTTGGGCCCCTGAGCAAGGCCCTTAACCCTCAATTACTCAAGTTGCACTCAGTAAGTACTTTGGTTAAAAGCGTAAGCTAAATTCCATAAATGTAAGATGAGTTGCTCGTTACTCATCACAGTTAGCTGTCCGGGAACCTAACTTCCTTTGCCACCAAATTTTGATTGATCTGATCTTGTCTTAACATCGAAAGATGTCAGCTTTGCAGCGATATTGGTATTTCCTCCCTGCACTGTACGGTACATTCGCAGGCGACGAATGAAGTGCTTCTTCCAGTTTCCCCTTAAAACCGCACCGCTTCCTCCCGTAGCGAGAAGAGCATCTAAACGTTGTTTCCTTATATCGTCACTTGTACTATCGTCACTGTACTTTTTAAAATAGTTTTAAATCTTATGGACGTTTATGCTGAATCCGAAACTGTCATAATGCTTCTAGACAAAAGAAAAAAGAACGACGCCTCATCTTTTAACTTTTTATATTTCACGTATTAGCCGAGTTTCCAATAATTAATTATTAGGCTCATCAAGTTTCAGGCTTCTTTAAGCTTGGTTTAAATCACATTTAGTGGCGCTAATCAAAGCCATTGTCGCAAATCTCAGTATTTATAGACATACAAGTGATCGTATCTCTAGGGTTTATGATATGGCTGCGGGCAAAATTCTAAAGACCACAAGCATTTATCTTAGAGTCCAAAACGCACTGTGCAGTCATTACCCACTGTGCAGTCATTAACTTTGCATGCCAAGAATATTCTAGTTCGCGACACTGTACTGGTGTATACGATCTTAGTAGCCTAACTTCTGCTCACTATCATATGTATCACACTCCGAGGGGAGGAATCTTAAAGTCAGCTACGAGACTGAAGCTGGCTTCTTATTTTATATAAAAAAGATATATTTATGTTTTTATGCTTTTAAATGAATGGATCAGCAAAACGAATCTTAATAATTTGGCTTTGCTTGCTTTATCTAGACCCATTTCATAGCTAGCGAAGCCAAACCCAAAATTCGGGGTTTTAAATAAATAAATAAATCATTAGAAAAAAGACCCTCATAATGTAGACTACGTTATCTGTGCATCTAATAGTAAGTCATCGTAGCTAAATGTCTTTAAATTTTGAGATTATATTTTTTACGGCCTACTTTGTGATCTTCGCACTTTAAACTTTGCACGTTAATGCGTTCAGATTTCTTGTGTGCCGTCTGTGTACTTATTAAAGGCTTTTATTATTGTTATTGTTTTGTTGTTGTTATATTTTTTTGCTTTAATGAAAGCAAAAGTTAGTTGATGCCTCAACTACAGCCTAATAATAGGCTTAGTATAACATCTTTCATAATTTTAAGGCTAACTTTTAAACAACACATTTCCTCGTAATAACTTGCACAAAATATTGAGATTATTTAAAACAAAATATGGTTATTTATTAATTATATGATTATTTAAAACTTGTTTCTCAAGTTACTTTCAAGTTTCTCATTGTCACTTTCCGGCAATGTGTTTTTGTTACCACGAGGTGGCAGGAATGCTCAACTTTTGACGACTCTCGTGTTTGCGTCGACGAGTACTGATCTAATGGTAAAGAACTATTTTTCTACAGCGTCGAAGAACTCATGCAAAGCAACGCCAGGCATAACTATCTTTTTAACTAACTTTTTAATTTTTGAAACGGACTAATAGACTTCGATTGTACAACCCCACGTACTTTGAGACCAAAATATTAGTATCAAAATATTCATTTTGAATCTTGTTATATTTCTCCCCGAGTGAAGTGTGAGACGACGGTGATGGATGTTTATTACTGAATGCGCTTTTTCCAGCATCGGTGGGTTATTCAAGAAGCTACGAGAATGTGGTATGGAAAGCAGTTTTTGAAGATTAATCATTGTTAAAACCTTAACGCAACCGGATTTAAAGTATATAGTTGGTTGCGTCGCATCCTTTGTCAATTGAGTTCTGTCACTGTCACCGGAAAAGTTATTTAATGTACTTGTGCTCTAAAAAAGAGGAATTTTTAAGGCCGTTAGTGTAAATGGTAAGCTCTCGATTTAAATTTAACAGTGTTCAATTGGATATTTAAGGATATTTTGAGGCAAACCTCTCATTGCAGTAGCAACCATTTTTTCCAAGTGGTCAGAATTGGACGTGAAGTAGCCGTGAAAACCTAACAAGTAACCTGGGCGCCCCAACACAGCAAGGCATATTAATGTTAGCTGCATTATGCATTTGTGTTAACTTACTCGAATGTTGAGTTAAAAGACGTGGTGCTGATTATGTTTCTCCCCCTATTTCCTATGCTAAGGTCAGCATGGATTCATTAAGTGTTGCTTGCTTGTGCATCGCATGCCTTTGCCTCTTGAGTGTTGCAGCAGACCAACCAAGAGTTACAGACCACTTACGGTCTGCCAACGAGGTGTCAGGTGAGATATTTCTGCATACAGTGTGTGTCTCTCTACAGGAGGCCTACGATAGACAAAAATGAAACATTGTTTTATACATTCCAAAGACGCATAGGGTCACGAGTTATCATGGAAGTCCATACATCCATGCATAGTGAAGTTCCTTACTATGTCACCATGTCCTGACCTATGTAGTAGCTGTCAAATACCTGAATTGTGGTCTTATGCCATTAATTAATATTATATTTGTAATTTCAGATTAGGCCTGGAGTGAATGTTAACTAAACTCTTTAAGACAAACTCAAACCCCTTATCACAATGAGACTCTATTGAAGCTCCATTCAAGTGATTGAATGTTAAACTTATTTTCTATTTTTATCTTCTGTTAATATTTGATATACATTTACACAATAGCATAATTTGTTGCTGGTGGATGTCTGTTTTGGAAATCGAACGCCTTTTGCTTTATGGGACAGTTACACAGGACTTTTAAGGTTTTATTATGGAGAGTGAAAAACTTAATGTCCACTGAACTACACATCTTTTCTTTTTTAAGAAACTATGTTAGCTGTCATTACCAGCTATTACAAGCAAAGTGTAAGAACATTTTACCTTAGTTTTTCTCCTGCGTTTTTGTAGTTATACCAAATGATCCATTAGCAGTGTGGCATGTAAGTTCTCTGTGTGTCTGTGATCTTGATGGTGATGTATTAGCCTCATGTTCCATGCATTTTTTTTTTCTGAAGAAGGGTATGGATAAGGTGTAAACACCACACAGCCTCGTCTACCGGGCTAATCCTTACTAAAACAAACTAATACTCTAGATTTTGTCGATGCTTAACCCACTACTCCTGCTTGAGAACATAGAAAAAATATAGATAGATAGATAGATAGATAGATAGATAGATAGATAGATAGATAGATAGATATTCATTCAAAACTGTAGTGAAGTACACAAGGTTTTCAGAAATACATTGCTCTTAACACAAAAAAAGAACATAAATGGTTTCATTGGTTATTTTCGAAACTTTATCAAATGTTAAGTGCCGTTTTATGACTTGAACTGGTGCAGGTATAAGAACACTTATGGCTGGAAAGCCCACAAAAAAAAACAAAAACATAATGGCATAACTACACAGTTACCAACATCAGATACATTGCTTAATGAGTAAACAGCAAAATAAAATTAAAAAAAAATTAAACCTAGTGTTAAAATTATTAAATTAAACAGAAGGCTTAATCTGATGGAAAGTTGAAAATGCTCCTGTGTAATTATCAGCTAAAATTCCAATATTGAACTGACAACAATAAATTCAAAATTGTACTGATTGACAAATAATAAGCACGGCTTCCAATATATTGTGCACCTGTAATACACACACACACACGCACACACACACACACAAGAACCTTCAACAACATTGCACTCTATAGATATTTTGAGTGTGAAATTCTATATATAACCCATTTGTTTATTTTGTGTGTGGAATTCTATACTTACATAAAATGTTTTTGAATTAGCTGAACATAAGCAAACATTTATACTCAGCATCCTCAGATGTCAGCTGCAGCATTTAAAACATTGCGCAGCAAGAGAGGAAGTGGTTTGGAATCTTGTGTTGCTTGTTTTATATGACATTCCTTTTGGTGTGAACTTTTATAGGGGGTCCTGTTTACTTTCTGCCCTCATTATGGTTTATAATTACCTGTGTACACATGCCACATTTGAATAAATGAAGTAACTGGATGAAATGTGACACTCTCACCACAAACATGTACTACATGTGAGGGAATGTTTGTTTTTGTGCCTGTATGTGTGTGGTTGTGAATATCTATATGTTCTTTTATGTTTTGCACCTGCTTCTTGTACAGAGGTGTATATGATTTGCCTGTGTGGAAGTTGATTTGAATGTGTTGGCAGGTTGCATGCATATTTCCTCTCTGCTTTTATCATCTCACTTACTGCTTGCTCTCGCTGGTTAGTCCTTGCATTGAACAGGGAAATGTGTAAATTTGCCTTGCCACTGTCAGACCTCCTTGTGGAAACACATGGTGCCTGGATCACAGGATGCAGGACTCCTATGTGCACCCATGCCTTAGCTCATGGTAAACATTGATGTCTTATGTTGACTCTGGAAGATAAGGAGAGCCAATACTGAAAACATGCATCCGGCAAAGCATTCAAAGAATTTTTATGGCCAATTCCATTTGTTGCAGTTCTATTTTTTGACAACCACTCCAAGCTGGGAGGGTGTTGATTAGCAGGTAATTTCTCTGTAAAATATTGTCACTTCTTTGTCTCTCTAAACTAGAGAACTTCACTGTGAAACTTTCTTCGAGCTAGCCTCTTATTTCCATCTACATAACCTAACTGTGCTCTACATTGGCTAACAACCTTTTGTATTAACTGGAGAGGAGGTAAACCATCCTTTAGATCCAGCGAGGCCTGAGACAGTCAGGTACTCATCAATTTTTGGCAATAGATTGCTCAAATTTAAGGCCTAGTGAGAGAAGCCTATTCTATATCCTAACCATAGAACTTATGTACGAGGGATTTTTCAAGATAGTTTTCAGTGGCCTAGGTTTGTAGCATCTCTTGTAGTCCACCCTTGCTGTCAAAATGATCTCATCCAAAGTCAATAACTCTAAAAGCCATTGCTAAAGGTTTGGGAGTTTTTCTCACCACATTGCATTTAAGCACCTTTTCATATCATCAACTTTTCATACTTTCATAAGTCACCATAATGGGCACTAAACAGACAATAAACACCCCTGTGGTGGAGTACTTGGAGATTGCATTGTGGTGAATTGCAGCATAATATTATCATTCACAAATCACATGAAGCTTGCAGAATGTGTTTACCCAGTCATAACAATAGAAACAGAAAGAGACACAGCAAACAGGACTGACAGTGGACAATTTGTATGGTACAGTTAAAACCTCACATGGTCAGGGAGCCAGTTCTTGTTCAAACAGAGTAGACCTGATCAAACACCAAACTATGGCCTTTCAACCTATTAAACTAACTCAGAGGATCAAGATTATATGATGTATTCGGTGGAAAATCCGTCACATCTTCTCATATCTTTAAGAGGTACTAAGTAACAAAAATAGTATATACCTACTGTGAGTTGTCACTGAAGAATTTTATTATCCATCCTTAAGAGCATTCTTTGTTATCTCTTCTGTATTCTTTGTTTTAATTTCTAGTATCCTCTTGTAGTTGGCAGTCAGCTAGATGAACCTTTGTGACATAGTTAAAGGCTGGCTTGCATTAATTTGGCCAAAATTATTTTTGTATGTTAGATCATGTACATGCTATGATTCACCACTCACAAAACAACCATAAGATTGGTTAGGATGTTCACATCACAGACGAGAAAAACTTTGTCATTTGTTAAATGGCTGTTTTGCATATTGCAGCCTTCTGTGGTGTAGGTATTATTGCATTGATGATTAACAAGCAATATATTATAGAGCCCTGTTAATGATCATGTCTCTGTAGTTCACACACAAGAAACCCTACAAGAAATAATTACTCTTGGAATGGTAAAAGCTGGATGCTTAAACACAGGCCTAGCATTAAAAGCACACCAAAAATACTGTGGAAAACAAGTTACTACTTCCTCCCACAAGCCTTTCTATAAGTCAACAATAAATAACAGGTACAATCCCTCAGCTTCAGGAAGAGGGTCTTTCAGAACTTCAGCTGAAATAATCGTGTATTTGCAGATTTTCTGTTAACACACTAAAAAATCTAGTATATCATTTAGTGAAAAGACAGGCATATGTTTTTATTAGCGTTCCCTCTGCTAATCACATAGCTTCTTTCTGTCCTCATTAGGTGGGAACTGCATGATCTCCCCAGCATGTGTGTTTTTTTTCCGCCAGATGGTTCAGAGGACAGTGCTGAAAGGACTTGTCAAAGCTGCATGCTCTGTAAATCCTCGTGGCTCCACAAGCTCCAACAGTGCCCTCAGATCTTTTTAAAAGGCACCGGCTTCCATTGCAGCAGAGCAAGCACTTTTCGCTCCCCCTCGCCTCTGCTCCTGAGTGCTCTCCATTCTCCTATTCTGTAGACTCTCACTCTTATCTCTCTGCATGGATCTCAGTATGGAGATGCTATTAGTTGCTATGAGAAACACTATTTTCCAAATACAAAAAATAATAATAGTCAGTTTCCATAATCAAATGAATAAATACCTATGCATATAGCCATACTTATTGTCTTTTGCATGTGCATTCAACATGTTAAAATACAGTGATTGAACTCTTGCTGCAAAAAGCACATTGTGCTTTACACAAGGTCTGAAATTGCTGAAAAATGGCCTGAGGTGGTTTCGTAAGCTTCCTAAATTTCTATAGTAACAGAAAGTTGTGATGTTTGGTGAATGTTCTAAATAGCAGTGGCAGTTATATTGTTCAGTGGTTTGTGCAATGCTGTTTTCCTTCAACAGTTCGTGGTTCTGCAACATGTCGTGACAAAACATGTTCACAGCTGTGCAGTGTGTAAATGTTATTGAGCAGCCTTTGCAGACATGTTTGTATTGATGTACTTCTATTATAGAGTGACTTTGGCATACCCACCTTTTGGATTTATACTCCCCTCATTGCTTCAGTAATCCAGCAGCTATGTTGTTTCTGTCTATAAATAGCATGAAAAGTCACTTTTCGGTTCTTGCAGACTACATCAGTAATGGTATTGACTTTTTCTCCCAGGGTTTTAGTGTAGTCAAGTTGCAGTAGGTTCTTTCATTAGACTCTTAAACAGACTGGGCTGTTGGTTCTATTTTTACAGCAGGACCTCAGGGTTCCTCTTGTTATAATTAGTGGTGTAAAGTACAGTTGGTTCTTAGAAATGTATTGAAAGCAGGTTGCAGCATTAAATAATAAGTAGTCAAAAGAATGAAAAGAATTTAAGATCAAAAGTTCAGTTACAAACAATTGTCCTTTTGTTTTTGTTTTTTGCACCTATTTAAAAAAATAATTTATTAGTTGAAAATACTTTTTTTTTTTGTTAAATTAGGTTGACTTTAACCTAATGCGTTGCTCCAAAAAATTGGAGGCTTCTTATGATTGTGTATGGATGATAATTAGCATGTATTAGGCATTTTTATTTTTATAGTTTGTGACTTAGATTTACATTTACATTTACGACATTTAGCAGATGCTCTTATCCAGAACAACTTAAAAAAGTTCTTTGTCTTTTACTCATAGAATACATCCTAGCAAGTAGAGTAGGTTAGAGTCCAATATACTAGTGCACTAGAATACTGTAGAAATAGAGGGATCATTGCTGATGTCTAGAAGTACAAAGTACATAAGCTCTTAGGCAATGATAAGTGCAATAATCAATAAGTACTACAGTTTGTTTGTCAACATCAGTGTAATAAACAATAACTAGTTTCATTTAGTCAATATAGGAGCAGGGTCAGTGATCATTTAAATATTCCATGAATAGATGGGTCTTCAGTCTACTTTTGAAGACTGCAAGGGACTCTGCTCTCTGCACAGCAAGCTCATTCCACCATCCAGGAGCCAGGACAGACAACAGTCTCAGTGCTTGTCCTTCATGAGACATGAAGCATGGTATTTCAAGCCGAGCCGTACTCATAGTTTGAAGTACTCAAGGTATGGCTCAGGCTTTGACCATTGAACTCATGTATGGAGGGGCTGGTCCATTTTTGGCTTTGTAGGCAAGCATCAAGATTTTAAATCTGATGCATGCAGCTACTGGAAGCCAATGAAGGGAGTGCAACAGTGCAGTGACGTGTGAACTTTGGAAGAGAGAAGATCAGTCATGCTGCTGCATTCTGGACAAGTTTTAGAGGAAGACTAGCAAGTTGCAGTAGTCTAGCTTTGAGATCACAAGTGACTGTACAAGTACCTGGGTAGCTTCCTGTGAGAGGAAGGGTCAAATCCTTTGTATGTTGCAAAGGAGAAATCTGCAAGTCCAGGTTAGCTTTGAAACATGAGTTGAGAATGACAACTGGTTGTCCAAAGTTAAGCCCAGGCTGTGGGCAGCTTCAGATGGTGATGCTAGGGAGTTCTCAAAGGAAACTGTGAGGTCATGGTTAGGATTGGGAGTACCTGGGAAGTATAGAAGCTCGGTTTTACTGGGGTTGAGCTTTAAGTGGTGGGCTGTCATCCATGACTTAATGCATGCTGAGATACGTCTGGAGACCTGCGTATCGGAGGGTGGAAAAGAAATAAATAATTGAGTGTCATCAGCATAGCAGTGATAGGAGAAACCATGATATTACATGACCAAGAGAATGAGTAAACAAAGTATACAAAGAGAAGAGAAGGGGGTCTAATACTGAGCCCTGTGGAACACCAGTGGAGAATCTACATGGTTTGGTTACCTGATAGGACCATCCCTCCTGATAGGACTGAAACCATTTCCATGTAGAACCAATCACACCAAGGTTGGAGAGATCAGAGAGGAGAATGATGTAGTTTACTGTGTCAGCTAGGTTTTAGAGTAAATGTGTCAAATCAACAGACTGACTCACTCAAATACTAATTCGAAGTACCATGAAGTCTTGTTGTTCTCCATTCTTGTTTGCTCTTTCTCTCTGTCTCTTGTTCAGAGCTGTGTGAGATTGATGCAGTCCTGTGTGAGGATGAGAATGCGGTGCTGAGTTTCGAGGCCATCCGAAGCATCCACAAAGACATGGATGACGACGCAGATGGAAGTGTGGATGTAACAGAGACAGATGAGGTGAGGACGGAAGCATTTCACCCGCTTCAGATGAGTGTTCTATCAATGTTCTGATGAAGGTTGTAATTCACATCATTCAACAAAAATATGCTGTAGTCCATCATAACTATGTCTATAAACATTGTGTCTATAAACTACTTTCATCATCGAAACTAGAGGGTCCTCTCCCCTAAAAACTTCCTAGCTAGGATTTTCTGTACATGGCATTTTTAATGAACTATGCAATAATTCAATAATCACAGTGTAATCAAGGGTATAGATATGAAGCAGCTCAGTTTTTGTCAAAATCCTCGGTATGTTGGATCGAGGATGTTTGGGATGAATGTGGGTCACAAAATGTCACAAAAATGCACAAAAATGTCTTCTTGCTCTTAGCATAATACCTCAGTCATGTTGCTGTTTATTTAGCAAGGTCGTTTACTGTTCATGCAGTCTCTAACCATATGAAAGTGTGTCATGGAGGCTTTATTTCTCTCCGGACTGAAAACAAGGACCTACACAGATCTGCAGAAAGCACTTTACTTAATCAAAAAAAGGCAGTGCTTTTTGGGTGGTGGTTATGTAAACAATGTATATTAAGAGCAGTTAATCCCCTGACAAACTACATGATGTAAATATCTGTGACAAATGCCCGAGTGCCGAAGGGCGTGGAGCAGGACGCACAGACTCTCTCGACGGAGTGAAACATTTAATGACACAAAAACATATAGATGATGGTGGCACTCACAAATAACATTAATGATGCACACAGACACACTTAACACTAACGTCTTTAACATTAATCAGTGTTGTACACTCTGTGGGGGACTCAGTTTAGACCAGTAGCCCCACTGGGAAATTTTAGGACCACAGTAGTAGGATATAAAAATGATAGAGATTTGAAAAATTAGAATGACCTGAAAGACAAAACACATAAGTTATTGAAAACTGAGTTGTTTTGTTGTTAGAGTTGTTTTTAATTTGGAAAATGTTGAAAGCCATTCTCATTCATTCTTATATGTGCATTATTCTAACAAATAAAATATTACAATGTTTAGTTTTTTTTAAGTGTTATATAAATTCTGATTATTATTTTTTAATTCTTTTTTTTTTTATTTATGCTCCCCCCCCCCCCCCCCCATAGTTTCTCAGAGAGGATCTAAAGTATCATGACCCCAAGGCAAAACATAGAAGTTTCCATGGAGCAGACCTGCTGATTACTGTGGAGGACATGTGGAATACCTGGAGGTCCTCTGAAGGTCTAAATACACAACTGGCTCCAACACAGCATGGCCCCATAATCTGCACATGGCCCCATAATCTGCAAAATGGACAGTGCACATAGAGCTTCTGCACACAGAGCCAAACACTAAAGGAGCCTTCAATCCACAAATACCCAAATGTGCTAACTTGCTTGATGTCCTTTGTTAATCTCTGATATAGGTTGAATGAAAGATGATGGCTCTGACACTGACCCCTGTGTGAGCCATAGTGATCAGCACTGTATTGCTCCCTGCTGACTGGGTGTGGCTTTGTAATATGTTGACTGCTTCTAATCCCCCAGGCCTGTTTAGTTATAAAGAGATTTGCCTGGCAGTTATTAGGGTTTGAAGGGGAACTTATGTCACAAGGTTTTACATGTATTTTTTGTTTCACACTAGAAAAAGTGAATAGTCATTCTTCAGAGTTTTATGAAGGTAATGTAAACAATAGGCCCCATTGTCAGACACCTCAGAGTGAGAATCCTAATATGGCCTCAGATGTCCATGTTTATGTGGCTGCAGTTTTATGGATGTTAAATACTTAAACTGACCCCAGAGCAGCATTCTTACTATGAAACCTTTGATGAATATTACCCAGTGACTTCAGTGTAAATGTTTCTGTTAGTGTATAACTGGACTGTGGAGCAGGTGGAGGAGTGGCTCATTACCTATGTGGAGCTGCCACCATATGTTGAGTCCTTTAAGAAGAATGAGATCAGTGGCAAAGCCCTGCCAAGGTAATATACAGAACTTCCCCTTTACATATATCGAGAGTCCTTTTTACAACCTAGTACTTTAGTTTTTTGCACTTTTTTTCTTTGTCTGTATAACTCCTATTAGTCCTCAAGATGTTGAACTGCAGTGATGTGCTTACCTTTGACGTTTGGCATTTAGTCTGGGTGAGTGGGTTTTTTTAAACAGTACATTGTGTCCTCTCACCGCTGTGTTTCAGGCTGGCTGTGAAGAATGCCACCCTAACACTGTCTGTGCTCAAGATCTTGGACCGCAGTCATGCTCAAAAGCTGCAGCTCAAAGCTCTGGATACAGTGCTGTTTGGCCCTCCTCTGAGTAAGAACCTCCTGGGAAACTCTGAGAGATGGGAGATGCAAGAAAGATGGAAGAAAATTTGTGATCTTATACATAAATGCTTATCAGACAGTTAATAATGATAAGAAAATGAACTAATCAGTGTTAAATAATGAGCATTGTGTTTAGTGTGTAGAAAAATATTTCAAATGTATTAAAAAGCACCTTGGCTGTTCTGTTGCTATTGTTGAATCAAACATAATTCTCAGTACCTTTAACATAAGTAACATAAGTTAACAGTCAACCGAAGTTTGCATTAGTAGCCTATGGCGGGTCTACTAAAAGGTAATGAATAGTGCAGTGTTCTAGTGTTTTCCTTCTTTAAATTATTGTAAGTAGTCTAGAGAGGTCTACAGTGGGACTGGTAAAACAAGCACTCCAGAAAAGAGATTTCTGTTAGCTATGTAGATTGTTTGGGTGAAGAAGAAATTTGCAGCTTTAGTTAGGCATATCCAGATTCTATTTTTGTGGTCAAAGAAAACACGCTCAGTGGTGTTTTTGCACACGAGTGAAGCAGACTGTTTTTGAAAAAAACTAGGAGTTGTTCAGGGAAAGAATTGGTAGTGCAAAGATGTGCTTCATTGGCATCACTCATTTCAGTGTGTTGCGCCACCACAGTATAAAGAGATGTATGAAGAGGGAGATGAGGTGAATTTGTAGTTTATGGTCAGTTACCATGGACAATGTTTTTGTTGCTGTTGCTTGAACTTAGAAAAGAAAGTAAAAACCTACTGACTTCAAATACACCTATAATGAAAACCTAAAAGCCTTAGACGCCTTACAGATTGTTTGCAAGGTGGGATTTGTTGAAGTCTGTGTTGCAGTGGGCAATGCAGCACAGCGCCCGAAGTGTTTTGTGTGGGCGCTTCTGTTTGCGTAAGTGTGCGCCTTTTGTGTGTGTCTAGGTGCAGCGTTTCGAGAAACGCACCAGCCTGCCCTGAGGGGGGCAGGGATTCTGCCATCCTTCCTCTGTTTAAGGGGTCTCCCAGGCTTGCGGTTCCTAGCCCACCTAATGTAGGGTGGCCATCAGGCAAAGCCGTATTGTTTGTGTATTTGTACACAGTAGCCTGGGGCTCGCAGTCCTGGAGAGGACACGTCGGGAGCCGCTCCCCTTGGGAGGGGGTCACACACAAGTCACGTGGTACGGCCTGCCGCATGCAGGGGGATTTACTCTTGTTTGTGGCCACACCCCTTGAGGGCACGCACCTGTACAGGGTTAAGCGTCAGTGTTCATTGGGCTATTTAAACCCCTCGGTGCTCCCCTCACTGTTGGTCATTGTTTGTTAGTGTCTGTGCATAATGTTAATGTCCACGTTCGTGTAGCCCTTGTTAATGTTTGTTTAGCTGTTGTGCCTGTGTATATTTTCTTCAGTTACGTGTGAGTTCTCCGTGTTAATTGTAGAAGTCATGTTATCCGTTACTGTTATATGTGAGTGCCACAGTTACGTTGCGTGTTAATAAATGTATTTGTCACGGGAGTCTGTGCATCCTGCTACACGCCCTTCGGCACTTGGGCATTCGTCACAGTACTTGGTACTTACCAGGGTGTTTTTCAAGATGCAGCACATATTTGTTGATCCCAAGTATATTCGTGTTACCACATAACTTTTTGGCCATTCTTTTTAGAAACCTGAGGATAATAATGAATACCCTTTATACATACTTAGACACACACATAGGAAGGCTAAAATTTATTTTACCAGTAGGAGCATAATTGAAGATGAAATCCAAGGAGAATTTGTGCAGGAATGGCATAAAAAAAGTACATGAATCATTTTGGCAAACTGCCATTTGTTGTCTCATGAAAAGCAGTGGGTTGTGAATTTGTAGATGTGAATTCAAGTATTCCTGTTTTAGTTTTTTTGTTTTTTATCACACATCATTGGACACCCGTGTGTTCCTTGGACAGGTCATGTAATTAACATGCTAGTCCTGTCCTAATCTGTACATCATAACTCCACCCTTATGCAGTCACCAGAAAGCCCAGAGTACAGATATCAGGAACCCATCGAGAGCCACCAAACTGCATTTGAAGTAAAGCTCTAAAATACACAATACAGAATATAAATTCTGCGTGCATTAATCAAATACTGAATTTCTAAAATATACAAAGGCTTTTTTGTGTTGTTTAGGCTGTTACCAATTTTTGAGATGTCCAAGTCCCACAGTTAACACTAATATTACTAACACAAACATTACACTCAGTGTTCCAGTTACGAAGCTGTAAGCAATTTAGCAATTTTGATGGTCTATCACTTAAGTAATAGATCTGAGGGAAAAAAAATTACAACCATTACAACAGCCTTAATGTTATATAGAGTTTTGTCAGGATCAGTTATGTTTGTGCATAACTGATTCTGATTGATTATGTATGTGCAGGTTTGCTTTTCTGAAAGGAATCAGATTTGTCAGAGAGTATGCATTATCCAGTTATGATTTTCTTTGCATCACTGGACATTTTGGCCTGTTCATTGACAGTATATGTTCAGTCAGGCTCTAAACATGAAATCAATCTGTCTCTTCTTCCTTTCTTTAACAGTTAGCAGGCACAACCACTTGAAGGACTTTGTACTGGTGGTGTCCATCATCATTGGTTTGGCGGGGTGCTGGTTTGCCTACTTCCAGAACCGCAATTCAAAGGACCACATGAGCAAGATGATGAAGGACCTGGAGGGCCTGCAAAAAGCTGAGCAGAGCCTTCTCGACCTCCAGCAGAAGTGAGGCTCTCATTAAGACTCACTAAGACTCTTCCTCAAACATATATACAGAACCTTTTTGTAACTGTGGTGAAATTACAACTGTTGACTATTTTAAAGCCAGTGTCTCCTCTGCCTGCAGCAGAAGTGAGTCAGAGGTTATGACTTTTACCTTTCAGCGCTTCCTCAAAGGATACAAAGCCTTTTTGTAGTTGTAAAGTATTGCTGACTAATTCAAAGCTACAATCAGGGATTTATACAATTTCTTTTGACAGTTTTATGTATTATTCAAAAGTCGTATAAGATCAACATTTTTGAGTAACTCTTGAGTAAGTGATAAAGAGTTGGGAGTAAGATTGCCCTTTGTGGAATGGTTGTGGTGTAGATAGTGTCCTGTTCGTATGCTTGTCTTTCATATTGAGTGTTGTTTTCAGGATGCGTCATACATGTACCCCTGTGATGCAGAGAAATGGCGCAGCATTACTGCCTGTAATGGCTGCTGTGTCTACACAGCTGGGAACACATACACAAATCCACATTACACCCAGGGGAATAAGCTGAGTGCTATATGGTATTTCTGGCTACTCTCTTTCTCTTGCTCACACACATAATTATACAGCGAAATACTTCTGGGGACATTTATGTGCGTTCAGCTGTTGTTAATGAGATTAAACACTTAAGGTTCCTCGTGCAGTAGACAGGGGCTGTACACTAACCACTGAACTGCCCCATTTGGTCTAAGTTCATTGAGGTGTGAAATGCTTTGCAGTGTAGTCATTTTCAGCATACTAAATTGCAGGCATCTGTTTATTTTCTTGTAGTCGTGTTTAATTTCTTCATGCACCAGTGCTGATAGAGGCTGCAGTCTCTGGATTGGATGTAATCCTCCTTCACAAGTCCTTAAATGGCCAAAAGGACAGAAAGCTCTGCAGTGAATCTGCTCTGTTTGTCTCAGACAATCACAATGTCTTGAGATTGTTTTACTACTCATTGTGTCCAGCTGGATCTTTCTGTAGTGCAGGAACCCAAGACTGGGCTAAGCTTTTTATCAGAGGTTACAGATCCTTTAAAATTTATGAGTCGAACATCCCTTCCTCAGAAGTGCTCTAATTTAAACTGCCATCCTTGTAGGGTGCAGGGCTCATTTCCAACATACCAGATAGTGTACAATCTTAATTCCGTTTGTTGAGCAGTGTTCCTGTCAGCCATATTGTTTTATTTCAGCAAAATTAGTTCAGAATATACTTGAGATGATTTCGCTTGAGAACACATGCAACAAAAATCCATATACCATAAAATATGCACATATATTTTGTTCATCTAGTATGAACTATATTTAGTCAGATTTTTATTACAACAAATAGATCCCAATGAGTAAGAAGAGTCATATTGTGTGGTTCCTCTCTGTCTTTTATGCTCAAACCTATTTGGGACAGAGCTTGAGCCTCTCATGCATTCTGACCTTCACCCAGTCATACTGGGATAGGATAGCTTTTGTAGTTTGTGAGTGAAAATACTCACAACCATACTCTCTCTTTACTGAAAATACTCACACCCATACTCCCTCTTTACTGAAAATACTCACACCCATACTCTCTCTTTACTGAAAATACTCACAGCCATGCTCTTTCTTTACTGCCATCTGCCTTTTGATCTCACCCTTTTCTTTCCGAGTGAAATACTTGGCCTTGTCTAGTGCCATGGAAATGTCAGTTTGATCTATGCCTCACTTCCTGTTCTTACTGTGACCACATCAGCACTGTGATAACAGCACAGAACAGCGCTTCTGTTCTTTTGTTTTTTGTTTTGTTTTCTCTTACTCTCTCTCTCTCTCTCCATTCTCTATGTTGACAAAACTGTTCTTTTAGAGATAATCAAGTTTTAGAGATAATCATATGAGTTCAGTTACTTTTAGAACAGTTTTTATTAGGCTGACATAACCACTATTTTTGTAAAAATTGACCAATCAGCTAGTTGCTAGTCTTTTATATGCAAACTCTTAATATGTTTGAGTAGCACAAGTTAAACCAGTTGCTGCAGTGAACAGGTCTCAGCTTGTTTAGACAGAGTTGGTCTGCTCTCTTTCACATTCTAACCATGAGGTAAAAAGAGGAAAGACTGTGGAGTTTGTTTACTATATATCTTGTAGAACTTGTAATGCAAAACCTGAGACACATTTGCTTTCTTCACTACAGCTTTCAGTAGGGCCCCCTCTTTTGGTAGACTTAAGAGCTGCAGGCATTCTTTTACACTCTTTTACTAAGAGGTTACACATCTGTTCACCTTAAAACCCATCATAAAGGAGATTGAGGGATAACCAGACACTGGGTGAACTCATAATGAAAACATTTTGTGTATTTTAAGCTTTCTCCTTCCAAAAGGTTAATGTAATATATCTACTTCTACGCTGTTTATTTTTTATTATTTCCTACTCTAGGTTATTCATTTAGCAGCCTAAAATGTAAAGTCTGGCTGATGTGATGATGATGACGATGGCAGTTTTTGTGTGTGTGTGTGTGTGTGTGTGTGTGTGTGTGTGTGTGTAGGCTGCAGATAGCGCAGGATGAGCACCGCTCAGTTGAAGTGGAAAAGGTGAATCTAGAACAGAAGTTGATAAATGAGATCAATGCAGCAAAACAGGAGGCTCAGAGACTACGGGAGCTTCGTGAGGGCACTGAGAATGAACTGAGCCGTCAGACGTATGCCGAAGAGGAGCTGGAGCAGGTATCACCTGAAACACATACACACTAGCACACATGGTTGAGAGTATCCCGCTACAGATTACTCACTACCTGTGGAATGTATCTGTAACCTAATCAAAAGCATTGTTATATTAAAATAACATAATCTGATTACTTTGTTACTTTTAGATTACTTTACCCATTAACTACCATAGAATTTTAGGACGCTTGTTCCCTTCAGCACCAGCCAGTACGGCCACCCGCAAACTTCCACAAGCCCCTATAGTTTCTCTAAGCAGACTCATGAACAACTAAGCAGATGTATAAAGGTTGTCCATGTAAACAACATGCCCATCCCCAACAGGCCAGCATTGGTGAAAAGGCCCTTTGCCGCAGAAGGCCCAGTCTGTACAAGCCTGTCAAATTGGCTCCACCAGTGTAAACATCTAAGAACAAAGATATTTATACTGAACCTGTGGCGCTTTCTTGGACTAGACTGATTAAAAACACTATCTTTAGGAGACTGTGGGCTCGTCTTTTAAAAAATGCCAAAAATAAATCCCAGATACTTTATTTATTAAAAACAAATCTTGTGTTAACTTTGAAAAAATACCATGTTTTAGATAAACAAATACACAGGAAACAAATCCCATGTTCGTGGTCAAAACAGTTATTAGTATGCAAATTGCATTATGTGCCTTAATGAAAACAAAGAAAGGACTGAATCACACCTGAAAATTCTCACAAATTTCTGTTTCCAGTCTCAGATTGGAAAGTGAAGTAAGTGATCCTTGTGAAATTAGAATGTAACCCTGATAGTAATCTCCATATTTTAAAAAATGTACCATTAATCTAATTACTGCCTTTTGTTCTGTAACTGTAATGGAATACAGCTCCCTTTTTTCTGTGTCCTGATTATGTAACACTGCTAACTATATTCTGTTACTACTCCACCCTATGTAAACATATACATCCACATGCATACACACACACACACACACACACACACACACACACACACGTACACCCATATACTCCAGCAGTTTATGGCATAGGTTCTTTACATTTTGTGAACCACAGAATACCGTCTTTCACTGAGCACACTCAATACACAAAGAAAATACACAAACATGACTAAGCTGTGTGTGTGTGTAGGTGCGCACAGCTTTGAAAAATGCAGAGAAGGAACTAGAGATGAGAAGAAGCTGGTCTCCTCCTGAACCTTTACAGACGTGGCTGCAGGTCACTCATGAGATGGAGGTACAATACTACAACATAAAGAAACAGAGCGCTGAGAGACAGCTCCTGTTGGCTAAAGAAGGGGTGAGACCATCATGTATACAACTACATTCACCCACTCAAAAATGTTTACATTTATTAGCTAACACAGTGGAATGTATTGTTTCACTCACAAGTGTAAATGTATCTGTGGTTCTTTTGTCATGATAGGCAGAGAAGATTAAGAAAAAGAGAGGCACACTCTTTGGGACCTTCCATGTAGCTCACAGCTCCTCACTAGATGATGTTGATCACAAAATTTTATCAGCCAAGTAAGTTATTAATTGATGGGATTTTACTGATGTAATAATGGCAGAAGGATTGTCTACATAGGCTTATCTCCTTTGTATTTCTTAATTTAGTACAAGAAAGTATAGGATTAAACAAGAAAAGTCCTGTCATGATTTTGTAACTCCCTTTAACTAGTTGGTCTCATTCATTAATACTGCATGCTGCCCTGGGCTAATTGGGGAGGATTATATTTTGTGAAAGTGAACTCTAAACATCTGCCTGTGTGTACCACCAAGCACTTGCCTCATTCTGTTTCTTGCAGACAGGCTCTAGGGGAGGTTACGGCTGCCCTGAGGGAGAAACTACATCGCTGGCAGCAGATCGAGTGTCTCACAGGCTTGACCATCGTGAACAACCCAGGTCTGTCTTCGCTGGCCTCAGCGCTCAACCTGGACCCTGCCTTCCTGGGGATCCGGCCTGCCACCCCACAGCACCTGCTGCTGTCAGATGACCTGGATGACATGGATGAGGACATACTGTCCCCTGGAACCCTGCGATGTGAGTTTCCCCTGCACACTTACCCTCATCATGGTTTTTAGTGGGGATTTTTTGTGTGTGTTTGTGTTGTTTATTTGTTTGTGGTGGTAGGGGAACTAGATTTTGAATAATTTAAATGTTTGAGTCCTTTAAGCTTTTTAGGAAAGAAGTTTGTTTTAAAAAAAAAATCTACATTCTGAACGGCTCATGTCTGCAGATGCCGCCTGGCAGATGGACCGGCGGGTGAGCGACCTTTGGCCTGTAGCCTTTGAAACCCAGTCCCTGTGGAAGCATTCTGGTTGGCACCAACCTCCTTATTTTTTCAGCCAATCCTAACAGCTTCCTCTGCTTCCTTTCTACGGCCCTTTTATTTACTTTCTTCCTTGACCTTCTCTATTGCTGTACTAACCCCTAAGCAGGCAGAAGGATACAGGAGTACTTTTTTTCATGTCATGAAGTGCAGATCATTGGGATAACTGAGGATTTTTGTCAAATAGTAATCCTTAGATTCCGTGTCATTCTCTATGTAATATATAACCAGGCTATATAATGGCATTCCAGATTTGGTGCCTACATTCCTTCCTCACTCCGGTCTTCTCAGACACTGTGTCAGATCCAGATGTCCTTGTGGAACTCTGGAATTCATGACTGCAGAAACAAATTCTACATGTTCCATGAATCCATTTAAAGGGGGCTCCATCGTACCACATCATTCTTAGACACTGGAGATCAGCGGAGGAAGCATAACGTGGCCCACTAGTCTTAACTTGAAGCAAAAAAAAAAAAAAAATCTAGGCCAGCTCTCAAGGGCAAGTAATAATAACAGCCCACAATCAAAAAGCAATGGCCACTCTAATAAGCCATCCTTTGCCATATGGAATACTCCTCTTTTAAGGTGTCATTAGAGTGTATGTATCAAATCTGCTAACTCAGCGAATGCTTTTCTTCTCATTCCTTCACACAGCATTAGGGAGTCGATCTTTCTATCCATTCAGAACACTAACTTCTTCTTTTTCCACAGCAACTAACTCATAGCCAGAACAGCAGGAGTTCACTGAGGACAGCTGGTCTCCCACATTCGAAAAACCATAAATATATGGATATATATGCTTATTTGATGTTGTAGTGTTCTCTGATCTTGGCATTTCATTTCTTCGCCAGACAAGGTGACATCTTCAATGCGAGCGTCATACTGTGTTTGATCCATGAGCTTTTGTCATATCTGTTTGTTCATGGGCCTTATTCGATCCATGAATGCCTTGGGTTGTTTTTCTAGACGTTGATTGGCTGATCAACTGGGCTTAAAGCCAGGTCTGGGTCGCATGTTGTAGGCCCAGTTGATCAGCCAATCACTGTCCAGAAAAACAACCAATGGCATTCAGGGATTGAACAAGGCCCATGAAAAAAACAGATATTATGACAAAAATTCACAGCTCAAACACAGTATGACGCTCGCACTGAAGATGTCACCTTGTCTGGTGATGAAACGTTTGCAGCTGAAATGCCAAGATCGGAGAACACTACAACGTCAAACTAAACATAAACCACCGATATTTACCTTGATTTACACATATATGCTCATATTTGTGTGTGCGTCATATAGAGTGGTGTGAAAAAGTTTTTGCCCTCTTCCTGATCTTATTTTTTTTTGCATGTTTGTCACACTTAAATGTTTCAGATCATCAAACAAATTCAAATATTAGACAAAGATAACACAAGTAAACACAAAATGCAGTTTTTAAATTAAGGTTTTTATTATTAAGGTAAAGAATATCCAAACCTTCATGGTCCTGTGTGAAAAAGTGATTGCCTGCCCCCCCCCGATTACTGCCACACCTATTCTCAATCAAGAAATCACTTAAATAGGACCTGCCAGACAACGTGAAGTAGACCAAAAGGTAGACAGCATGCTACGGTCCAAAGAAATTCAGGAACGAATAAGATACAAAGTAATTGAGATCTGTTAGTCTGGAAAAGGTTATAAAGCCATTTCTAAAGCTTTGGGACTCCAGCGAACCACAGTGAGAGCCATTATCCACAAATGGCGAAAACATGGAACAGTGGTGAACCTTCCCAGGAGTGGCCGGCCAACCAAAATTATCCCAAGAGCGCAGCGACGACTCATCCAAGAGGTCACAAAAGACCCCACAACAATATCCAAAGAACTGCGGGCCTCACTTGCCTCAGTCAAGATCAGTGTTCATGATTCCACCATAAGAAAGAGACTGGGCAAAAATGGCCTGCATGGCAGAGTTCTAAGACAAAAACCACTGCTGAGCAAAAAGAACATAAAGGCTCGTCCCAGTTTTGCCAGAAAACATCTTGATGATCCCCAAGAATTTTGGGAAAATACTCTGTGGACTGATGAGACAAAAGTTGAACTTTTTGGAAGGTGTATGTCCCATTACATTTGGCATAAAAGTAACAGCATTTCAGAAAATGAACATCAGAACCACAGTAAAATACAGTGGTGATAGTGTGATGGTCTGGAGCTGTTTTGCTGCTTCAGGACCTGGAAGACTTCCTGTGGTAAATGGATCCGTGAATTCTTCTCTCTATCAAAAAATCCTGAAGGAGAATGTCCGGCCATCTGTTCGTGACCTCAAGCTGAAGCGCACTTGGTTTCTGCAGCAGGACAATGATCCAAAACACACTAGTAAGTCCACCTCTGAATGGCTTAAGAAAAACAAAATGAAGACTTTGGAGTGGCCTAGTCAAAGTCTTGACCTGAATCCGATTGAGATGCTGTGGCATGACCTTAAAAAGGCGGTTCATGCTCGAAAACCTTCCAATGTGGCTGAATTACAACAATTCTGCAAAGATGAGTCGGCCAAAATTCCTCCACAGCGCTGTAAAAGACTCGTTGCCAGTTATCGCAAAAGCTTGATTGCAGTTCTCGCTGCAACCAGTTATTAGGTTTAGAGGGCAATCACTTTTTCACACAGGGCCATGTAGGCTTGTAATTTTTTTCCCCTTATTAATAAAATCCTTCATTAAAAACTGCATTTTGTTTACTTGTGTTCTGTGTCTAATTTGTTTGATGATCTGTGACAAATGATGATGATGTGACAAACATGCAAATAAAGACATCAGGAAGGGGGCAAACACTTTTTAATACCCGTGTGTGTGTGTGTCTCTCTCTCTCTCTCTCTCTCTCTCTCTCTCTCTCTCTCTCTCTCTCTCTCTCTCTCTCTCTCTCTATATATATATATATATATATATATATATATACACACACACATATATATAAATGTGTGTGTGTGTGTGTGTATGTATGTATATATATATATGTCATATCATTTTCAGTATTGTAGTGTTGCTGCTACATTATACTATATTTAGTACATAGCACATTTTGTCTAACTTTTTACTTCCTGTAACATTTCTGTTTTTACAGACTACAGTGATCATTACAATGCTCTTTGATACCATGTCTTCAGCTTAAATATTTCTAACAGTGGGAGGCTGGTCAAAGTTGAATTACAGCAAAGTTATAATGTTCTCATAAACATTTCAGTGTGGGTAAAATTGTGTGTCTCAAGTAATGTTCTGTCACTGTGACTCAGCAATGTTGTCTTTGGTTTGCTCGCCACAGCTCCAAGTCTGATGTCCCTGCGGCCACGGCATGGAGACCCTACACTGAGCCTCAGTTCTCAGAGGTTGGTAAAGGACAGTCAGGGTGAGGCGGGATCCCTGTGTGCCCCTCGGCCCCCTCACCGCTCCTATACACGACAGGCTCGCAGCCACTCCATTGGCCAGCTAGAGTTGCTGCCTGCACCCTCTCTTGCTTCTTCTTCTCTCTCTCATCCTACCATCACCTATACCCACCCTCCTCCTTACTTGCAGTCGCTCTCTGCCTCTCATGTCGCTGGTCTGCTGTACCGTTCAACCTGCTGCCACTCTACAGAAGCAGTATTGGGCCTGCCACCAAGCCCTTCTCAGCCCTGCCACAAAGCTGAAAGCATCGGGTACCTCACAGTCCCCCCCACACTTTGAGTGTGTAACTAAGTAGTTGTGGGAGATTAGTACCTAGAACCATATGCAATGCTAAGTGTTGCTGTTTAAGTCCTTTATTGCCCATACTGAACACTTCTAGCAAAAGTGTCATGAACTCTTTGAAGTGTTTGTGCTCTCATGAATAAACAAACATTTTTTTAGATTTTTAAAATTAATTTGTACTGGCATCTAAAATGTATGTGTGTATGATGTTAATAATTCTGTCACAGACTTTCTTTCTTTAGAAATTATTGAATGTGGATTGAACAAATAATAAACACTTAACAGTCTTTGTGTCTCCTCTGTCCAGAGATTTGAACCGGTCCGACTCAGACTCCTCCTTGTCTCTGTCTCAGTATGGTGAGCGCTCTTCCTCCACCACTCTGCTGAACAGCAGGCCTGTGCTCTCTAGGCCTAAAGGGGGAGGAGGCAGCGCCTCAGACAGCTCCCTCTTCCAGAAGAGGCTCGTCAGCATGGAGAAGTGTGCCAGCCTGGGAGAGATAAACACGCAGTACAGCAGCCTGACCACAGGTGAATCCGCCAGCTCCCTTAGCCCTTCCACTAGTGATGTAGACGGGCTGTTACCAGCAAGAGGAAGAGGAAGCAGCCGCCTTCCCCAGCTCTCGGGCAAGAGGAGCCTGGGGGAGGAGGACAGTGGCTCCACAGGGGAGGACATGGAGGCCTCCAGCTCTAGCCGCAAAAAGCACCCCTTCCCTAGAATCTTCACTAAGCAAAAACAGAAGAAATAGTAAAACACCAACTGGCCTCACCCAAAAAGTGGCTTGTAGAAGCTTCACACCGTATAAGAGAAAGAACAGTAACTATACAGTCACACTCAGAAGGGCTATATCACACTCAGAGGTTTATATCACATGTAGGTACTATTTAAATAGATATAAGGGAGCATCAACTGTATGTTTTTTTGTATTCTGGTTTGGTTTATATGTTTTCAAAAAAGGCCAGAAATGTTGTTTTGGAGAAATGTGTGATTTTTTTAAAATATTATTTATTCTGCAAATAGGAGCACTTGTAGGTATTTCCATTTTTAGCTTAAATTATTGTTTATATTCTACTAAGCTTTACAGGTCCAGTTACATTGAATAAAATGCCAAAGAACATTAAAAACATGTATAAGGAGCATGTTGACTTAAAAAGAGGAATTATAATAAATGGTTTCTGACATAAATCTTATTCTGATTGGCCTATTTAATGTCATGTCAGACCTGCACGAACACTAGCCATTAAATCTTTTAAATCTATTTGCTTTAAGTGTATAAATATGAACTTCTTAACTCCTTTCCATGAAAAATGGACTTGCTGTATATCCTATGTGCCATTATTGTAATGGTTTCTCTCTCACATATAGCGCTTATATCTGGCAATGTTAATTCAGCCAACGTCAGTATTCATATTAGTCAATACACCAAGACCAAGAACTCTTTTCTCTTGCATATGCGATGGCTGCCTTTTAAACTTACGTAAGCAACTGTCCCACCCACTCGTACTTTCAGAGGTGTAGTCAGGATGTCTTAAACAAGCTGTGTCTTGTTTTTATGAATGCCTACCTTTTTTTTTGTACACTGTCAAAGCCTAAGTGTCTTATAGCAGGTGTGCCCAACAGCGTTCCAGGAGAGCTAGTATTCTGGGGAATTTTGTAAAACTCACTACTGCAGACGTTCGTTAACTGGATCATGTGTGTTAGATTAAGGCTAAAACTCTGTAGGATGGTAGATATGGAGCCTCTTCTTGCTGGATGAAACCTTTTAAAATTATTCTTTAATAGATTGATAATTTCTTCTCTACTCAGCCCATGAGGTTCCCAGTTTTATATGATGCATATGTCAGTGATGTTTTAATCTTAAATGTTGAAATATTTAATTCCAACATAATCTGAATGAATGGAATAGCCAGAAATACTTAATCAGGGATTCTAAATATTACAACAATTGAGTAACAATTCAGTATTGGCACTGAATAGAATTAGTGCCAAGTCCAACATGCATGATGGTAACCATTTTCTTTATTGGAGCACTGCAGTTAACTCAGTTGTTGTAATATTTAGAATCCCTGATTAAGTATTTCTGGCTATTCCATTCATTCAGATTACACTGGAATGAAATAGTCTGCACCACAGGTATTAAGAGGGAAGGCTTCATTTTCTACTGGTACACTCAATGCAGTCTGACGATTTTTTTAAAACAAGACTGATGTAAAATTGTACTGAACAGCAATGCACCATCTTGGCGTGATCATGAGTTTAGAGATTAGATTTAAAGAGTGTTCCACCAGCAGAGCCAAGAGATATTTCCATGGAGCTCAGACTAAACATAGCCACATTATCTCCACTGAATCTATGTCATTTCAAAGAAGTAAACTCTACCTACCTCATGGCCTCTGTACATCATCCTTGCCATTTCTAATTATGAAAACATTAAACCCCTCTAAAAGAGTCTGTGTTCACTGGATTACTATAAGAAAAGTAACTTTAAATAAAATGTATTCCATAGTAACTGAAATTTCTGGATGCCATTTGTGCATTCAATAAAATTCATCTCTGGACCAGAGGTTGCTTCAAAAACATAAACCTAATAAAATCATTCTTTATGCAGTGAGCACTGACTTACACGAATAAAACAAATGAAATGGAACACAATAGAACTATTATCTTTAAAATGTTTTGATCTGTTCATCTTTAAGGAGGCTTTTGTCTGAACAGTTTAGTAAAAGCATTATTTCATATCATAAATTCAAATGATCATAAATAATTTAGTGTATGTATGGGAAGCATTTAAACAAAAACTTTAACTTTGAAAAATCCCCATTGGGGAAGTCCATGCTGCTCTCTATATAGTGGTTAATTGCAAAAATTATACATCCAGATAACTTTTATCAAAACTTTTGAGAACACTAGACTGAGTTTCCCCAAAAATTAAAATGCCAGAAGTACCACGCCAGAAGTACCACTTGTCAAGTACCACTCCACTGTTTACATCTCAGAGAACAGGCACTAGGCACTGCAAAAATCCACAGTGCAGTTAGTGTAGACTACATATTTTTAGTAATCACTAGGCATTGTGCTTTTGCTGGTGCTCCCATGAAATTGGGAGAGCCTTCTACACTTCACCCTCCTAACACTGGATGCTGTAGAGGAGGGCAGTGTTATGCTTCACTACTCTCCCAGGCTATGCCGGTGAAGTCCATCTCAGTCAGGGTTACAGTAAAGGGTCCTTCTATCCTCTCGGGCTCCACACGTGGCTCCTGAGTGCTGATGTTCAGGTTGTTGACACGCCAGGAGTTGAGTGGACGGATGGCTTTCTGAAAGCGCTGGAAAAGCAGGCACACAAATGACAGTTATAGTCCACAGGTTCCTACTTTGGCTGTGTGTGTATGTATGGAGGGGTGTTTCATTAGGACTACTATAAAATCCATCCTATCCATACACTGTAATGGTACCGAATACCACGCTATCAACGGGTGTGGGATAAGATACTGCCAGGAAGCCCAAACAGGAGCAACTGAGGGTAAAGGGCCTTGCTCAGAGGCTCAACAGCAGTAACTTGGCAGTGGCGGGGCTCGAACCAGTAACCTCCCAATCACAAGTCAAGTACTCTAACCACTGAGCCACCACCGCCCACTATTCTAAAATGACAGGGAAGGACAGTATATTACAAATAGAAACCTTGATCAGCTTGTTTCTTTGTTGTATAAGCCAGTAAAACAAAAGGTTAAGCAACTCACATCTTTCAGAGTGCCAGATTCCTTACAGATAGCTACAGTGGCCCAGATAGGGATCTGAATGCAGCAGACAACTCCAATACACACCCCCAGTGCCTTCCCCCACAGTGGGTACACATAGGTGCCATAATGGAGCGAGGTTCGGTACATCTCCAAGAAGATGTAGGTCAGGATAAACTACACAGAAAAAAAATCATAACGTTTTTTAGCACATATGCTACCACTAGAACACACACAGAAAGATAGAATTTCATGGGTGCACTCTAAATTATTAACACTGGAAGCTACATAGACATGGTGTTAATTTCAAGTCTCAGCTAGGGGCATTCATTTATAACTGGCTTCACTTGTGCGTGAGAGGCACAGGTGTTTTTAAAAAAGTTTTTTAAAAAAACAAAACAAAAAACTACAGGTGCCACTCGCATTGCTTTACTACATTGATGCCGAATATGATGTTGCACTCAAAGTAAGTGGATAGTTTATTTAACAAAGTTAAGAATTCCATTTGAGGTTAGAATGCATTTGAAATGAAGATGTTGAAATATGCAAACTTGGTGGCCAACATGAGAAAACATGCGTAGCGAGCATATATAAGGCCAGTGGGAGATATAAGGCCAGCTAGGGGATTTGTAGCTAGGTCTGCACACATCCTTGCTTGGGGTAGCTCTGAAGGAATTATCTGAAGTAGCCAAAAGGGCTCATCAGTGGCTGTGGATGAGGGGAGCACAGGTTAGTTGGGATCTTCAATGTCTTTGCTACATGGAGGACTGGGCAAATGTGTGAACTGTTGTATCAGGTCACTGTCATGTCTAGAGGGTTAGATCTAGATGTAACTGGTGGCATTGAGCATGTATTAACGTTGCCATTGCGGCTGGATACAGCCTTGGTCACCAGGGAGGTGAATAAGGTTTTCTGTCTAAAGAGGTTTTAATGTGATTGGTTTAAAAGTGAGCTTGGAGAGGGGTGGGTCTGGGATTCCAGACCTCACTTTTGAGCCTTCTGAAGGTGTTGTGGGCTTAATTCAGTAAAGCACTGATGAGGGGAGGTGTCTACCTGATGAGGTTGTGATGTCTATTGTGAAGTAAGTGGGCTGGACCCCATGTGAAACTTTTTAAGCACAAGATAAATTGATATCTTTCCTGTGTATAATTACAGTTATAAAATACCAAAGCTCAAAGTAATTACAGGAAACAATAAGTATATTTTACATAAACCTACAGTCATTATAAAAGCTTTTTGCATTGGTATCAATAACATCAAATCTGATTTTGATTTCAAAGAAGGACTCTACCCACACACACTATATTTACTCACCAATAATAGGAAGGGTGTGCAGAATACCCAGCATGCTTTGAAATAGAGCAACAATTTGGTGCACCATGGTGGACAGAGACAAATCATGTCCACTATATCCTGGCAGAATTGATTCACGCCTATATAAAAATAAATAAATAAATAGATTAAAAAAAAAAAAATCACATTCCCATCCATTGGACAATGTTCACATATTTCACAAAATATATGTCCAAAATGTCTTTTTTTCTCTGTCAAATACAGAGTAATCCAACATAATCACTAATTCAAAATAAAGCTGTATTGTGACCTCTGCTACAGTGAGGGCATGAGATGAACAGTGACCAAGGCGCACCATAAAAGAATGAGATGCCCAGACACATGAAGAGAGTGATAATGATGAGACCAAAACTGGTGCTGAATGAATCTATCAGGGTAAACCAGTATATTCCTCCCTGTTAGGAACACACACAAAAAAATGAGGAGAAATACACCAGTGTAACTTCAAAATGTACAGAATAAAAATAGAGCAGAATCCTTTTTTTTTCCATGCATCACACATTAAGCACAATATTCAGGTTGCACAGTGAATCCCAACAAACTGCCATACATAAAATGAAGTACTTCGACTATCACTCACATCAGTGACGAGCAACAAGCCCATCAGGTAGAAGCCAAAGCAGAGTAGGGCCAGGAACAGAATCTTGTGTTTCATATTGACCCTAAGCTGAGGGAACTCATCCAGCACTGCTGTGGTAATCCCCTCCATGTTGCCAAACTACACAGGTGAAGAATGGTAGAGATAATACCAAGAGCAGAGAAGAAAATTTATTAGCTGCATGTCATAGGCATCTGCATTTGCAGAAGGTAATTGTGTCATGATGTGGTATGGTAAATATAGCTGGCCACTAAGTGATGCAGGAAGTATGAAGAAATATTTAGCTCAAATGTATTCTGCAATCAAGAATGGCACAATATGAGGTTTTTAAAATTGCTGCCAGCAAGCCTAGCAACACAGGTTTATAACAGAGCTGCAGTTGGCATACAGAAGAACTGTCGTTTTTGAAGGAATCTTACCAGTGTATCAACTCCTAACATAAAGAGCATGAGGAAAAAAAGAATGGACCAGAAAACAGAGCCAGGCAGAAGAGCCAGGGCTTCTGGGTAGGCTACAAATGCCAAACCTGGACCTGATAGAGGAACAAAAACCATGATAAACATATGTAGAAAACAGCCCAGAATCAGTCAGTGCATCTCATGCCATGTTTCAAAGGACTCATATCTGAGGGTGAAATACTGAGGAAAGGAGTATATGTTATGTAAAGGACAAGCTGGACTAGATTTACCTGTGTCTGCAACCTGCTCCACAGGTACACCCTTCCTCCAAGCCATGTGACCCAGGATGGAGAAGATGGCAAAGCCTGCAAAGAAGCTGGTGCCACAGTTTCCTATGGTGATCACCAAGGTATCCCTGGCAGAGGAAATTGGCATTTAGGATTTAGACATTAAACCTGTTCATAATTTTCCTAACACAAACAGTGGAACACGAAGAGAACATGATTAGTAATAAAGAATTAACCTGATGACATTATTGTCGAATTTATTGTAGGAGGCCATAGACAGTAGGCCTCCTACTCCAATGCCCAGTGAGTAGAAGATCTGTGATGCAGCGTCATTCCATACCTGTAAAAGACAAATCATACTATCTTACAAATCCATGTACATTTTAGAAGCAAAGCTCAACATACAATATCTGGATGCATTCTGAGAAAAAGAAACTGTGCAACTGAGAGGTGTGAAATAATAACACTATTCCTACACCTGTGCATTAGCCAGGCGGTCCCAGACTGGTGTAAGATAGAAGGCCACACCCTGGAGAGAGCCCTCCAATGTCGCCCCTCTGATGATCAGAACTATCAGCACAAAGTAGGGGAAGGTGGCTGTCACATATACCACCTAAAAGTTAAGAAGGGGATGTAAATGATGCAATAATCAGATTACTGCCCAAACATTATGCTATTGACACTACACTACTGTGAAAGTACAGCTATAATTGAACTGTGGCAATGTTTAGTAATGTTATTATAATTAAACATTGTGAATGTTGATTCACAATCAACATTACAACATTGTGAATTCTCATGGTGAATGTTTAATAATGTATCTACTGCTGACCAACATGGGAACCAATTATAACAATCTGACTACCAGGTATATGATCATTTGAAGTTGCACAGGATTCAGTCTTCCAGTCCTCAATATATACTATCTGCAGATTCTGTGTAGTACAAACTGCTGGTAAATATTAGATCTTACATTAATCCTGCTTCCCCTAAATAGTCCCCATCCTAAGTGAGCTGTTGCTGGTTTAAACAAGTTACCTTTCCTGAGCTGCGAATGCCCTTCAACATGCAGAGGAAAATGATGACCCATGCAGCTAGTAAACACAGAGCAAGCTCCCATCTGACAGGCCCAGGGTCTTGCAGGCCATGACTGTTTACCACACCCAGGACACGCTCACTGCAAAACACAGACACACACACACCTTGTTAAATTCAAAATTAGAAGAATTTTACCAACCACCACTGTTTCCTGCAACACATTAACATATAATAAGAATATGTAGTGGTCTGGGCCATCTATGCTCCTGTTTAATTGCGTCATGTAGGATGAGCAGAGACGGAGTCGAACGCAGGTAAAGGGTTTTAATGATATAGAGGGGCAATCCAAAGGCACAGTCAGATAACAAGCAGAGGTAATAACCAGCAAATACACGAATAGCAAACAAATTCAATAAGGAACAGTAATAAGAATAAATCCAGGTAACAGGTAAAAACAGATCAACAACCATAAAATCGATAATAAATAGCAATGCTTGGAATCTTAGGGCAGCCAGATGAGACTTTGCAATGACCAACTGGAAAAACAAAGCTTTTATAGGTGAGCTAATGAGAGATAACTAGTAACAGGTAGATTTAGTAGGCAGGTGATCTGGACCGAACTAGGGGTTTGTGGGTAGTAAGTAGTGAGTATTGAGTCCAAGTGGAAGGTATGACATTATATCAGATTTGCTGCAAGAATGAGTCTATGCATCTTAGACAGCAGGACCTTCTCAGAACTGAAACATACTCTGTTTGCTCTACATTATTTAGCATTATTTTCAAGAATAGGAACATAATATAAAACCTTTATGTAGAGCTAATGAACATAGTATAGACTTCAATTAAGTTTAATGGTCAATGAATTGTTTGTTACACATACATTTAAAAAATATTTTTTATTTGTTAAATGTTTCACAATATGATTGACATGTTACCATCAGTCAGTCAGTTTTTCTGGGTAAAACAAGGAATACATAACAGCATCATAACGGAGCATACTTACTTCCAGAACACCTCAGGTGGACTAAGATGGTTTGTCTTATTGGTGGAGTTCTGTGGATTAAACAGGATAAATTATATCATACATGTGTAAAAACATAAAGTATATTGCAGGACTATTTGCTGTCTTTTTGCTGAGCTTTACTATTTTACTAACCAGCAGTTTTTGTTGTTAAATTATTAAGTTGTGAAATTAGGTGGTTCTCTGGGAATGGTTTATGGTAAACAACAACAAAGTCCAATGTTATTCAAAACTTCCTCTTAAAAAGCTGTTTGTCATTCATTTATTAGCACAGTGATTCTATGGCATTTAGGCCATGTTTGCTCACATCAAAATCAAAGCTGACATGCAAAGTCACTTCATGATTAGTAGTTAAATAACACTTACACACAGTGGAGCATTAGCAGGAGCATCACAGGACCATGGCAGTGGGCTCTGAAAGGAACTACCCAGGTAATAAAATGTCCAAGCAATGATTACATTGTAGTAGAGGCACACTAATGTGGAAACACACAGCATCCCTATGCCAATCCCTGGAGAAGGAACAGACAGGAGAATACAGGCAAGATCCACATTGTGTAAAACTCTTGAATCATCCCAACAACACAGCTGACAGGTGATACTTTACCGGTGACACTGTAATACAAATAAGCCAGAGCATGAAAAACACTTACTTGCTCAACACTTAAGATGGACTTACAAACTATGAATACTATATAAAACCCAAAACAAATTATGTAAATGCCTCCAGGTCTCCCCGCCCCTTCAGGAATGAAGTGCACTGTGGCATGATGGTACCTTTAAGCAGTGGGCAGCACTTCCAGACAGTGATGGGACCTGCAGATCCATACTGGCCCAGGCTGAGCTCCATCAGGAAGAGAGGCATGCCCGTGAAGAAGAGCATGATGAAGTATGGGATGAGGAACACGCCTACGACAACACAAACAACACTGCTGTCTCACCCACTTACTGCATTCACAGCTTCATACAGCATCCATTTGGGTTGCAATGACATGGAGCATCAAAAGATCAACAGAGCTGAATACCTTCTACAGAATCTTTGCTGCTATCCTGTTATCAATTAAACATTAGTTAATACACAGTTCATAAATCCTCACTGATAAATCTTTACATCAGATCATTCAATAATTGTTGCATATATCAGTACAGATGTGTCAAATCATAGTGTACTCTTGTAAAGGAGTATTTAATTCAAACAGATTCAACTCACAGAATTTCTAAATGAGTAGTGTGCAAGTATGCTTTTCCAGTAATGCATCAAAAATCAGCTGAAAGTAAAACACCAAAGTAAAACACCAGTGGAAATGTGACTTTGGACGAATGCAACTTTGATCAGCAGGGGCATCTCTATTACATGTGAGAGGTTCACACCCAACACATACCAAAGAAGGAATAGAGCTGTTCTCCACAACTAGAAGCTGCCCAAGTCTTTTCAAAGGATTAGAGCTACACAGTTTTGGTCGGTACTGCATGTGTGTGAGTATGTAGCTGACTATAATCTTAGGATCAGCTTTCACACTCTTCAGTCTGGCAATGTGTTACCTTGGTTTCAAATCTGGTCCATTCACACTGCTTATTTAAAAAAAAAAAAACTTTTTCACTACTAAATTAAATGAAATAATGTGTATAGAGATTATAATTTAGCACACAAAAATATGATACATCACTATTTTGCTGTGCAATTGTCCTATAATATAATTTAACATACCACCAACCACTATTACCTAGAAAACCACATACTATATGTGTGCCACACAACCTGGCCACAGAAAATTGTTATCTTGAATGGGTGTAACAGTAAGATTTTATAATGATACTGATATCACATACATCTTATGCCACAATTTTAACCATCCACTTCTAAGGACAAGGACCTCTCTGCCTTGCTAATTTGTTTACTTGTACTGTGCAAAAGATAAAGATGGCACAATGGTCAAATGGTCAAATGATCAGGTACACTGCATACCAATGCAGAGTGCTGCTTTATTTTGCGCTTTTCTTCAAGCGCCCCCCCCCCCCCCCACACACACACACACACACACACACACACACACACACACACACACACACACACACACCAGACCTACTCTCACTCTCCACTCAGATGCAATTTCACCCCTGCTGGCAATAACTCACCTCCACCATTGCGGTAGCAAAGGTAAGGGAACCTCCAGACATTTCCCAGGCCAACACAGTACCCAATGCAGGAGAGCAGAAACTCATTCTTGCTACCCCATTGCTCCCTGGGATGTTGAGGTTGTTGTGGAAGGGCAGGAGAAGGGGGGCGAGACCCATCATGTGACTGGGAAGCCATTCTGCTGGGACTCTGTGAGACAGTGAACCCATTGGACTGTACTGCATTCTGCTAAAGACAACATGGAATTCAGTCAGATTCATTTGTATATTAACTGGTTTTCAAGTCATTCTCTCCTCTTGATGCTTAAAGGCCTTAAAGGGTTTGTTTAAAAATAAGCCAATAGTAGTGCATAAGGCCATCATCAAACCAGTCAACCTTTTTTAGTCCTTTATGACCTGAAATACTGCCATGTATATTGAAGAGAAAGGTATTTTTACCATGTGAATGTCTGATTCCAACAAGCAATCACATATGAATTCTATGTTTATACTAAATGTATATGATTAATTAAATGTTATGCATAAAATGTATTCATTAAAAAAAGAAACATAAAAAACTTTAAACAGTATTGCCCAATGGCATGAAAGAAACTTCTGAAGTGAACAAGGCATGATCTTTGACATTAGCAAACTATTTACATGGCTACATGATAAACCAATCAGGATTTGGTTCAGCTCCATAATGAAAAGGAAGTAATTCTGGTTGCCAGAGGAACAATGAAGAGGACAGGTGATCATAAAAAGAGGAAACATTATAGCCACTTCAAGTCGGTTACACTTCATGTATACATATCTGCAAACTGGTACACTAGACCAGAACAAAAGATTTCGTTTTGATTAACACAGATTTGCAGAAAGTGCTATAGGTGACAATGGAAAGTGCTCAGCGAGCTGAAGAAACAAAACTCCTTTAGCGTTGTGTGTCTTGGGGTTCTTCTAGTGGCTTTTAATATAAGCTTCTTTAAAGAATGTCCATGTATCATAAGCTACGTAAACAATTGCCACAAAATTCAGTGCGTGGGCGGCTTCAATGCTACTAGACGAGGTTTGACCTGCCTAGGGAATTTCTGCATTTGAAACAACTGTGGATATTACATATATTAAGGCCACAGTTTCTAATTATAAAATCCCTTGTCATTCAAAATCACTTTTAAATTTTAATTTTGCTACTTTACCATTCTTCAAGTCACATACCCTAACTATGGTGCCAATATGTAGACCCTTGTTTTCCAGAAGTTATAATAATTACCGAAACGATAAATAGCTTTAAAATGATCTACCTCATGAGGAATGAGGACAAACAGGTTTTATTACTAGCTATATTAACAAACCAGCTAGACAGGGCTAAGAGAATAGAGCTCACCAGTTAAACTGCCTTTCCAAAATAGAAATCCTCAAATACTCTGAAGAAGCAACACCGCAAACCAATACTTGATTTAATTTAATCCATTAAATTTCCATCTAATCCTACCGCTCCTTTATCTCTTATGTTCAACAAACCCATGTTCCCAGGTACTACCTTAGCCTCCTCACTCGGCATCTCTCCAGGGGATGAGTCGAAGCTTTTCTTCTGATGCTCGTTACATAGTTCCGGTAAGGGTTTCATCGAAACGTTTGACTGGCCAAAAAAAACTTGCCAGTATTTTTAAGCGTTTTGATATTTCGATGGATTATAAAAGTAACATAAGGCTAAAGTAAAATTACACTACCAAAAGCAGCGCAGGTGTACTTCAATTCGCCATGTTGTCCAAAAGGTGAGGGAGGAGGGTAATGGGAGGTTCTGTTCTCGTAGCAGTCAGAGTTTACCTATGTACAAGTTGTCTAGCCTGAAGTATAGCCACTCCTCTTGAAAAACTTTGTCGTATTGTCTGTATATCTCTATTGCTATTTATAGGCTCTATCTTTTGTGAGCTGTTTCAGTGACTTTAAGTGGAATTTAATTGTGACTCTCAAAATGATTTATTTGTGTTTATATATATATATATATATATATATATATATATATATATATATATATATATATATATATATATATATATATATATATATCCTAAATCTAATTTACATCAGCATATAATTGACAAGCCAAACTGGAAAAAAAGAAAAACAACCGACCCAAGGCAAAAATATAACATTACAGGTCATCTCTTTAATCTGTTTCATTTTTCTGTACAGTGAAAGGCTCTTTAAATTTGCTCTCATTTCAACAGGAAACCACGCTGCCACACTCTAACGACAGGAAACTGCTACTTTTATGCTGCTTGTAGCATATCCTTTTTATAAGCACCTTTCACACAATATAGATATATAATATATATTATAGCTCCAAAGACTGCCTTTAATGTTTCTTTGAATAGTATTTTCTGGCAGTAAGAGAACAATCATTAATATGATCATATGTTTTTGGTTATTATATGTAATGTATGCCCTGTACTGAGAGAAGATTTTACACTACTCTTTTTTCTTTTGTAAGGAGTCTACTGTAGAAGACTGTGTGTTGACTACCTCATGCTTCTATAAGAAATGTACAATTATATCATAGAGGTGTGGCTACTTTCTCACAAACACAGAATGAAAAGGGAAGAGATGTTGCAGGCATGATGGATGCCCAACACAGCAATGCATATACACTCTTGGGCCCTTGTGGCAATTTTTTTCATTTACCTGACACTTTTATCCAAAGTGACTTACAATTATGACTGAGTACAACTTGAGGGTTAAGGGTCTTGTTCAGAGGCCCAACAGTGGCAGGGCTTGAACCAGCAACCTTATGATTATAAATCAAGTACTTTAACCACTGAGCTGCAACTGCCCTAAATAAGGCTTACAAGCCTTACAATAAGGCTTACCCACATACAAAACTATATTTCACTGGTATTACCAGGAATCATGAAATCTGAAGAAAGTGCTCATTTAAGTAGGTCATTGTGCATTGTTGAGCCTCCTGATGCCTTAACATCATACTATCATTACATGCTTACCTGTAAATTTGTGTGCTGATGTCGCCAACTTTATCTCATCTGCCCTTCAGCAGTTTGTGCTTGTTAGGACTAATTAGGCTGTTTGCTTAGACTGAACATAAATGATGAAGTCAGAATTTCTCAAGAGACCTCCATATGTCATGATTGATGATCAGAAACCTTCAAAAAAGGTTTTGTAAGGATTGACCTTTTGACCTTTAGACAATGCAATGTATTTTTTGAGGAAATAAGTCTAAATACTAAATACAATAATGTAAATTTTAAAGACTTTAGATGTCCTTGTTCAGTGTAACACCCCCTAAAGGTAAATTTTGCATACCTCACCGGAACCTCAATCTATGAAAGTGTTTCAAAATAGGAAATAATCACTTACATGGTTTATGAGTTATAGCAATTTAGGTCATATATAGCAAGGCTACAATGATTGATTTTGGATACCATGGAGAATAAAAAAATCTAACATCTTTGAAAATTATTTATTTACAGAGCCCACAAATTGCAAGACGAATTTAAAAATGATAGGCTAAAATTCCGGATACCCAGATAACATACTACTTTCGCCAAATATTACAGTACACGACCCAAGCTACCTTCGTGGTGTACTGCATCCTGTCAGGTAACGGTGGCGGAAAATCTTTCCCAAGTGGGCGGAGCTTCATACGTTTCATGCGATCTCGTAGTATAGTTAGTTTGGCGCATACTGAATGCTATATGGAATACTACTGCGAGGACCAGTATCCAGTATATACTGGTGGAGTGTGCAGTTTACAGTATATAGTAGGCTATTTCGAACAAAGCCTAGGATTTAGTGACCTCATTGCGGTTTGATTCGCTGCAGCGCCCCCTTCAGGCTGAGTAGGATCATCTCGCTCACCTGAGTAGCGGGATGGACTACTGTTGACTGAGTTTCATTTATCTAGGCCTTACGGTTTGGTTTGCATAATGCGTGCAGAAAAGAATAAATACGCTTCTTGTAATAACAGTATGTAGTTTTCAATAACAAATATACCTGTTTTATTGGGCAATCTTATTTATTATTTTACGCAAGGAAGGTTATAGCTGAAATGTAGCTCGGAGACCATACACTAAAAATATCATAATATGCATAAGTTAAAGAAGACGTGGCCGTTACCTAGTTTATATTTATTACTTAAAGCAATTTGGATTTAATCCTTGTAAGTGAATTTGTCTTAAAAAACAGGGCGGGCTATTTTTGTTCTAAATCACTTTTGAGATAGGCTACGTAACTTCCTAAGATAGGAACTTTGTTATCACATTTTTTACTTGTATTTCTGGCACAGCATAAAATTCTAGCTAACAAATTAACATATGTCATCATTTTGGTAACAACAACAAAAAAATTTAATCCCACCAGACAACCGAAACAGCTTCACGACTTTTACAAGCGGGTAACAGGAAGAAATACTATGAGAAGCCGTTAGAGCGAAATCGGTTAAACATTTGTGCGTGCACACTAATTTAAATTTGCGTACGATAATTCGCACTTGAATATACACTTAGACTATGCTCGTGTGTAGAACAAATCCAGGCATTTCAATGTTTATTCCCTGTTGAATCAACGTCATGGGCCGAGGTTGAATAACCACTGAACTTTGTTTGGATTTTGAATAGTGAACCAACGGTGATACCGCGAAATTTTCAGTGCGCCCGGAAGTCATTGTTTTACAGATATGCGCAAGTGTGTCATAGATATGAACAAGTGTTTTATGGGTGTGTGCAAGTGTTTCATAGTTATAAGCAAGTGTTTCATAGGTATGTGCAAGTGTTTTATAGATATACACAAGTGTTTCATAGGTATGCGCAAGTGTTTCATAGGTATGTGCAAGTGTTTTATAGATATGCACAAGTGTTTCATAGGTATGCGCAAGTCTTTCATAGGTATGTGCATGTATCACAGGTATGCACAAGTGTTTCATAGGTATGCGCAAGTGTTTCATAGGTATGCGCAAGTGCTTCATAGATATGCACAAGTGTTTCATAGATATGCCCAAGTGTTTCATTGATATGTGCTAGTGTTTCATAAGTATGCGCAAATGTTTCATAGATATGTACAAGTGTTTCATAGATATGCGCAAGTGTTTCATAGGTATGTGCTAGTGTTTCATAGGTATGCGCAAGTGTTTCATAGGTATGCGCAAGTGTTTCATAGGTATGCGCAAGTGCTTCATAGATATGCACGAGTGTTTCATAGATATGCCCAAGTGTTTCATAGATATGTGCTAGTGTTTCATAAGTATGCGCAAGTGTTTCATAGATATGTGCAAGTGTTTCATAGGTATGCGCAAGTGTTTCATAAGTATGCGCAAGTGTTTCATAGGTATGTGCTAGTGTTTCATAGATATATGCAAGTGTTTTATCGGTGTGTGCAAGTGTTTCATAGATATGCATAAGTATTTTATGGGTGTCTGCGAGTGTTTCATAGATATACGCAAGTGTTTCATAGGTATGTGCTAGTGTTTCATAGGTATGCGCAAGTATTTCATAGATATGTGCAAGTGTTTCATAGGTATGCGCAAGTGTTTCATAGGTATGTGCATGTATCACAGGTATGCACAAGTGTTTCATAGGTATGCGCAAGTGTTTCATAGATATGCCCAAGTGTTTCATAGGTATGTGCTAGTGTTTCATAGGTATGCGCAAGTATTTCATAGATATGTGCAAGTGTTTCATAGGTATGCGCAAGTGTTTCATAGGTATGTGCATGTATCACAGGTATGCACAAGTGTTTCATAGGTATGCGCAAGTGTTTCATAGATATGCCCAAGTGTTTCATAGATATGTGCTAGTGTTTCATAAGTATGTGCAAGTGTTTCATAGATATGTGCAAGTGTTTCATAAGTATGCACAAGTGTTTCATAAGTATGCGCAAGTGTTTCATAGGTATGTGCTAGTGTTTCATAAATATATGCAAGTGTTTTATCGGTGTGTGCAAGTGTTTCATAGGTATGCGCAAGTGTTTCATAGATATGCATAAGTATTTTATGGGTGTGTGAGAGTGTTTCATAGATATGCGCAAGTGTTTCATAGGTATGTGCTAGTGTTTTATAGATATGCACAAGTGTTTCATAGGTATGCGCAAGTGTTTCATAGGTATGTGCAAGTGTTTCATAGATATGCACAATTATTTTATGGGTGTGTGCGAGTGTTTCATAGATATGCGCAAGTGTTTCATAGGTATGCGCAAGTGTTTCATAGGTATGTGTAAGTGTTTCATAGGTATGTGCAAGTAGTGTGCGTGTGTGCAAGTGTTTCACTGATTTCACCCTAAACGGCTCCATAGATTTCAACCTAAACGGCCACCATAGACAACCCTCAGTTCTCGCACGTCATTTCCGGTCTTTCTGGCGCGATTTGAAGTTTTTCGAGCTTTATTTCCTACTTCAGCTGGTCAAGAGTTGATGCCAGACCTCAGTTCTGATTCTAGAATTTGTTTTGCACTTTTCTTCAAAAATATGCACGTGATCAAGCGAGGTGAGTTTTTTTTAGCCAGCCACGCCTCTTGTATGGTAAATGCATTTCTGATTAGTAAGGTTTCAGTTCTTTAGTTAGCTATTTGTTGCTAAATATGTTGAAAATATCTTACTAACGGACTAACTAGCTAGCAGATAATATTAACGTATCGTGAAACCATTGAGTGAAAATTAGCTGCCATGGCTTTGGAAATTGGCTGACGCTATCTAACCTAATGGTCAATCTAGCCAAGTCTAATTTGTACCATTATTTTGCTGGCTAACGGTTTTTCCAATGTTGCTAAGATGGCTAACATGGATATATTCTTATCGCTAGATAGCTATCGGGAGCAACCAGATGTTTTGTTTTTGTACAATTGAGAAAAGAGGAGTAGAATATTATATCAGCTGGCTGGCCAAGTTAACTAAAAGGTAGAAAGCATCAAACCACGAAACTGAAGACGGCTCTTAGTTTTTGACTAATTGCATAGGTTAGCTAACCGCTAGCTGGGTTAGCTAACTAGCTAGCTATTTTATAAATAAGTACTGTAATTTTCGCAACATTTTGGCCATCTACCAGAAAGCGCATTTAAGTTAAAGGTAGTTATCTAACCTAACGAATTAGCAAATTTCCGAATCATATGTTGCCATCACCGCTTTTTGGATTTATTTGTTTAACTTACTAACTAGCTAACCTAACTACCTTATTCTATTGTCACTTTTGTTGGCGCCAAATGGCCTGTGGCGATTTGTAAAGAACACTAGCTAGCCATCTGCTAATGCTAGTTAACGTTTACATAGACTTATCCTAATTATTTTTTTAGTTCAATATTCTCTTCATATAAATATTTATTAGAACTGAGTTAAACCAGTTTCCATATTGTCTTTCTTATGGACAAAGGCTATTCATGGGTTAGACATTAAACTCGTTGCTTCTTAACCAATGCATTTCGAATGTGAGTAATTTTCAGACTAAACAGCTGTCAAAGCTGTGTGGTGCTCTCTGATATGTTCTCTCTTGTTTGGCCAACAGCAAGCAAGCTTAAGGCATTTAAACTACATAGTAACCAGTGTTTTCTATTTTTGCAGATGGACGCCAGGAGCGTGTTATGTTTGATAAAATCACCTCACGTATTCAGAAGCTCTGCTATGGACTTAATGCTGAATTTGTTGATCCTGTGTGTATAAATTTTTTATGGCCCTTCCCCTTGTATGATTAGTAAACAATCCTTTGCATCTTTTTAAAAAGAATTTTTTTAATTTTACTACTTTTGTGACTTGAATGATATATTGCTAAACATTTGCATCATGTTTCTATGTTCACAGACTCAGATCACCATGAAGGTTATCCAGGGCCTGTACAGCGGTGTGACTACTGTTGAGCTGGACACACTAGCTGCAGAGACTGCAGCCACTCTCACCACCAAACACCCTGACTATGCCATCCTGGCAGCCCGCATTGCAGTCTCCAACCTGCACAAGGAGACCAAAAAGGTCTTCAGTGGTAAGTAATCATGTATGGAATGTATGCTTTCCTTGTGCATCTCCTGAGCATATTTGAAGGGCTACTTGAGAGCTTGTCTGTGTTTTTCTTACACTAATTTCAGATGTTATGGAGGACCTTTATAACTATGTTAATCCATTGAATAAATGGCACTCACCTATGATCTCCAAAGAGACCCTTGACGTAGTCTTGGAAAATAAGGATGTAAGAGAACTGACACATTTCTTTTCCTACATTCTGCTTGTGTAGTATTGTCTAAAACTATTATACTAAATTTTTTGGTTATACCCTCTTTCTCCTCTTAACAGCGCCTCAATTCAGCCATCATCTATGACAGGGATTTCTCGTACAATTTCTTTGGCTTCAAGGTAGTTTTAAGTCTCATAAGAACACTTGGTGTATGGTTGATAACCACAGACCACTATGACAGTTGTAAACAAATTGCCTTGCTACTACTGTACATTTCTATATTTTTCTAGACTTTGGAACGGTCATATTTGCTTAAGATAAATGGAAAAGGTATGATTTACAATTAAGGTATTCAAGCTATTTCTGGATGTTTCTGATTTTAAGCAGCAAAGAGTGTGAAATGGAATTCACTCTGGTTTTCCATGTCTGTGTACAGTCGCAGAGAGGCCTCAGCACATGCTAATGAGAGTAGCAGTTGGGATCCATAAGGAGGATATTGCTGCTGCCATTGAGACCTACAACCTGCTATCTGAGAAGTGGTTCACTCATGCCTCACCTACGCTCTTTAATGCCGGTACCAACAGGCCTCAGCTCTCCAGGTACATAACAGAGGGAGACATGTTGCATTTCAGAATTCAGACATGAGGGGGCAGTTTGGCATCGGAAGCAAGCATTAAACCCAGTGTACTTGGTAGGCAGTTGCTCTCTATCAGGTGTTTATATATGATTCTTGAAAACACCATTAATTGTACTCAATAAGGTGATTAGTTTACCAGATGGTATGCCAGAGTGTTAGCATGTGTGTGTCTATAATGTATTTATTTGCTAGGGATGCAACTTCTTACTGATAAAAATTTAACCAAATGTTTGCATAATTACTGATTTGTCATAAAAAATTACCTGGTTTTATGAATGTATTTGATATCTGCAGCTGTTTTTTGCTGGCTATGCGTGATGACAGCATTGAAGGGATCTATGACACACTGAAACAATGTGCCCTTATCTCAAAATCTGCTGGAGGCATCGGTGTGGCAGTGAGCTGCATTAGAGCCACGGGCAGTTACATTGCAGGAGTAAGCCTTTCAAATTCATCTAATTACAGCCCAAATCGATTTATCACAGAAGTGAGGAAATCAAAACTAACATTTATCCGTTTATCAGACAAATGGCAATTCAAATGGACTGGTTCCTATGCTCCGTGTGTACAACAACACAGCACGCTATGTTGACCAGGGAGGAAACAAGGTAAGACTAGACACTAGAGAGCGTGTGTGCGTGCGTGCATACGTACCTACCGACTATTGTTTATGGAATGTGGTGCACACTTCAACATGTATTGTCTTCAACATTCACATTGATCTTCTGATATTAACCATATCTCATACCTGATTGACATCAATTTCAGAGGCCTGGAGCGTTCGCCATGTACCTGGAGCCCTGGCACTTTGACATCTTTGACTTCCTGGAGCTGAAGAAGAACACTGGTAAAGAAGAGCAGAGGGCCAGAGATCTGTTCTATGCCCTCTGGATCCCTGACCTCTTCATGAAGAGAGTGGAGACCAATGCGGTAGGCACAGCATATCAGAGAAGAGCTGTATTACTGCTTATCTTGACACAAGAAATGGGGGAGACGCAGCATTTATAGGAGTCTAGTTAACGCTAATGATCCCAGAATTTTTTTTTTCTTTTCCCCCATTGGGGGGGGGGTTGTGCTCTATTAGTAGCAAAGTACATCAGTAATCCTGCTCAGAGATGCTTTTTGAGAACCGGTTCAGGTCCTAATATGCCCCCTGCCCTTTCCAGTGTATAATAATAATTTTGTACTATTAATTGTGTTTTCAGGACTGGTCTCTCATGTGTCCAAATGACTGTCCCGGGTTAAATGAATGCTGGGGAGAAGAGTTTGAAAAACTGTACACGAGGTAAAAGATGATGTACACTCTTGCATGTGTAAAGCAGGAATGACCTTGTTTTAGTTTGTGTCTTAAGGTTACATCACATTTTAATTTGAACATAATTTAAAAAAAATCTTTTCAGCTCATCTTTTAAATTTTACACATCTCTTTTACACAAGCTGTCTTTTGATCTGAATGAATGCTTGCATCACTGTAGGTATGAGCAGGATGGCAGGGCGAAGCGAGTGGTGAAGGCCCAGCAGTTGTGGTACACCATCATTGAGTCTCAGACAGAGACTGGCACTCCCTACATGCTCTATAAAGATGCCTGCAATCGGAAGAGCAACCAGCAGAATCTGGGCACCATCAAATGTAGCAACCTTTGCACAGAAGTCATAGAGTATACCAGCAAAGATGAGGTTCATATATTCCACATTATTTAATAGAGTAATGTCAGAATGGTTAAATGTTGTCAGTGGATACCTTATGAGCAAAAGGAAAATAGTCCATAGGCTTGAGATTTTGCAGGGTTTTTTCTTGTATAAACCCCTTTTTAAAATGTATGTATTTATAAAATCTAAAATATTCTTGTTTTATATTTTTAGGTGGCTGTGTGCAACCTTGCATCCATTGCTCTCAACATGTACGTCACACCTGAGAGAACCTATGATTTCCAAAAATTGGCATCTGTCACAAAGGTTATTGTTAGGAACTTGAACAAAATCATTGACATAAATTTTTACCCTGTCCCAGAGGTGAGTTGGTTTTTCATTTTTAGTTTTGTTGTGGAATATTTCCTACAATTTGCAGTTGTAGAAAATATTTTATGATTGATTATGATTGTGATTCTCTCTCTTCCCCCCCCCCCCCCCCCCCCCCGAAAAAAGGCAGAGAAATCTAACAAGCGTCACAGGCCCATTGGCATAGGAGTACAGGGTCTGGCTGATGCTTTTATCCTCATGCGTTTCCCCTTTGAAAGTGCAGAAGCTCAGCTGCTCAACACGCAAATCTTTGAAACAATCTACTATGCTGCCATGGAATCCAGCTGTGAGCTGGCTGCTGAGCATGGCCCATATGAGACCTACGTTGGCTCTCCTGTCAGCAAGGGTGTAAGTGTCCAAACCACAGCACAGCTCAATAGGCTTTGCGATTTAATCTAGATCAGCTTCAGGTGTAACGTCAATGCTGACCACAAAATCCTGCTGTCTCAATTGCAATCTAGATCATTGGTCTGACAGGGCTTCACTTGAGCTTGTTGGGGCTTTAAGAGCAGAGGGCAGTGGTGGCTCAATGGTTAGGGTGCTTGGCTTGTGGTTGGGAGGTTGCTTATTCAAGCCCTGCTGCTGCCGAGTTGCCGCTGTTGGGTCCCTGAGCAAGACCCTTTATCCTCAGTTACTCCTGTCTAGGTTTGGGCTGCCTGGCTGTATCCTAGCCCACACCCGTTGCTGACATTGATGGCATGGCAGTCAGCAGTGGTATTCTGTACCTCTTTTATACTGTGCTTGTGTTTAAGAGCATGTTTTTGTTCTCGTCAGATCCTGCAATATGACATGTGGGACAGGACCCCAACAGACTTATGCGACTGGAAGGCCCTGAAGCAGAAGATTGCCAAGTAAGTCAGCCTTTTAGTAGAACTCTCCTTTCTGCTCTGTTCTGCCTCATCATGATTCGAGTGCATAAATGTCAGATGTGTCTGACTAACCAGGCTTTGGTTTTGTCTGCAGGCACGGCGTGCGCAACAGTCTGCTGATAGCCCCCATGCCCACTGCCTCCACAGCGCAGATTCTGGGTAACAATGAGTCCATAGAGCCTTACACAAGCAACATCTACACGCGCAGGGTACTGTCTGGAGAGTTTCAGGTAAGATTGTCACTTATGATTCTTTGATGAGACAAGTCCACTTTGTTCATCTTAATTGTGTATGTGTGTACAGCAGTCATTTTTTTAATGAAATGTGTTTAAATACTAAATCTACTGAAGTCATCGTATGTCCATCGTAATGTCCATCTTTCAGATTGTGAATCCTCACTTGCTGAAAGACCTCACAGAACGAGGACTGTGGAACGAAGACATGAAAAATCAGCTGATTGCTCATAATGGATCGATCCAGGTGAGTAAAGACTTTGTCAAATCAGAGGGTACACGAAATGGGCACCATTTATTTTACTTACCATGTCTCACTGAGTGCATTTACATGCACTTAGTAATGTTAATAATTTGATTTCGCCAGTTGTTTGATTATTCAAGTGGTCATGTAAACAGCTTGTCCCAACTACTTAGATCAAATTCTGGCCTAGAAATCAGATTAAGAAATCAGCAAAATAACTCAGTACTCTTATCCTGATTTCTTTTGGATTACTCAGTCTGAGCATGCTCACAAACCGTAACTGAATGGAGTGTAGCGCTGTCCTGGAAGTGTAGCAGAATTGAATGCAGAACCCGCTCAATAAAAAAAAAAACGCTGTTTCCATCTTTGCATCAGTATAGAGGATAGGCAGCATTTTGCACTATTAACCATTGAGTCCATGTTTACAAAATGCTGTAGCAGGACATTTGAAGTTTGTCACATTATTCTGTGAGACTTAGCAGGTTGCAAAGTAGAAATCCCATTATTGGCTTTCCCATTATCTTAATACCCAAGTGCATGTAAACGCAGTGATTTTCTTCATGGACTTCATTTTGCAGGGTATCCCCACAATCCCAGATGACCTGAAGGAGTTGTATAAGACTGTATGGGAGATCTCCCAGAAGGTGGTTATTAAGATGGCTGCTGACAGAGGAGCTTTCATTGACCAGAGCCAGTCCCTCAATATCCACATTGCTGAGCCCAACTATGGCAAGCTCACCAGCATGCACTTTTATGGTTGGAAGCAGGTGAGTCATGCAGTGTCAGTCTTGGTGTCTTTGTTTTCACTAAAGCTTTGAGTATGATGGTGGAATAAGTGAGCAAAACACGGTGTTAATGCTAGGGTAATTCTTTCAAAAGGGCCTCAAGACTGGCATGTACTACCTGCGGACAAAGCCAGCAGCCAACCCTATCCAGTTCACCCTCAACAAAGAGAAACTGAAGGAGAAGCAAGACACCAAGAGCAGAGAGGAGACCAAGGAGCGGAACAAAGCTGCAATGGTGTGCTCTCTGGATAATCGTGATGAGTGTCTGATGTGTGGCTCATAAAATTGTCTGTTTATAATTATATCTAAAATCTTCATAATTACTTCATATGGTTGGTTTGTTTGTACAGAAAATTAGCACTGAATAATGGTTATCAGTGATTTATTTACTTAATCTTACATTTTCCACACATTCAAGGTTAAATTCAGGCCATGTTAGACAGGTATGTTGGTAAAACCAGTGCATAGGTGTGCTGTAAAACAAATAAGGAAGCAAGCCTGTGCCATCCACCCACCCCCCCCCGACACATTTAATTAATCATAGAGGGATCCTTGTTGGGCTGGTCAGCTGTGTCACAAACAGCAGGTGTTGAGCAAGCTGTAACATGCACATGGGCCACAGGGACAATTACTGCTCTCACTCAGCTTGTAACTGCTTTTAGTTTACTCAGTAATTGCACTAATAATAAACAATGGAAGATTTTATACTAAGCATTAAGATGTTTATTAACCTAGACCAAATGTATGTCATACAAGTACAGTCATCTTATATTTTTACATTAACGGGACCTGTATTGAGCATGTTAATTTTAGCCTATGGTGCATAAAGGATGACACATTTAGTTGTTTAATTTATTGTAAAGGTGGAGGCTGGGCTACAGGACCTATTCTTATGAAAGCAAATGTACCACATTTTACAATACATTACAGAAATCATTCATGGTAGGTGTAAATTTATTTTATAGCAGCTATGTTTATAATAAATCTAGAAAGCCTAATCTGTCATTCAGGGTTGTTGGCAGAGGTCTAGTTCTTGAGAGCCAAAACCAGTATCATGAGAGCCATTGCTACTAGTGGGAGAAACTACCTTCTTGCCTTTAAAATTTGAAGTCTCGTTTTCATTTCTTTCCTCTATTCGTTTAGCCATAAAACTTACAATCCCAGTTCTCCCCTCAGTTACTACATTCACTCCAGGTGTGCTAAACTCCTCAGACTTACCTTCAGTAGCTCTCCCCTCCTCCATCTTCTTTGTCTCATCATCCTTCTCACAATCACCTGCATCCCTATCTGTATCTTGCTCAGTGTTCTTCATATCTACTGCTGAATGGTCATCACTGGTGATTTCTCCCTGTCCACAGCTCATGGTAACCTCAGTCTTTCCATCAATGACTCCCTCCTCATCCATGATCTCTGAGGATCCTCCTTCCTCAACCATTGCCTCATCCTCACCATCTCCTTCCACTTCCAAACCCTGATCTGTCTTTCCATTACACACATCCCCTGCATCTTTCTCCTCAACCATATCAGTGTTGGAATCAGGTTCTCGATGGTGTACATTGACTAGCAAAGGGCCTGTTCTACTCTCTGTTGAGATACTACTGTTAAAGCCTATGAAGTTGTTTTTGGCACCCCTAATGTACTTTCCAAGGATAGAGGAGGCACTTTTGCCTGACGGATCCACTCGGGCCTCTTCTATGTCTAACATTGTCTGGTGAATGTTCTTCATTTCAGTGTGAAGGCGGCCAACCACTTTACTTAGCTCTGTTATTCGATTTCCAACATCTGTAAATAAACGAACATCACCAACATATCCATATGGTAGCATTTTAAAACTAATTACAAAAAAGGTTTTTTATCCTTAAATCCACTACATAAACCCAAAGTAGGTAGGACTTTGATAATGAGAAGTAGAAATGACTTCTCTGCCATACCTTTGCGTTTTGTCTCTTCAAACTCTCTCCTGGCAGACTCAATATAGCGTTGTACCAGAGCCCGGATGACTTGCTGTTTGTATGACACCTTCTCATCTGTGCCACCGTTATTTATTTCATTTGACTGCAATAAGGAAAACAATGTCATAGCAAATAATGCGTGTATCCTGATACAAGATAATGAGACAAAACTCTAATTATTAAGATTATACACTATATGGACAAAACTATGTGGATACTCTTACTTACTGAGTTCAGGTGTTTCAGGTACACCCATTGTCAATAGTTGTATAAAGTCAAGCACAGCTATGCAATCTTCATAGACAAACATTGGCACTGTACTAAAGAGCTGTGACTTTAAATTTGGTAGTCATAGGATGCCACATTTGCCACAAACCTATTTTCCCCCCCTTTTTCATTTAAAAAAAAAAACATTCTGCACTGATAGATGTGCCTTAGTCAACAGTAAGTAATTATTGTGAAAAGGAAGCATTTTGTAGCAACAACAGTTTATCTGTAAAGCAGTAGAACACAAACCAATAACAGGTCCAGGCTTCATTGTTTGATTGTCTGATGGGCAAGTCTGGGTTGAGCAGATACCCAGAGATGTGTTGTAATGCATATGGTCAACAGTAATGGTCTGGGTCTGTTTTTCAGCATTTGAACTAGGCCCCTAAGTTCCAATGAGGGCTAATTTTAATTATTCTAATAACTATATTAATCCTTGTTTTGGAATGGGATTGCTAAGCAACTTTTATTTATATATATATATATATATATATATATATATATATATATATATATATATATATTTATTTATTTATTTATTTATGTATTTATTTTTTTTTATTAGTGTCCTTAGTAAACAGTGGATAGATTAAATACAGTTCATAAAATGTAGAGGTCTGCTCCAAACTAAATAATGGATATTATAGTATACACAGTAATTTGCATTTAGATCCATATATCTGTTCATGGGTATGCAAAAAAGAAACGAGAAGTTTAAAGGTCAAGTAAACATTTTAAACATATATCTATGGAGTTGACTCAAAGGGAATGAATATAAACTCACCATAGTGACAATGGGCGGATACTCTGGAGTTGAACTAAAATTGCAACAGCAGCAGATTCTTCTGAAAATTGCTCTGGAAATAACATGTAAATCAGAACTCCAAGAACATTGTGCTTTGCCTTGTTACATGATATAGTAACAGAGACTAATAATGTTACCGGATGATGTAAAAAACAGCCTTTGGTGATGGAATGATGTTGAAAGGGACAGGCATAGTGAGTCCCTCTCTGAAGTAGCTTAAATAAAGCTTGGAGCGTGCGAATTTCCACTCAACATCAGCATCGTCCTTCCACCAAAGAAACAAAAAACAAAGAGAAAGAAAAAAGAGCAGATAAGTCCAAACTCTCAAGACTATAACATTGCTTCTTATTCATATTTGGAACGCATAACATTATTCCATTGAAAAAGCGAATCAAAAAGACCTCACTCAGCAAGCTTACCTCAATCTTCTGAAAAGAGTTTGTGATCATGGCAATGAGCATGTTGAGCAGCACAATGACAATGAGAAGTGTAAAGATCCCATATAAGATTCTGCCCACAAACTGAGCCACAACATAGTCGGGTATATCCACATATTCCTTGTTGACCACGCCAAACATGGTCCAGAACAGAAATTGGAAAGTCTCATTAAACCTAGAAAGTGATGTGTGTTGCATTTAATTACAACCTGTGGTGCAAATTCTGTACCTGATGCCAACAATATTATATATTTATTGACTATTGGCAGATTGTGAAAACATCAAACCTTCCAAGATAAGGAGAGATGACATAAGGAACGTAGATATTATTAATGCCACATAGAAAGGCTGTGCCAATAATCATCAAGATAAACAAGAACCTGGAAAGAGAATATCCAAGTCAGCAAGCAAGGAAGAGACTGAAAACCTGTTTTTGCTAAATAAATACAGAGAGCATTAAAAACACAAGCACTTAAAACATTGCTCAGTTCACTGTTTTCTTCCCCATCACTGAAGACAACACTCCAATTTGCTCAGCACTGTCTTCTTGTACACCTTATCATGTCGTCAATCATCTTCCCGATGGAGATCTGCAGGGTTCCCAAAGACTCTTGTGCAGGTAGGATGTAGGCAAGGCGTGTGAAACTCAGCATGCTGGTCACGGCAAAGAGCACTTCAGCTATCAGCTGAGGGTCCTCCTGTTGCCAGTCCCCACGCACTGTGGAGACATGGGCTATTAAATAGATATACACAAGGGAAAACTGCTTGAGATGATGTTTTGGCAATGAGAAATGGATTCCAAGTCTTCTTTTTTTGCCCCTAAATGGGAGAGTACAAGTGAGAAAGTCCTGAAGTACTAAGGTTTGAATAAATTGAGATGATTGACTGATTTCTCACTTGTCTGGGTAAAGTAGATGCACTCTGCTTGACTTTCAGGTGACTGGCACAGGAAATAGCCTTTCAGCATGATAACCACACGCAGGGTGAAAGAGGCCAAATACATGCTGAGCATCATAATATCCAGACAGTTCCACAGGTCCAGGAAGTAGCTTCGCACACCCTCAATCCAGACCTCCTTACACTCAAACCAAAAGAACCCTGAAAATATATGATGCACTGTCCTGCATGTAATGGTCATGACTTTTACACTACAGCTGAAATGGTTATATGGTGTATTCAGTTATTAGACATTCAACACTTCTAATGAAGGAAAAGTGTGTGTCATGTGGTAAAGAAATACACCTACCAGCCACCCACACCATGTGGAAAGAGTTGTGTAAGATGTTCTGTTGCCTGGATGCAAATGAATCCCGATACATCTCCATGGTAATGGACTCCCCTAACAAAATGATGAGAAACCACAAATAGGAGGCAGAGTGCAGGAGAAATTTGATCACTGGAATTTTCAAAGTTTTCCCCACCTAAAAGAAAAACATTCATCATGAGTGACATGTATATCAGTTATTAAAATGTCAATATTAACATTTAGAAATCACAAACTAACTTTTAGAAATTTTGTGTACACAGATGAGGCTCAGAGGAGAGATCTGTAAACTTCTTTTCTAAGTCTATACTTATTTGCAGTGTTATTTTTGCTATAAATTCAGAGCAATTTTCCCCTAGTTTAGCTTTTGCCATTTCAGCAAAATGAAAAATTACTTATGAACTGGTAATTCAGATATCTAATTCCACCACCATATTTGTGTCATCCTCCTTCTTACTATCGCACTTTTCACTGTCTGTGCATTCCTCAGTGAGCTTCATATTTACAAGTTAACATCACTGTCTAGTTCTACCTGTGCACAGTTCATGTTACCACTTTCAGCAGTATCCCCCTTCACTCAGATCTCAAACAATGTCACTAAAACCAGTTTGTATGAACAGGACATATATACCTTTGATTTTGGGGCAATCCAGTAGATGAGGCAGAGGAAGGGCATGGTGAGGAAAATCCCCACAGATACCAAGAGTTTCCAAGCCAGTGTGCTCCCTCTCCAGCCTGACAAATTTCCACACCAGATAGAGGAAAGCACCTGCTGGCAGATTGGGTGGGCTACAAACTGAACATATATGTAGTGGTTAAACCCCATGCAAAAATATTTAATGCACAATGATGCTATGAGCATTTAACAAAGGCATGCAAAACAGCAACTTAGTAACTTAGTTTGTGCTCATAATCTTAAGTATTATTTTCACTATCTCAATCCTTAACATGTGAGGATGTTATGGAGAACCTTGGGGGAAAGACTTGCCTGCTTCTGGTTGTAGTTGACAGCGAGTCGTAAGCGACTCAAGTTCGGTATGCCTTCCTCAAATGTCTGTTTGTCAAACTCATCTTCACTGCTGTCATCCTCAAACCCACAGTTATTCAGAATGGTGGTGACCTCACTTTGATTTCGGCACATTCCAAGCAATTCCACAGCAAACTCCTGACACAGCTCCTCAAGGGCAAGGTACTGGGGCTGAAAGAGGTTATTCATCATGCCTCATAAATAATTAGCACAATGCAAAAATTTTAGATCTGTAATGCATTTAAAAATGCATCAACAGCACTGGGGGATAAAAATAACTAGACATTTAGGTTCTGAACTGTACTAAGACATATCTGAATGCCTTCTCTATAAATACATTTCACAGCCCTGTCTGACCTTGAACTCAGGCTCCTTCTTGGAGAGTCTGCGAAGGTCTCGGCTTAGATGAAAGGCACCAAGCATGGCATCCTCAGAGGTGATGGACAGGTAGGCCCGGCTAGCCAAGCCACGGTAGGTGTTAATGCGTGACAGTGAGAACTTCAGCAGGTCATACTGGCGGCCATTCCGGCACTCCAGGCACGCACATGAGACCTTGTGTGGCCAAGGGATGACATGGCCCTTCTGCGTGAGCATGTTGACTATGTCATACAGGTCTTTCTGGCAAGCCAGCGTCAGTGGTGTGACCCCGGGTGCAAACTGAGAGTCATCAATGGAATGGTCAAAAATAGCCTGAGAGAAGGAACGCACATCCATTTTGTTTCCTTTCTCTTGATCCAGTCGGTCGAGGAGGCGCTTCACGATGAATGGTTGATTGGTGTCCACTGCCACAAGCAGAGCCTCGTGGATCTGTCGGAAATCAAACTTGACTCCCTGAAGCAGAGTGTCCATTGTGTCCTCATTGCCCAGTCTGATAGAGAGGTTCAGTGCTTCTCTCCACTGCCTGTCTTCTGACTCGTCCAGCTGACGGATGATACCATCACCCGTCTTCAGCAGGCTACGGACATTGGACATGTTCCCCTTGTGGATGGCATTGATGAGCTCTGGTGGGAAGTGCATTTTTTTGTTCACAATCTCTCGCCATTGGTCCGCCTGTAAGATAGATAATGACAATTACGTTGCCAAAACCCAACCACCAAAATAACTTACATTAGTGTATATTTAATGTTTTATAAGGAGGTGAGACTTTAGATCATGTTAAAGATTCTGTTGTAGTTTTTGTTTCACAATAAAAAAAACACATTCGGCACATTTAAAAACACACACACAAAAAAAGGAAAAAGCATCAAAAATATTAAAACTCCCTTGTTATCCCTTGTAACAATAAACCATTTAGACACAGAGGTGTTCTGATCTTAAGGTTAATTCGACTTAGTCTCAACAGGTTTCATTAGACACGTAGTTTTAAAAAACAAGAAAAAAAAAAGTATAACTCTTCAGATTCTGTATCACATGTGAATCCCACTCAGCCTCAATAGCCCCTTCACCCCAAATTAAAGTAAGCATTACTTTAAAAATAAGCACTAAAAATAAGCACTACTTGGGAATAAGATGCAGAGGAAGCATCACATGACATACATATATACTGACTTATTTAACTTTATAGTAACGCTTCATTCACATCTACTATATATATATATATATATGACTTTCTATAAAACCACACATCCTACGTTATCTGACCACAAATTACATCTTACCGTGAGGTTTTCCATCATGTCAAAATACAGGAAAAATAAATAAACTTAACAAAAATATTACTTGAGAGCTGCTTAAAAAAAAAGAAAAAAAGAAAAATCAGGAAATCCACATTCAAGTTCCACCAGAAATTTCAAACACCAGCTAAAACAGAACCAGTCATTCCTGGAACACTCCGTAGTAGAACAGAATGATTGCGCGTGCTGCATTGGGATGACTGCAGCGGTTTACACAACAGAAGAGTTAACAGGTCAACACGCCTGAATGCGTAAATTCACCTTCAATTATCTCCTGAACTAAATAACAGCTCACAATTCCCAAAGGGCATGTCCAATTAAAAACGTAACACTGATAGTTTCACATCTCATGTCTCTCCATTAGTTTGTTTTTTTTTGCACATCTTTCCATCCTAAACCAGACCTGTCTACATTTACACCTCAATAGAACCACAAAATCTGTCTAAAATCAGCCTTATCTAACCACAGGAAAACAGAGCAGTATGTTTTTTTTTCTTCTTCAGTAAACACCAAAAAAGAGGGAACAGTTAAAACAGCAAGCAGCTATAACATTAGAATTGTGTATTTATTCGTTAGATTTGTCAACAACTGAGTACATAAATAGTATTTATACACTTAAACAGTATTTGAACCACATTCATAAAAAAAACCACCATACAATCTTGAGGCTATTCATGTGTAACTTATTTTCCACTGATATTCAATATATACAGTAAATGGCACAAAAAGGTAAGTTAAAACAGCAAGCAACTATAACATTATAATTATGTATTTACAACCAATGTTTTTTGTTTGTTACAGTTCTGTCAACATTTGAGTACATAACACAGAAACTTAAACAGGATTTAAACAACATTCATAAAAGCATCTTCTGAGGCTATTCTGATTTGCATCTTATATTCAATCCACTGGCCGGGACATAAGCTAGTCCCTCCATGATACCAAATATTGTCATTGGAAAGCATGGAGACAGCTGACAAATGATACCATCGCCTGTCTTCAGCAGGCTACGGACACTGGACATGTTCCCCTCTCCACTGCTCCACTGGTCATTACTTCATCAGCTACACAGAGCATGAACACTCTTGCACACACACAGCCTTCCTTCACCAGCCCACCTACTCAGTCCACCCATACAGTGTCACCACAAGTGCTGGCATGCTCCAGAATGCAGAATGTAGGGAATCGGAAGGAGCACACAGGACACGGCACTGTGAGCTCATCTCTGTTGATGTTAAGAGTTGGGGAAGTAGTCAGAGAGGTCATGATCTCTGTCTCTGTAGCATCCAAAAACCCAACTGGACTAGGATCCTGACAAGAAGCAGCATGGAGGGGCAAGTAGTCTTGGCTGAAAGACACTGCAAGGCATAGAGACACAAAGATAGAGGATTAGAAACAAAGAGATAGACATAAAAAGAGCAGACTGACATTCAGGGGAAAAAACACTTTAAAAATGAAAAGTGCACATGTGCACACCCTTACCTCCGCATAACGGACATATGGTCTCAGGAGACTCAGGACTGTTCTGTGCAGGTGACGTAGCTGGTATACTAGTTTTGATAGGGCTGTATTTAAATGACTTAATCTTGTTCCTGGTTCCAGGTCTGGTTGGTGTACCAGTTAAGATGGTTTTATGTGCAGCGTTCTCACTGACTGAAGATCTGGTCCTCTTTGGAGTAGAAACCATGATTGCTTGATTTTGCCTGAAAAACAGAGCATCTATGACATCCTGATGGCCTTCGATTATTATGATTATACAATGATAAATATGCATTTAAACAACAACAAACGAATGCTTCCTTTTAGAGAACAGATACTTAGAAATATACTGACATATTCTTTACATTTTTAACTGCAAACAGATCCAGACATTTTTTTTCAATCAAGGAAAAATAATGTTGCTAGCACATTGTCATGCAGTTGCCCCCATTTCGTAACTACAACTCACGGCTTCCCCAGCACAACTTCACCAGTTACTCATCAGATTATTAAATGTCACCTGTTTCTAATTATGGCAATACTATTTATTCCCTCCTGTTCCGTGTATTCTCTGAGAAGTATAGCCGCTATTCTATTGTGTGTACTGGGTGTTTCCCTGTGCATTTTCTGACTGCTTGTTACAGACCTGTTTTGTTTCCCCAGTGCTTTCTACTTCGCCTGCTCCTTTTGACTTGTTTTCCACCTTTGATTGTCTTCTTGTTTTACCCTGGACTGGTTCTTCTGTGATTTAGTTTATGCCCCTTGGATTTGCTTACCTAACTTTTTCCAAGAATCTGACTGGTTTGATAATGTCAGACGCATCCTATGCCTGTCATACAGTATGTATACATAACTGCTAAAAATGACAAATAGTACACTGTGACATAATAGCCACTGTAAAGGAACCTCTTCATTGCTTAAGTGTGAGGTGTGGTTTCATTAAGACCTATTTGTTTTTGTAAAGTTTTCAAAGTTTATGCAACTCAGTGGTTGTAAGCTCATGTCACACACATACCTTTTTAATGATCTTCTCCTATGCGCCTGAGTTGTGCTGGTTTTACTTCCAGTTGAAGGTGCCACTAAAACAAATAAATGCAGATTTTATCACTCTCAAATGTGCCTTTCTGAAATCCTCTGAAATAACTCTTACCAAATTGTGTGTTCTGGGACTTGGTTTCATCTTTAAAAGGATGGCTGGTTAAGGCATCAGGGGGGGCTCTTGTGATAGACTGGGTGGCTTTTAGCATGCGCTCTGCCCTGCTCAGACCCCCATGATTCCTCTGGGTCTCTCTTGGGGAGTCACCTCTGCGAGCGAGAGGGTGATTGAGAGAGAAATAGAAAGAGTGAGGAGAGTAAGATCCTTGTATGCTCTTCAGAAATGAACACCATGGCCAAGGATCATCACATAATAATAATAATAATAATAATAATAAATCTATTTATAGACAAATCTATTTATTATAATTTCAAGAACATTTTAGACTGCACTGTAATACTATCAATGCTATTTATAAATGCTCACCTCAGCTCTGAACCAAAGGTGTGTTGTACAGCAGGGCTGGAAAGCCACTCCCTTACAGACTGCATCTTATGTGGTATGCTCTGTTAAACCATTCAAAAGATTCAGATTTATAGACCCAAGCAACTCTCCCAGTATCAGCCTATAAAATCCCAGCAGTACAAATAAAATTGAGTGAGTGCCATCCCTGACACTTTTTAGAAAATACACTTTTCACTTCTTATTAAAAACAGCCAGTCCAGAACAGGCTAAACCACATCAGTCTGGACTTATTTCTGAAGATAAACCAACTGCAAGATCTTTGCACAGATATGAGTGCACATTCCTGCAGTCTGTCACCTGGATTTCAGCAGCCATGCCCTCCAGAGGGCCAGAAGCCTCATCACTGTACTGCTCAGCAGTACGAAGGCGCAGGAAGGACAGGCCAAACTGACAGCGCTTGTTGAAGGGCTGACTACAGGTGACCCGTAGCCTGTCCCAGCTCTCTTCTGCACCATTAGGCAAGAAGTCAGCTGACAGTGGACATAAAACAGAATTATTTTAGCTCCTACTGAATTTGTGATATATAAAAAACTAAATGCTCATTTTGTAACAGTCGGTACTCTATTGGCTGGTGAATGTATGTATAACGGATTACCTTAAAACGTTTAGTTTCTGTTCTATTAAATCTAGTCAAACTTAGGATATCCAAGCAGAACACGACACATTTACAAACCTATACTTAGTTTTTAATGTTTTTAACACCCAGAGGATGATGATTTCACATTTGTGGTGCCCACAGGCTCTAGAAGTTGTGAGTAACGTAATTAGATCTTGCCAGTGACTGTGGCAACATTATGTGGCACCTTTCTTGAACATTCGAACACCCTGCTTTCCTGTGCCACATCGTGCATCTGAGGGACTCATCAGGGTCGCATTGGGCAGCAGTGTGACATAAGGATGGTCTAATGGCCATGAAGAGCGGCCCACGTCTATTTGAATGAATGCAGAACCAAAGTTGCCTTAAAAGGGGAAAAAAAAATCAAAAGAGCAACAGTGAGTTAAATGCATAAAACACTTAAGCATGAAACATTACATATACAACAAATACACAATATGAACAGCGACAACATGTTTGGAAGACTGTAGGTTGGCAAAAGGAATCTCAAATAAATGTACTATGGTGCTAAAAACATGCTTAAGAAAGAAGCGTTTTGTGGCCATCAGGCTACAAAATATATTGCCTGCTGTCTGTTAGGCTACTGGTAATTAGTCTCTCCAGTATGGACAAAGGTTCATTCAGCTAACAACCCATTTATGTGGTGAATAATATAATATGGTGTGGTGACACAACATATTATGCATTCTCCACACTGGCAGTTTCGCGTTTGTAAACAAAATCAACTTCTGTTAGTCTTGAAGTCTCATCGGTTTATCTTTTACAGGTTATCTGGAGAAGTAGTACATTTTTTCCCTCATTGCCAAGTTTATTACGCATGAATTACACGAACCAAAGAGTGAATTATTTAAGGCCGTCACGGTGACTGTAAAAAAAACCCCAAAACCTTAGGACGCTAACTTTAAGATATTTCTATAGCTAAACCACTCACCAACGTCAATGTATCCGATGGTAGAAGCTCGTTCCAGCTGAAGGTCTACTTTAAGGACCCCGCTGCGGTCTAATGGACTACACAGCCACGGTCTGCTGTCTACAGTGGTGTCGCACAGATTGGCCACACAGCTCTTTAGATCCTGCAAAGACAATTTAATATCTTAACAAAAATAATAATAGTAGCTAACCTTTGTAGCTTTCTAACATTTTACCATTTTAGTAGCAATACTAGCTACGTGCCTAATTAGCTAATTAAAGCGATAGCAAAGGTTTACGTTAGTTCTGCAATGAAAAATCTGAGTTGGTTGCAGAACTCTATCTTAGCTAGCAAGCTAGCTATATGAGCTAACTAATAAGCCACCTAGCTCAATAAAATACTAGCATAGCTAGCTCCAACACTTTAATTTAGCTAGTTTACCTGGGACGTAAATGAGACAACATGTTTAATTCTGATAGGTGCCATAGCGAAAGCTGTCCACTTAGATAATAGAATGTACTCATAATAAGATAAAGAACTTTTAAGTAATTTATTCGAGGTATGTATAACCTTCGGTCCTGTCTCAACATTGCACACGTCGCGACAACATAATTTACCCGCCAATTGTTTGAGTTGGTTCTAAGCAAATCCCGCCTTTCCGTCTTGGTGTGCGTTATAAGCGCCCTCTAGCAGTGAAAAAGACAGCGGCATCTGAAATAATATGCAATGTAATCTCAGAATTCTCAATATAATTAGTTAACTATTTGACAATACAAACATTAATGGTTTGAAATGAAAACGTTTAACCATTTTGCCAGCACAGGACAAGCACAGCATTAGTGCTGTTCAGCATCACAGTATCATAAACTGAAAATTCAAGACAATTAGACTTGTGCAACATATAGGCCGACTTAAAACAGCATTCAGAATACCAAAGCCTATCTTTGATCATAACTTTAAATACCTCAAAATGTATTTCCTTACAAACCACAAATGCTATAATAAAATGTATAACTGCAAAACTTTGAAGATTTTATAAAATGCATATAATTTCAATTCACTTTTCTCATGATACAGGTGTGTACAGTATAACAAAATATACTTTAGGTGTTATACTACCGACACCTCAAGTGTAAAACATATAATAGCAGAATTTAAAAAAAAAAATAGTGCAGTATAGTCAAAACAATGTGTCACACTAAATGCAGGACATTAGGTAAGTAATACAGGACAAATTACATAAAATACACAGTTGAGAGACAGTTGGCATACAGGACATGGTTGAAAGACTGGTTTAAGGCTGTGGCATGGTTTAAGGCTGTGAACAAGTCTGTCATAATTATTAGGTCTGTTTTGGAATTCACAATGTTCAGGTATGTAAGCATGTCTGGGCCAAGAAAGAAGATCAGAAGATAATTTTTGTTTAATTTTATATTAACTAAGGTTTGTTAAAACCCTTTTCTGTCAATTACATTGCTTTTTTTGTCTTTTTGCTCACATTTCAGATTATACTTTTTCCTAACTGGATTTAAAAGTAGGCTGTCTCTTGAACTCCTAATTCTTCCTAATTCCTATCACATGTAGGTCTATGTAACACTCAGTAAACCCTACCACAAATCTTATAGGCTTATTATACAAAAAAACCCAAAAAAACCCCCCAAACCAACCAAACAAAACAAAAAAAAAAACAAAAAAAACCCCAAAAACAAAACACTATCTTTCTTGCCCATGAAACATGCAGCAGATTTCAGGAGTGTGGGAAGTGTACTGACATGCCTTTCACCCTGCTGTGCTGCAGCTGTCTCTTCTGAGTTCCACACATCCTGGCTTTGCTGCACATCTGCCATGTGGACTAGTATGCAGTGTAATCACACATCAGGATGCAGCTGTTAACTCTATGTATTCTCTTTGGGGAATTCCAAAACAAGCAGTACTGGGCATGGTTGTAGTACACCCACAAAACCCATAGTGCCAAACCACTCACTTTTTTCTCCAACAGCTATAGCTGGTTAATGATCATAGTCTGTCATGACTTTCTCATTTGAATTTTATCAAATTTCAATCACATGGAGAAGAGCATATCACTAAAACCCCACTCCTACTGCACTGAAAACATTTTCACTGGATTAGCAAAGTAGACTGTGGTAGGATGCTCTCTCTCCAAATCAGATGAATGGTTGTTATTTAGTTGAAGCCTGGTTGATTTCATAGCTTGCACAACAACTGGGGAACAAGACTGAGCACAAGACTTTCTTTTTAATCTAAATGTATCACTTTCAGACATCACCATGTCAGTCCAGCTAAATAAATGTCATATGGGACCATATGATTTTTCTTGCTGTAGCGCCTGCCTTTCCTGTAACTTGCTATTACTAAGCATAGTGTATATCCTGAGAACTTAGACCTTCCCTGCTGAACATTACATGGCAGCTCAATGTAAAAATAAACAACACAGAAATGGCTACCTCTAGTAAGAAGAAAGCAGATAATCCCATAGGTTTCGGTTTGAATTTTTTGAGATTTCAGCATGTTGTATCTTTGGCAATCATTTATTTCTGTTTGTTAGGTCCTAAAATGCCATAGAAAAATGCATTGCGTTGGTTTATGTTGCCTTGTGTACTGTTTGTCAAATAAGGACATGAAAATGGAATGCAGTGGAATCTGGAGTGCATCTTCCAGTTTCAACAAAGCATTTACTTTGCTCTAATCTGAGAAACATATACGATGTGCCTATGGAACAGCCTGGAGTCTGGGATTATGGTGTGGTCAGTTTAGTCCGTCTAATCACATTCATCCAGCTAATATTATTTGAAAATAATAAACCAGGATATTAAAACTGATTTAAAATCAAAAGCAAATCGACTAGAGAATTTAGTTTACTGGGCTTTGCAACAGGCTGGACTATTATAAAAGGAACAAATTATAAATTCCCGTATAAATTCATGTTTGCCTTAATATTAACCAAAGTGTAACTAAAACCTATGGTATTCGTGAATTTGTCCCTATGCAGCTAGGCTAATATCTTGTTCTGCCGGAACGCCTTCATGACAGCATAGTCTCTCAGTTTAGATGAGCTCATCAGCTACATCAATGACTTTCCAGACTGTATCTCCAGACTGCTTTTGCCTTAGGGGCTATCTACGTTTTTAATTAACGGACCGTATTAAGAACATGGAAGTGCCTACTGCAGCATTCTCTTTTGAGCACGAGGAACAGCCGTTCGGAAGGAATGCGCTGGCATCTGAAGCCAACCTTAATTATTTAAGATCTGTGAATAGCGAATCGAGCTCATTCATTATGGTTCAGCCGAAAAGTCGCATGGAAGCACCCTCGAAATTATGGATGACGATGATTGTTATCGTCATGATTATTCTTCAAGTTGCTTCGACTGCCGGACTCCTCGTTTACCTTAATATGTCCATGGCCCACGTAAGTTACTTCCTATTTGTGCCCAGCTGTGTTTTGTTATAGTTATAGACAAAACTGATTCAGTGTTGCGCGGCGTTTTTGGAGTAAGCAAAGGCAGTGACAACTGCAGTGCGTTTTATAACGTTGTTTTGTAGACTTAACCTATGAAATCCTTGATTTGGCTTATTTCATGGTACATTATTCACTTCGAACGGACAACTTTGCTCCTCTTTATTTTTTTTAGTCTGCTTTCCATGAACATTTTCACACGGCGGTCAGTGAAATTCTCACTATTTTGGATATATATGTACCAATAGGCTACCGACTGCACTGTATTTTCTACTTTGATTTACATTGATAAAGCATATGTGTCCTGCATGCGTTCTATTTGTACTTGGGTTTGCTATTAAAAGTTTTATAATTGCCACGTAAACACACAAGAAATAATCCTAATTAATTATTCTTAATTCATTCATTAACTAATTATTGGTTTATCAACTGATCAGTTTATTTGTGTACACAAACTATACATTAACCAGAAGGTTAGCATTATTTTCCTCATTTTTTTTTATATAGCCATAGAAAGCAACCCTGTTTTGTCTGCTTATTTCCCTTTTTGGTAAAATTGCGTAGTATTTGGTGGTCTAATTACCTGAAAGCTAATGTATATTCACACAACCTATGTAAACGCCCATTTTAGTGCACTGGTTATTATGTAACTAGTGCACTAACTGCAATCATGTCACACTGCAATAGTTTTCCTTCAGTGCATAATATGTCTTAATATTGGTCAAAACCAAAACCAAATGACCTTTAAAAACAAGTATTGTTATTCCAAATATGAGTGTTAAAATAGCTTCCCAGAAGACACAGTTCCTAGAAAGCCAGAAAATATACAAAGACCTTTTTAAAAATTTGGGCATTGAAGCAAAACATGAACAAATCTTTGAACTAAGGCTAGATGTTACTCTCAGATTTAATTCATTATGTCTGATCTTAGTCCTGTAGGAGATCATCGTCTGAGGTTTGGATGCAAAGAACAGGTTATGGTAGCTTTGTGGACATAATGAATAAGGATTCTTAAAAAACCTGACCTTGCAAAACAAAAACCACAGGGGGTAAGAAATGACTCCAAAGATCTTGGTTCCTATAGAGATGTGCTTGCTAAAATATACACCTAAACAATGCTACTTGCTTTGTTTCTAAATTATATTCCACTTTAAACCTCACCTCTCATGAATAGAGGTGAATAAAGTTTAATGATATTATCAAACTAATAATTCTAAATATTATAAACAATCTTATTACCATTGCAACTGTGTAGCTGGAAATGCTCTTAAAAATCATGGATTACATTAAATAATTGGATACAAAATTTGTTTTAGAAGACGTATGATTCATTTCCATTTCCATAATGGCAACAGCATAAATCTTATATCAAACAAAATACATGAATTAAAATCAATAACAGTGACCATACCACTTATTATATCATTTTCAAATTGTATAATTCCTATAACTGTTAATGATATCCTTCATTAAGTTATAATGGAAGTAAATGTCCAGATGATTCAGTCTCTGTTCAGCGCATGTATCAGGATAGCTCAAGTGCAAATTGCAATGTGTGGAAGTAGAAGAGGGTGAAAGCACTACCAGAGTTCTAGTCGTTTTGTTGTTCAAGGAACAGGAATTGGAGTAATTAAAGGAATAGGAGAGGTTCAACAAAATGTAACGTCTGTCATTTAATTATTTTGAGATGTGATGTGTCATGTTAAACATTTCCAGCATAACAATACTGTAATAACACAAAAAACGTGAAAAACGGTTTGTGTGAACTTGAAAGTGTAAGAGATTCCCAATTGGAAGTTTGATCCATCAGTGAGGACCAAAAAAGGTGTGCCTTGTCCTTGAGTCCAGGAGACTTGATTGCATGCTTGAAGAACAAAATCAGACACTTACATTAACCAGTCATTTCACTTACCACTCCACTGTCAGTGGTGTAGGCGATGTGCATACAGGACACTCACTGCGGGGGGCTGGGAGGCTTCAAGCTGTAGGGGGCACCCACAGCGTGATTGTAACTTAAATAATAATAAAACTAAAAAAAGGCCCCCCAACCTGCCTTTTGCAGCAGGCCACAGAATTTTACGTTACACTAATGTCTGCTATGAAAAGAACACTGTATCTACTAAGCCTGATTACCAAACTGTGTTAAACACTGCATAGGAAATGTCGAAATGCACACGCCTGAAGAGAACCACTATAATGGAAGGTCTCATAAGCCTCATTCTCAGGATGAAGAATTTTAAATGCTGGTGGTTTTAGCAGAAGGGCATTGGGAGGTGTTTTTCACTTGAACTCCGATCATTCCTGGTTAAGCTCATTGCACAAACAAGTTTGCTTTTGACAGCAAAATTGAAACATTCATTGAAGTCATAACATGTTTTTTTCAGTCTTTCATCTTGACCACAGTTCTGAAACTAGTACAGGGTTTTTCTTCAGATAGGGATGGGGGGGGGGGGGGAACGGGACGACAACAACATCTCTTCATGATACAAGAATTGTTCAATTTAACCTTTTCATTTTACCACAAATAAAGGGATATTGTGTTTAGTTTTTCACTCTGTCTTTGACTTTTTCTCCCTGACTTTATGACAGGCCCGGAGCCAGGGCGTTTCTGAGGAACTGCGGTGTTTAGGGCTCCTGAATGCTCTGGAGAAAGAGCAGGATGTGCCTGATGGCCTGGTGCAACTCTTTGGTGAACCCTGCATCAAGCTGGCTGAGGGAATTAAGGCATATATTTCCAAGGTACATGTGGACATATTCTGTTTTTGTTTTTTTTTTACATTTTTTATAACAAAGTTAATGGTGTTTGGGTTTACTATAAGTATCTGATTTTATGCAGTGATTTTTATCTGATGTTATGAAATAAAGGTCTGTTAAAAACCATCCTGAGTCTTGAAGTACAAGCTGGAAAAGTCTTTGGGGACAAAAAAAATTAATGCAAACATGCATTTGCTTAACTGGACTAACTTAGGTAACCAATTCACCAACACTTTGTTTTGATAGCACATTACTAATTCACTGTATTTGAATTCTAAATTAATCTGAAACAAAATTTTGATGATATAGATAAATGGAAGGCTGGATATTTTAATGTCTTGTGCAAATCTTTGGTTATCTGAACACCTGTCTTACTTTGTGTTTGCTTTGATTGAAGCTTTAGATTCTTTAAGTCAAAGAGATTACACTCCAGCTATGACTCCACCACGTGCCACTGGCAAAAAAAAATATTGATTAGGAAATGAATTAATCGATTCATTAAAAATTGGCTGAACAGTGTAAAAAAATATCAAACATTATCTGCTTCTCATCAGTGAGGATTGACGATAAACTATTAAAATGCAGTCAGCAATGATATCAGCTCAGACATGTCAGATCAGATAATTGCTGGAACTAGTGTTATAAAAATGATTCAGTTTTTGTTTGAATGTCACATGAACCCGGCATCATGTGACTGTGAGAGAAGTTGTTGAATAGTAAAGCTCCACAGAACCGTGTTTTGGTCATAACTTCAAAAACAAAAGAACAACTGTCCTCTGTTATCACAGGCTGGATCCCTCAGGACATATCTAATCTGTTTTTCTCTCCAGTACTAGTGTTTGCCAGTTCCCACCCACTACTTAGATCTTTTGTGTCTCTTCTGGCAGTACAGTCTATATGCTTGAATCACCTACACAATAGCAATTTGGTTTGCCTGTTTGCACTGGTTAAAAAGTGCATCAGCAAATCCAGTGGAATCAGACCCCTCTCCACTATGACTTTTCATCTCTCCCCTTCATGTTTTTGTTTGCAGTTTGGTTTGTTTCTTTTCCCCCTCTGAATCTTTGACATTTGTCTGTACTCTGGAAAATTTGATACATGAATAGTTTGAAACTGGAAGAGAAAGTCGATCGCTTATGATGTCAGCACTTCATTGTGTTGTTGGCATGAATTTGCGTGGAATCTTAGGGCCTTTTATTTTCTCAGTAGCTCTGTTGGATTTGGGGAGGATAAGCATGTCTTGAATGACATTATATGGACAAAAGCTCTCAAAGCCTATAGGCATTATTCCATTTAGCTACCATGGTTCCAGTGGCCTCAGGCAGTGTTAAGTAATGCAGTCATTTCCTGCAAACAGTATCTTTCCCACCACCCTTTACTTAGTTTAATAAACAAAGATGTCAGGGGAAATTTTGAACACACTGGTTAACTCAGGACAAAGAGCTGAATTTTGTAGGCAAGGATGATCAGCAAAATAATAGTGTAGATGTTTTTTTTTGTTGTTTTTTTTTTTTTTTTTTTTTTTTAGATATCTTGCTGTTAAAAATCTGGAATAACATTTCTGTTTTTTATTTAGGTAACAGAAAACATCATCTCCCAACATGCCTTTCAAGGTAACACTATACCCACTGAACCTAAATAGCTGTTACTAAGATAATTTCTTCATTTCCTCAAACTATGCAGACACTAAACATGTAACTAAATGCCAAATGTTAAAACATTTTCTTTTTCAGTCAGCTACTTAGTCTGTTTGGCCCTTTGTGTGTCCCACAGAAAGACAAACAACAGGCCAGCCACGTTCAAAATTTCTCACTGTTGGGAACCCACGGCCTTCTGCTCACCTCACCCTCAGAGACAGTGGACTACAGGGTGTGTGTATGAGAGAAAGAGTTGGTGTATGAACTTTACTCTCATGTAAACTTAAATATCTAACTCTCTATTGCATGGTCTTGCCATATGGCAACAAATTAGTTTATCTCAATTTTACTAAAAGGCATTAATATAAAATCCATAGTTTACTGTTTAATTGTTGACTAAAAGTCTTTTACTTTGAAATGACAAATAATTGATGATATCACATGACCAGGAAACTGGTCTCCCTTTTTGAACTCCCTTTTTCCATGGATACTTGAGACAGATAAGGTCATGGCTTGAGGGCACCCAAAGTTGAGTAATTCCTCAATATTTAGGCAAAAATGATGCTGAACCACAAAACCAGGTAGAGGTATTAGATGATGATGACTATATTACATAAATTATATTGAATGAGAATAATTAAATGATATCAAATAGGAAACAGAATTGTTTTTGACCAAGGAAATTGTCCCTGTGTCTTATTACAGGTGCATTTCATTATCTCATTATGATGTTATTATTACTATACATTCCAAACAATAATTATAATAGTTATTTTAGCTATATAAATATTGGGTTATAGATTACATTAAGTAAAAACTGGATTTGTTTAATCTTGTTTTCAATGAAAGGATGCTTTTAGAGGAAAAATTGATTTTATAATACTTTCCATGATTGCGCATTGTTGCCATAAGGCATCAATTTACCATCTACCCCCCTTTTTAAAAAATTATACAAATTTCAAACATTTTCATTATTTAAGCTATTTTAAATAATGAAAACACAGAAACCATTTTATCATGTTTAAGTAATAATTCATGCTATAGAGGGCTAATACTAAGAAAAGGTTAAACAGTTCTTAAGAATGTCAGGATGTTGAGAATGCTGTTTACACACTTAAATGAACTCATAAATCCCTTAAAAAGATACACAGTTTTATTTACAATACATGTATATTTACAAGACTTATGACTTAAGGTAGTTGTATTAAGTATTGTATTAAATACTGCTTTATGTATATTATACATATTATATATGACTTAATATAGGCTTAGAACCTTAGTTGAAAACTGCCTCCTATACACATACTATAGGGAGCAGGAGGCACTTGTATTAAGCAATGTATTAGAGAAATGATAGGCTATACTTTTATATAATTCTACATTCCAATATAGACTTAAACTTTCTCCTCATTCCTCCAGGCCTTACATCCTTAACCCCTCAAATGGATCTCCACCAATCCTGCCGTCACCTTGTACGTTCCTGGGGCAACCAGAGCTTTGGCTCCCACCTCCACAACATGACGGTGTCTAACGGGCATCTGCGTATCCCCCAGACAGGACGCTATTACTTGTACGCCCAGGTTTACTTCCGCTATATCACACTCTCCAGCATCAGCCAGCAGTCCAGCTCAGAGAGCCACCAAGTGGTTCAATGTGTGTATAAGAAGACAGCATATGCACGACCCATACAGTTGCTGAAGGGAGTGGGCACTAAGTGCTGGGCACCAGACAGTGAGAATGCCCTCCACTCCATCTACCAGGGAGGCCTTTTCGAGCTTCGAGCAGGTGATGAAATCTTTGTCTCTGTGTCCTCCCCTTTAGTAGTACATGCAGATGACTCATCGAGTTATTTTGGAGCTTTCCACTTTGATCTATGAGTTTACAAGTTGTGGGCAGCGGTCATGTTTTGATGAACTACAAATGGGTCTTTCTGTAGCATCCCAGATGAGGACTGTGAGAAAACAGAAGAAAGAGTGTGGGTGTGGAATATAAGGATCTGTAAAGTCACCATGCTTCCTGTTTACCCAAAATCTCCACTGACAAAGCTCAAATAACTCAGGATTTTACAACCTAAAGACAGATGCCAATATTGCAACCAGATGGCGAAGTGTGCTCTATTACCCAGTGCCCATGCTTTAAATGAAACCATTAGAGAAAAACAGCTGAATTCATGCAAAGGAGAGGTAGAGAACAAGACTCCACATTTTTAATCTTTATTTATATACAAAAGGTCTCTGGAGCGATCAAGGATTTTTCAAGGTCACAGTAAGTATGGAAACCAACAGCATCACAGCTGAAGTGGGGTTTCCCCTCATAAATGTGCAATGGGATCTAAAGTAAGGAACTCTCTGGCATGGAGGGTCTTGTGCTAGTGGAAAAGTGACAGATACATTTTTCAAACTCTTTGTATTAAGGCAGATATGAAATGTGCTGCCCAAAGCATGGAAAAAATGTTTTTTATCCAGATGTACATGTATGCTAGGGATTTGCACAGCTGTTTCTGCTTCTTTCTATGATGGATACTCAGTGGAAAAAATGTGCATAATTAAGTACATACTTAATATAAACAGACATATAGAACCACTCTAAAATGATATACTAAGATAAAAATACAAAAATTGCCCCTCATGATTAGGTAACTATATATATATATATATATATATATATATATATATATATATATATATATATATATATATATATATATATATATTCTGTTAGCTCTACACAAGACAAATGTTACAACTACACAAAGCACTGTATATACAGTACAGACACTGTACTGACACTGGCTTGAGGGGATGAGAATGTTTGGATGTGCCCAAAAGTGAAAATATTTAGTTAAAAAACAAGTTAAATGGAAAAACAAGTTAAATGGAAAAACCCTCCTAGACTGTACCATTGTATAATATTGGCCTTTTGTATGTAGATACATTTCAACAAACACTGTTTTAAAGCAACACTATGCAAACCCAAACTGTAATTATAAGTGACACTGGACTAGACCCAAAATTGAATAAGAATAACACTATGGCCATAAGACCACCCTCAGGTTAGGCTATGATGTAACAGATTGTCAGCATTATGTTACTCAGTTTACATTTGGATCCAAAACAATCCTATTTCACACTTAATCCTTTGGTTCATACTTTTGCCAACTTGGTGTTTTTTTTTTTTTAATAAGATCATCTTTTGGTCTTCCATCTGAGGCTTTGGGAAGGCAAAACACATAAATTGCAGCCATAAATATACAGCAATTATGTATTCTCTATTATTACGAATATCTCATGTTCTGGTCTTAACTTGACAATATAAAAACACCTGACTCCTGTAATAGCCCATATGACAAATGTTTCTTTGTGGGAAATGAAGCAATCATTTTGTAGAAAAGGTTTACTGAAAGAAAGTGTACCTAGCTGGTTTAGTACCCTTCAAGGATTGGAATGTTTTTATGGGGAAAGGGCTTTCATGAACTTCAGGGCTACATCGCAGGAAGTTAAATACTTCCAGTAGGGTCAACCTTGGTGAACTTATCTGAGGGGGGAAGTGGCCTGACAAAAATTGGTGCAACACACTGCAGTGGAAAGTGCTTCTGGAAAACAACCAACCAAAAACCTTACCTGGACTAGGGACACTGGGACAAAGCCCTGGAGCCAGGCCAGGAAACTCTAGGAACATGAAATGTCACTTCTTTGGCAGGGAAAGCACAAGCATTGGTGTGGTAGATGGAAGTGTATGGACTAGATATTGATAGCCTTACATCTGCACATATAATAGAAATTCTGGTACTATATCTCTTGATCAATGGTGGTGTATCTTTTACTTCAGAGTACTACTGAAGTACTCCTACCTACTGACACCTACAGAGGCACTTCAACGCCTATGTTGGGTATGATGATTATACCTGAAGCAGCATGATTGGGAAGCATGACCTCCCTGGTTTGTTCATAACTGGGAAAATGTTGTTCACTTCTGTACAAGTTATGGAATGTTAATAACCAAGTAACAAAAACTTTGTTTGAATTGTGGATGGTGATGCAGGAGTATGGAGTACAGATTGCTCTTTCAGGTGGTCTATATGTATGCAGTAAGGGCTCTGTACACTTTTTTGATGAAGTCATTCACTGTGGGTGTCAGGCCGAGGTGGACCTTATCCACATATGCAAGTGCTTCATGGCTCCAAATCTGTGGTCTGGTACTCTACTGGAAAAGAATAGAATGGCGTTTTCACTCACAAGTGATGTAAAAAGTGTTAGAGACAATGAATGATGTCAGCAGTGTTGCTGTCTCTAGATTGCTATGTGGTGGTAAAGCAAATTTGCAGGTGGTAAAGTCAAAGCTCTGTGTATACCAGTAAAGTTAGCTCCACATCTTTTCCTGTGGTCATGAGATATGGGTAGTGACCAAAAGAATAAGCTCTCAAATGGAAACAGTGGAAATTGGGTTTCTCCACAGGGTTGTTGGACTCTCTGCAATCCAGGAAGGCCATGGAGTAGAACCACAGGTCCTCAAGATTGAGAGAAGCTAATTAGGTATGGACGTCCACTGGTCGGCTTCCACTACTGCTGTTTCAGGCATGTCTAACTGGAAGGAGGCCCAGAGACAGACCCGTTGGAAGGATTATGTTTCACAACTGCCTGGTAGCTTCTTGGTGTCCCACAGGAGGAGCTGAAATGTATAACAGAGAATAGAAAAATCTAGGATGATGTTCATATCTTGTTACCACAGTGATCCTACCAGGAAAAGCAGAATGAAAGAGATGAACTCAGTATAAGTAGGGATTTTGCTCAACCTTAACTTGAAGTCATTAATCCTACTTTGTGGAACATGAAATATTGTGGCAGTTATGGACAAAGTCTGGAGCTGGACAGTTAGTAAGATGAAGCCCCCCCCCGCTTCTTACACACAACCAAATATACACAGATCGCCTCTCAACTTGTCTTATAGATATTAATGAATAAATTACTGTGATTACATTCATATTTTAGACCAATACATAAATGATCATTGATTAGACAATTAAACAACTGATTACAGACATTACATTTTTAAACACAAATACACAATGTTTTTATCAAAGGGAATACTCTGCATAAAAGTGGCTCTTCATACATGTCCATTTACAGACACTTATAAATGAGGTACCAACTGATCAACAGTAAATAAAAAGGGACAGGGCACCTTAATGCCCTGGGACTTGGAGACTTGTTGCATCTATAACGACTGGTCCAATGATACTTTAAGGTCTTTCAGAGCTTTCCAAGTTAGTAAAGGTAATAAAAAAAAGTTGTAGTACAATTGTTTGGCTAAATATCAGTATTAACTCCAGACCTTGATGAATCAGATGACTCAGTTTATCTTAAATCAATACATATGAATGCTTCTTTGGAGGATGTAAACAAAGGGATAGCTTCTTTTAGCAGTTATTGTATGCAGCAGACTGAAGGCAGTGTTACAAATTTAACAGGCAGCCAACAAAAGCATATGGATACATCACCTTTAGCCTCATACAACTGTACCTTTGTTTCTGCCCTTCACATTAACATCCAATTTCACTAATTAATTCACTTGCATAACACAGAGCACAAATAGTCCAGATTATGGCAGCCTGCCCACAATACAGAAATGCGTTTTCAGTCTGTCTCAAAATTGGGAAGGTTTAAATAAACCTTCAGACCCAATATATAAATATTATACACTGTTTTGAGAAATGTTGGCATACATTGACTGGAATTAAGGTTATAGTTAAAATATGGTTATAATGATACATCACTGAATGTCTCAACCATGCATGTATCGTGATGCATATAGCATAGTACTTTATCTTGCTTACATTTCCAACTGGGTAATTATGCCTGCAAAGTCAGAAATGTTGCTTGATGTAGAGTGATTAGGCTATGTTTATGTTTAAACAGGCCATCAGAAGTTCTCACATCTTTTGCTTTAAATTATAATATTTTTCAAAATGTATAATGCCGATATATCATGAAACTATGCGACTAGGTGAAGAAGAAAATAAATATTGCTTAATCATTTTTGTCAAAACTGGTTGGTACTTAGATAACCCCTTGGACTTGCTGATGTGACAAAAAATGTGATTAACAAAATCCAAGGACAATAGTGGTCAGGCCAGCTGGGCAGAGCTCTCAGTGATACTCTGCAGTTATTTCATGTTAGATAAAGTAAACTATAAATGTTGTATGTCATTACATGAAGGCAGAACCAGTAAAACCACACATTCCTTCTTTATACATGTGCTGTAAACTCAGAAAATGTTTTTAGCTAAATAATTCCACATTTTTATATAGACATTAACCATGAAATGGAGGGAGTGAAAACAGGAAATATATGAATGTTATTATTTACATAAAATTACTGATGATCTGCTACTTGGTTTTAGCCTATTCTTTATAGCATTTCTGGCACAACCAATGACTGAAATCGTGCAAAATAGAGGCATTCTCAGTTATTAATAGCTTGTAGATCCCAATCTACTGATTCATTTAATTTTCAATTAAATTAAAAGACAAATAAAGCATTGCTTTCACTGAAGGAACATGAGGCTTTGGGATCTTAATTGCCAAATGCCATGAAGGCAAGTTTCCTCATTTTGCAGGAGTTGCAATATATTTATGCTAAACAGGAACACTATCTTATATGATCAGGATTGTCCTAGTGTGTGCATATCCACTGATTTATTTTTTTTTTTGCTTCAAAATGAAGTCATAGTTTTGATATGTTATAATCGACTGGCTTCTTGAAAAACCAAACTTAGCATCTTGATTTATCCAAGTTTAGTGATTAAGGTGTATGCTGGAGTGCACAGGGCATGCTGCTGCAGGTTGTCCATCTCAACGTGGTGCCTGCAGCAAAGGGGCCCTCAAATGGCCATCACAGTGTGACTGGACTCTCATGCAGCACTGACAGTGCCGTAGTGCAAAGGTCGGATCAGACATGTGGTCCCTGCCCAACACGTGGCTATGTGTAAGAATGGTTGAGATTAGAAAGGCCTGCGTGGAATTTCAGTTGAAAAGTATGGAGTCTGGGTCACGGTTGGCTATTTGGGCCATGTGCTTTAAAATATCCTTTTTGGTGATGATACCCAGTAAGCGCCTGCAAGTAAAACAAGAAATAACATTAAAACAGCCTGTCAATGGTCAGAGTTCCTCTTTAACTATTGCTTTTAAACAGAGAGCAATATTTCACAAACAGGCTTTCTTAGTGTTTTTAAAAATGTCTCTGAAATTTGTAAAAAGTGTGTGTTCAAAAGTTTCTTACCCATTATGAGTGACGAGGCACTGTCGCAGTCCGAGTTTGCGGAAGATGTCGACCACAATGTCCATGGCAGTGTGGTCAGTAACAGTGAAGGGACTTAGGTCCAAGATACCACGCAACTTTAGGGGTGAAGGGCTGCTGGGCAGCTGAGGGGGTGTGTACTCTGTGAAGAAAATCTGTGAAGTGCTAACCACACCGTCCTGCCGCTGTCGAGCATTCTCTGCAGGAACAAACATTTTCAATAAACTCTCAATAGAATAAATGAAGCCATGAGGAGCAATACAGACAGAGAGGTACAACTAACAGCTGTTTAAGACCTCTGAGATTAAACACATTTTGGTACTTTTAGCACAGATCCTTGTGGGTAATGGAACAGACAATAAGTACTCCAAATATGAGAGTGTTCTGAGAAAATAACATTTAACACAATAGGATGAATGTTTTTTGCAGCCATATAAAATGTAAAAGGTGCAGCTGCGGTCTGGCATAACTCACCGATGGAGATGACCAGGTCTCTGCGTAGTACAAAGCCCACAAGCCTCTGTGACTCATGCGAGACGACCACAGGGAAACCGCTGTAAGATGTGTCAGTGATCAGAGTCTCCACTTCCTCTACACTCATGCCATCCTGTGTTATGACAGAGAGTGGAGGGTCGCTACGGCGGGGGCGCATAACATCCATGGCTAGAGTCTTGTGGCTGAACTCCTCTTTGGGCTCTAGGAAAGGGTAGCCATTCAGCCGGATGTGGGCCTCATAGATGCCCTCGCGGCCCAGTGCATCCGCCACCCATTTACTGGTCATAGTGGCAGCCATTAAAGGCACAATATACTCCAAGCCTCCGGTCAGTTCGAACATGATGACCACAAGCGAGACAGTCATACGGGTCACACCACCTGCAGAGGGATAGGGAGGTTATTTTCTGTTGAAAAGGCATTATTTAATCATTTCCTTCAAAACAAGAATAGTTATTACATTATTCTTTTGGCAATTGGGAGTAAGGTTGGGTTGGGGCAGATGTTTAAAAAAAAGGTGCTTGTAAAGTAAAACAGACAGGCATTCAGTTTTGTTGGTTTTTTTGCTCTTGTGAAGGCAGAGAACATGGATGAATTAATTGCGTGCTTAATGGAGTTTTATCTTATGCTATACATTAATCTTACACAGTCCTTATTTAACTAAAGCATCATGCTTAAAACAAAACAAAACAAAACAAAAAAAACAACAACAGGTGCAATCATGCACATCAAGAGAAGGCCAAAACCATCAGGAGACCTATGAAACAAACAAACAAACAAACAAACAAACAAACAAACATTCTCCCTTACCCAAGCAGGCAGCTGCACCAACCATGGCGTAAAGGCCTGGTGTAATGCAGTCTGCTCCAGGCGAGCACCAGCCTCTGAAGAGGACCCAGTCATGGTGGTAGTATGCCAGCTGCTCCATGCCCACTCCAAGCAGCCTACCTGCTATCGCTCCCACAGCCATGCTGGGGATGAACAGGCCTGAAGGTACCTACACATGAAAGAAGAGTCAAAATAAAAATTAAGAGAAAACAACAGTTTTAAATCACAGAATGAATCACAAAAGGAAAGGGTGACCAAGCCTCTGAACCATCAGTCCAAACTCCAACAGATATAGTATATAGATATAGGCAAATAATGCAGGCTTAGTGCATCTCTTATGACCTACACATCATATGCATGCTGATTTTGACAATTTAAAAGATGCTTTGAACCTGTGTAATTTGAATGCATTTATGCTAGCTGCTTTCATGAATCAACCAACATCCCCATTCCCCACTGTCACTCAGACCAATCAGAAAACTAAGGAGTAATTCTCAACCCCCATCAATTGCCACCATCCACTAAATCCCCTACAATTCTGGAAGGCCCCCAGTTTGAAGCAAACTTGCCTCTGAGTACCTCCATACTCCAGCTTCCACTGCAGTGACTTTGGTTTGGTATCTTCAGCTGATTGGCCTCATTGTCTGGTGACACTCTAATGTTCTTACATTGTAACCTGTAAACTGCCTCCATGTCCTATGTGTGAATGTAAAGTGTTGATCGATTGCTCTAATTAAAGATCAAAAATGGAAACTTGCACTGATTTTTTTTTTTATTGCAGCACACAAATTATATTTCATTGCTTTATTTTTAAAACCTACAAGCTGAGGCAATATTTTCATTCACAAATTTCACATACACAACTTCTTAAATAGCCGTGTAAATTCTGTACATTTTTTACACACATTTATAGGTTACTTATTGAATACTTGAAATACTGTGAGCTTACCTTCATGCCAAAGGTCACCACGGTAATCAGCATCTTGAACACGAGAGCCAGCGCCAGCTGCCACATGGCTGTGTAGACGTCATGGCTGGCAGGCCGGTCGGGCAGGGCATTGCTGCCACGCTCAATGTCACTCACGTTTGCGTAATTGCACAGTTGAGAGGAGTCCAGCAAGCCACAGTCATTGAACAACTCTGAGATAAGCTCACTGGTGCTCATGCGAGTATAGCTGTTGGGGAACGCCAGCACTGCTGTGACTGCCGTCACTACCAGCACCTCCAGCACCGGGTAGTGGCCCAGGCGTGTGGTCTTTCGCCGGCGACACCACATGATGTTGGCTCGGATAAAGAAGGCGCCCCAGATGCCACCAAAGATGCCCAACAGCACAAATGGTACAAGCTCCACGAGGTGCCAGGGGGAATGGAACTCAACATAGAAAAGCACCAGACGGCTGTTCCCGAATGGGTTGATGGAGCGCAGTGTGAAGGCAGCCACCAAAGCCGCAAAGAAAGAGCGCCACAGTGTCTTTAAGGGGAAGTAATAACTCACCTAGGGAAGAGAAATGTTCAAGAGATCAGCCCTATCACTTTTGTGCTTTGAAATATTCAACACTGTGAACTAGCTTTCTGGTCTGCCACTAGTAACAAATTAACTAATCTGAATATATATGAAGTAATATTTAAAAATGAGGTAGTAAACATTACTCTGACATGAATTAATAACAGGAGAAAGTCATTTACCTCTTCCAGGCTGAAAAGAACTCCTCCAATAGGAGCACCGAATGCCACTGAAACACCAACTGCAGCTGCAGCAGAAAGCACCTGACACACACACACCCAGAGAGTTAAAGGAGAAAAATCACATAGGGCCAAAGCTATAAACAGACCATATCTGACATCATAAAATAGTGGTCTGGTGTTTGGTTGAAAGTGAGGGAAACAATTTACAGAAATAGAATAAGTAACATCTGTCTGATTTTTAATGTACTGTTAGGAAAACTGCCAGTCAGCCTACTGGAAATAAGATCAGCTGACTGGGATGTAAGCAATTTTAGGAACAAACTAAATAAAGAGAATCCTCATAAAAAGAGCACTGAAATTGCTGTTTTAAAATGACCAACAAACCCTCCACTTTTCAGCTTTGTTCTGGTTCACTGAAGATAAGACATAACAATTAACCTTTGGCAACCAGAGGGAGCGTTCAATGGCAACTTACATAAACTGCTATGGTACAATGGACTCAATTCTGGCCATTCCATTTCTTTGACTACAGACTCCACAGAAAGTATTTGGAATATGTTTGTGGAAAACATAATACCACAAGAACAAGATATCAGATTATTTTAAGTGTTATATGACAAACAGGCTATTCTTAGTGTGATTTTCTGAGGGAGAGAAATGTAAGATTTGAGAGATTCCTTATCTGTTACACTACACTCAGCCCTTAAACTCCCAAAACAATTCTACTTCATCCAAGTTCCAAATATTCATAATATAGCTGGTCACCTCATTTAGTTTCAGGATTTCAGCAAAGCCATATTGTTCGCACGTACCTCTCGCCTTTTGGCCTCATTCTTTCGGTACTTGGTGAAAAGATGGCAAAGGATGTTTCCACAGCAACAGGCCACATGAACCAGTGGCCCTTCTTTGCCCAGACTGAGACCAGATGAGACAGCCAGCACCAGAGTAATGGTTTTAATCATCAGAGTCCACTTGCCCAGGTAACCACGAATGATAAACCCACTGAGAATGGTCTTAATCTGAGGATCACAGTAAAGGCACAAACGTAACATTACTGAATAATATTTAAAAGCAACTGATACATTTCTTTCAGAAAACAGAATATAGTAACATTATGTGGGGGATGAATATTTCCTAAACTGAAAGTAAAACATATACATAAATAAATACATATACTACAAAGCTTACCTCAGGAATACCTGACCCACAGGCATAGGGCGCAAAGGCCCTAACTAGAGACACAGCAAGGAAGGAGAAGAGGAGGGCCCAGCACACATACATTACATAATTCATAATGTAGGCAAAGGGCCCATCATTGGAGCCAATGATGAGCTCAGCCCAGCTCTTCCATTTAGGACATTTGTCTCTCTCCTGGAATGTGTTCTCATTAGAGTTCCAGCAGCAATGCTCATGGTTGAACCAAAAGGCACTGAGACACACCCCCTCCTTCAGGTCTGTCATCCAGTGAGCAGAGATGTCAATCCCACCAGCAAGGGCACCTTTAAAATAAAGCAGGAAATCAAGCTAGATGCACATAGGTAAAACACACTGATTAAAAATAGAGATACTTTAACATAGATAAGCACCAAGGATGGCAATTCATGAGCAGTTAAGAGTACTCAACATTTAGTGATTTATCACCCCTCCAGCCTCTTACCCGCTACCCAAAAGACCTAACAAATAAATGAGGTTAATTAACCTGACATCAGTCCAACAAATAACATCAGGAGCCAACCAGAGAAAGCATCACTAATGCTCTTCATCAAAGCCCAGGTCGACTCTTTACTCTGACTGGCAATCTGCAGAATAGAAAAGCATACAATTCCAAGCCAACTTTCTATAAATAAATATATATATAAATTTTTTTTTTATTTTATTATATATATATAAAAATTCTACTGTAGAACACTCCCACTAACCTCTCTGTGACGATCCCGGTCCTTGGACTTCTCACGAACCCAATCAATGGTGTTGAAGTCTTCATAAGTGCCCACTCCAGGCAATGGTTCGTCAAGAAAATCCATCAGTTTAGGAGCCTCTTTCAGTCCATTCCCAATTCCTCCTGCATATTGGAGAGAAAATGTTAAGACAGATCTTGAACTTTAAATTAAACAGCATGAAGGGAATGCAAAAGTGATCTAAAGTGTAAGCATTTGGGCAAAGTTCTCTACTGTCATGTACTACAACCTTTACTTTGTCAAAGACCCTTTACTTCTAAGATGTTTGAAGAAACCACCTGAAGACAGAAAACTATCAGGAAACAATATCAGGAGTACAAAAGGGAATATCTGTTTTTTTCCCCAACCACTTTAATCACTGAAATCATTTTATGGGTACTTAAGCATTGGTTTTGAGATTTGAAACAGGTGATGCTCAGTTTCAGTGATCTGAATTCCTTAAAATGAGCTCTGGCTCAAACTCTAACTACACAAAAACAACAATAAAATCATTGACTATCATTACTTTTTGTTTGTAGCCTTGTAGTAATATTTTTCATTTCTTCTTCATTTGCCTTTGTTAAATTGGGTCAGACTGGACTCAGTCTAGAATTGTCTGTCTTAACAATAGAAATAGCAAAAGCAGGTCACTAAGAAGTCAGGGAACACTGAAACGTAAAGTCAAAATATGAAACTAACAGGAACTAGCTGAGACTTTGATCTTGCTGATAAAAGGCTGACCTCAGCTTTTGTATGAGTGGCTGCAAATACCACAAAAATGATCTCATCCATTTCACACCAGTATTTTCTTACTCCAATAAAAATACCAGAAGCATCTATATTACTTATTTGGCCCTGAACCCATATCACTTTACAAGGAAGAAAAAAACCTTTCCTTTTAAATACTTTGCTTCGTAAGTAATTTCGTTTGTGCAGTGGTTAAAAAAAAAAAAACCATAACAAAAGTCATTACATCCATAAACACATAAAAACTGTAAATAAATAAATAAAATTGGGAAGCTCTTGCATAACAAAAATAATCCATCAGAAAGTTTCAATAATTTTGAGTTTTGAGTACCGTGTGCATTGACCCCGGTCCCGCCACCCCGTCTCTAAATCCCTAATTTCCCTAACAGCGTAGCGCCCCCCTTTATGTTCCCCGTTGGCCATTTACCCGCTCCATGGTCACGGTCCAAAGGAGGCACATCATCCGTACTGGAAAAATCGAGAGTTGCTCCAGCGATTTCCACCATATCTTCATCGCTGGTGGCACTCTGCAGGCTATTGAAACTCTCGCTGCAGTAGCCGGTGTTGTTCATCATGACTTCAAACAGACGGGGGCGTACGAATTTGAAGTGGTCTGATATGGATCACAGATTGTAGTATACTTAGTTAAAATGCATTATATAATCCTCACAAGAACCAATAGCCGAAAACTGAAACACGAGAATTCATTTAGCAAAGCAAACAAGTAGCTACTCATGCTAGCTAGCGGATTAATGACGCCATCCATCTAGCCTGATCCCTGCCATCTCGTCCAGGTAGGCTAGACAAAGTTCAACCTCACAGAGAAAGCTAGCTAATCTAGTGATTTCACTGCAACCCTAATCATCCGAGACTAATGTGTATTACTAGCTAGCAAACGTCTTTAACATTGTACGCCACACCAGAGCAAAAGCAACTCCTACTTAACTTAGCTTTCCTTAACTACTTTGTCTTGATTTTCGGGTGTCAAACCATTTGCGGTATACGGGCGATTCAAACCGCAACCTTGCTAGTTACCTGCCACGCAGAAATTGGGACAAACATTGATAGCTTGGTAGTGAACAAGCGTTACGTTCTTAGCTAACGAGTAAGCTAGGCTAGCATTTAAAACTATGCAAACGTAAATTATGAAGCCATACCATTTAGCTGTGCGCTTCCAGGACATTTTCATAAAGTAATAACACGTTAGCTACATATTAACTTCACGGAACATTTAGCTAGTATTGTCATCAAGCTGGTTAAAAATTACCTTGCTAGCTAGCTAGTAATTTACTTTATTTAGTTTCACCATCCAGGTTGACTTCTCTACATTCTTAAAAGACGTAAATAGCCGAGCGACGATAGAAATGTTAACCCTATCGGTAATCTATTAACAGAAAGTACTTTTGGAAAAGACAGTTTTGAATAATATTGTCCTTTGCGTTCTCCTGACAAGAAAAACTTTTAAAAGCTACACTACTATTTAAGCCGAGTATTATAATAGCTGGCTACTTGACTAAACCCGTAATAATCATTCACGCTGTACTTCAGAGCAACCAAATGAGGATCGCCATCTAGTGTCAGAGAAACAATGGTACTATTTGATCCTACTATGTAAGTATGGTGTTGTTCGCATATGTATTACCTATGTTAAGTATACTGAATGGTAAGACCCAGAAAACCAGCTAACCGGATATTTTTTTTAACTCTCGAAATAAAAAATAAATCATGCCACACTTAAATAGTAGTCTTGGTATTCATGTTTATTTCAGATTTGTTTGACAACGGTCGGCTGCTTTTAGGATTTCCGAACATTATTATGTATAAATGCTCATTTGATAGCAGTATGTGCAAATTCATACAACGTGTGCAATATGTATACTGTATGTATACAGTTCGTGTACAGTATGTGCCTATACTATGGATTTTTTGTGTCATTACTGTAGTCTGCAAAAAACAACATAATGTATAAGTAAGGATTAAAAAAAAAAAGGAAATAAAGAAATTATAGGCCAGATATGTCAGTGTAGTCTTTAACTGCTAACGTATAATCATGCAAGCTAGAGTCACTGGCACTGTGGTCAGGTAGATTTTCACAGGTTCACGAATTCGGGCCAAAGTACACACACATACACCTGTTAGCAACAGATGGTTATCTGATTTTTTTTTACCCTAGTGAAGACATTGCATGGGATTGGTACTGAGATAGCTTTTAGGAAAACTACCTAAAAGATAACCTGATACTGAATTATATGAACCTATACACATAGACAATGCAATAAAATATATGCACAAAGCATTAAAACACAGCCACGCATCCCAGAAGTGGTGGTACCACTCAGTCCTTGACCACTGATATAATTTGGCACAGGCATGAATGATGAAACCTGTCAGAAACCTAAAGGCTCAAAGTTCCTATCTAGCGACTCTTGTTTGAGTTACAAGCACCTACAAGAGGCCTGTTTTTTTTTTTAGTCATTTTTTTCATTTTTCATAATATGCTCTTATTAGTTGAATATTGAATGTATGGGCTGTAGAAACTTGGTACAATTGATTTATAGGGAGTAACAGTAAGCTTGCACCTGTACTATTTTAGGGTCCTAATTAATGTAAAATGCATTCAGCAAAAGATGACAATTATACGGAATGAACATTAATATATGAACTCAATATTGATATATACAGAACGAGCATTCCTATACATATTGGAAGAACTGTGAAATATACACAATGAACAACATATATGGTAGTGGCTCTGGTACATTACATATATATCTATGTTCGGTCCCTATATATCACTGTTTGCTATATACATATCAATATTCATTCGGTGTATATGGTACGCGGCACCATCAGCATTCATATTTCCTGTTCAAATAATTTACTTTTCCTGTTCTTCCTTTTCTTAAAGAGATGCTAAATTATTGCCAAACAACTCAAATTCTTGTAGAGAATTATCCACCACAACAAAGGCAGCTGGTATGCAAGGAACAGGCTGCCCTGGAAGACCAGGGGAGGCATCATACTAACCCATTTATGCCCCAGAACCTAAAAGAAAGACAATAAGGTAACTGTTGAAATTATTTCTGTTTGTCTGAACAAACAAACAAACAAACCCACCTGAACTGCAGATCAGTAGCCAACCAGACATTAATTTCAGAAATTAATTTGGGGGATGAACAAATATGGCAAAAAAGCCCAATATGCTAATGCATTTTCATGCCCTATTGAAATTAAGTGAATATATCAATATTCATTCCATATACATATATTAATGCTCACTCCTGTGTGCGCGCGCACACGCACACACACACACACACACACACACACACATATATATATATATATATATAGAGAGAGAGAGAGAGAGAGAGAGAGAGAGAGAGAGAGATAGGGCAGCTGAAAAAATGACAACCTCCATTCGCTTGTACACTGTGTTACAATGTGTTGAACTATATTACACCTATAGGTGCACCTATAAGATGCAGTACTTTTTTCATTCAACTCAGAAATTAGCTGACTTATGATAACTTGTCTTGTTCTCTGCATAGTTGTGTAATGTCATTATGTAGTGTAATGTAATGAATACTTTTCAATTCAAGTAGCATTCTTCACTAGTTTTATGAACAGCATTTATAGTGCAGTATTTACAATGCAGATGTATATTAAAAGCATCCAGCCAACGTCTTCCCTTTGGAACACCAAGTCACTCATGAAGGAGGCCAATAAAGATTGACACAGTTTAGAAAGTATACAGTTCAACCAATCAGCTGACTATAGTGGTGCCAGCAGTGGTGGATTATAAATTACAGCTGATTGCAGCTCATAAGATACAACTTGAGTGTATCTGATAAAGTGTCCACTTAGTGTATTCATAATGTTTTTGGACTAATCACATAACTTTGTGGTTTTGGATCCAGTTGTACAAAAAGAACGATTGGGCAATGTGCACTTTTGCCTGGAAAGTCGTTTCTTTGTGTGTGTGTGTGTGTGTGTGTGTGTGTGTGTGTGTGTGTGTGTGTGTGTGTGAGTGTGTCACAGAGAGCTGCAGAAGTTTATAGTTTATATGTGTACATACTTTGTGAATAATTAGTGCATATATTTATAAATGTATGGTAAGTATAAATACAGAAAATCCTTGGTTATGTGGAGAACACATTTTAATATGGATGACCTCAGTATAACCAACATACCAGCACAAAGAATTAGCTAACCACTTCATTCTGTTTCAGACCTGTGCCACAAAGAACATGATGACATAGTAGACAGTCCATGCAGACAATGAATGACAGGAATAGCTGAAATAATTTCCATTTTCCATTATATGTTTATACAAATATGAACCACAAAGTATTATTGGTTGAAAATTAATGCATTAATATACACCAAAGAGATTGGATTAGATTGTAAGAGGTTTGTTATTGGAAAAGAAATCACAAAACACATAAACACTAGTGTGACTTTTGTGTAAGCAGTAAAAGGAACATTATGTTCTGACACAGGACATTTGGACTCCATCTGAACCTTGCCTAGTTTTGTATTCAGGATTCAGAATTTGGCTGAATAATGCTTCATTTTTATTCATCATGCACAAATTTACTTGGAGTGTGACATTGTGGTTTATGCAGTCCAGTGAAAGTCTGCAGAAAACAAGCTTTAGGTAAGCAAATTCTTAAAAAGGACATACAATAAACACAAATATATGTAATAAGTGTCATATCTGTGGGGAAAACCTAGTGGAGTTTAACAAAAATAGTACAGAGCAGAAATTTAGAGATGTGGAATATCGATACCACAGGGAATTCTATTGGTGACTTGATGGTGGTGAGCGAACATGTGTGTCCTCAAGATTCTCCAAAGAACATTTCATGACGTCTAAAACTGTTTTAAGACTTATTGTCTAAAGGGCAATTGCTTATGCAATTAAATCATCTTAAATCATCAGTGAACTATCATGTGGATTGGGGTCAAAGTTATCTTCAGTTACATGGATTTTGTAACAGGTTTTAGAGAAAAATATACAAAATCTTATAATCCATAGTACAATGCTGCCTCGCTGAGTTACAAACTTGGCTTTTTTGCTGTGATATAAATGTGTTCCTATTTGTGTGCACGCCATCAGAATATGTAACATTTCACCGTATGTTTCAAAAGCCTAATAACAAGAAATTACTGGCTGCCACTGTAGGTCTTATCTCAACCATCAAATATTTGCCCAACATGTGATTTCACCGTGGCCATCAGAGTGAGGAGGGTGGAAGAGGGGAAAGAAGGGTGACAGGGTAGAGTCTTGCTCTGTGGGCTTTTAAAGGCAGCCACGGTTCCTAGCTTCAGCCGATCTCTACATCTCTCAAGCAGCTATAAGATCTTATGCCCGTCAGCCTCTATAAGTCAGCCTCCGACATGCAAGTGCATAGCCAGGCAGTACTTGGACTGTGTCTATTGGCTTTGATTTTTTCAGTGCATCCGGTAATCTTGATTCTTTTACCCATATCTTTATGGCCTTTCTAAGTTGAGAGAGACTGTCAGTGGGGACCGTAAACTAGTGCATTGAACTGTTGTTTTACTTGTTGTTTTATTCATTTTCAAATGAGGATATTACCCTGATACATTACTTCAATGTAAAATAATTTCTTGCTTTACACTTTTCTTCTCAAGAAAAATTCTGCAAGCTGCCCTGTTTCGAAGCTTCTTCTTCTAGAACAACTATTTGCTCAGTATTGACATTAGTATGTGTTTTTAGGTATTCAGTGCACCAGCCCTAACCTCTGAAGCAACATCAAGTCTTCAGAAGTCAGATACTGTACTGCACCGTAAGGCTCGCATGACACCTGTGTGGAGAATCTTGGCAAGTAAACCACGTGGCGCTTACTGTCACGACCATATAGAGTGTTCTACGGGACTGTGCAGGTAAAGGAAGAGTTTGATCATTTCTTAGAAGACATCATTTTATCATTACAGATTGCTTATGTATATTTGCATATATATGTCTTTAATAATCTTTATTTAGTACTGGAATATCTATTTTTGAATTTGTAATAAAAAAAAACTAATCAAAAACTATATATTGCTAATTGTCCATAGGAATGGCTTTTGCTCTTTCAACAAGCCCGTTCATTCATAACACATCTGGACAGCCACAGAAGTAATGAACAGAATTACACATCTGCTACTCCAGTTATTAAAATGCACAAAGGATTCAAATAACATGTTTAGATGTTAAGGTATGAGTAGATTTATAATACAAATTCTAGAACTAAATACGGAAAACAAAAGTATTTTTATTGATTTTGAGTGGATAGCTTTAAGGATCCTTTTGGACAGTAAATGCAGCAACAGCAACAAAATGTTTTGTACAACTTATAAACTGCTTCTTTATTTTAAAGAATTAATGAAAAAAAAAAAATCAACCAGTGCAGTATTACACAGATTTCAAAAAGGAGGGCAGTTTTATATTGATATTGTAAGCAGTCTGTGATCTGAATGTAGCTATATGATTAATCATGTGCTTAATAATCATCCTGAAAGAATTTTGTATTTGCTGTATCTGTATCTGTATTTACATTTTTTGCAATTTTCATATTTTGTTTATCCCCAAAGTATCTTGGTTATTTATGTGATTGTTAATTTTGATTGTACTGTACCTGAAACCTTTAGAACATGTATTTGGGGTCTTAGGATCTAAGTGTAATAATAATGCATTTTGTTTATAGGAGCCTCTCAAGACACTCAAGGACAGCTTACAAACACATTAAAAAAGCAACAGAACAGCAATATATCAATAAACTTCAATAAACCAAATAAAGAAGCAGTATAAAATAATAAGTTAGTATAACACATGAGTATAAAAACACCATATGTGTAGACTTAATTTAAATATAACCATTAGGGTCAGGGTCAAACTGAATAAGATAGCTTGAAAAGGTATGTCTGAAGGCAGGATTTGATGTTAGGGAGTCAGTGTTACATGTATCTTGTGTGAGAGAGTTCCAGAGGCGAGGAGGTATGGTGAGACAGATGGAGGAGGACACATTAGCTATAATTAATGTATTGAAGGAGGACATGGTAGCTCTAATACATGTAATAAAATTTATATTTATACCTATCTTACTAAGATGAATAGCAATTATAAGTTATTCCAACATAATATATTAATGATGTTTAAGTTATGGTCTGTGTTAAATGGTGAATGGTATCTGTGGAATGGGTTTAATTTCCTGCATCTGAGGAATTAAATTATTTGCACAAGATTGTACTGTAAAGGTACTGTTACTGTAGTACTGTTAATGGCCTTCTCTATGTATGTATACAATGTACAGGTGCCTTGTGTAATAAACAGAAGTATACATTTTTCAATTACTAATTCTCTGTGGAACCACTGTTAACATAGTGTGACTTTTGTTTATTTCTTCATACTTCTGAATCCCATGTGCAATAAACAACTGATATCAATCTCAAATTAATATTCCAAGTATTTTTTTTCCTAGATATTATGTGGGTGCTTTATTTGAAAATTCCGTATTGTATATTAATTATATTTGTAGGCCTTGTAGTTGCAATACCACAACAATTATGAAGCAAACTAGGTATGACAACATGACAATGCTAAGAGCCAGCACTCAGTGACATTTGGTTAGTGTTATGTATTGTGTAATACACTCAGTAACAGTAACAGTGTAATAACACATTAATTCTTTAGAATTAGAATTTATTAGAATTTATTCTGTATCAATTGCTGATCTAGTTTCCATTATTTATTTACAAAATCTAATTGTGTTTTTAATGAGTATTGTACACTGTAATTAACAGTGCTTTTACTCTATAATGCAAAGTAAGGTAATGTATTGTAATTTGTAATGTTTCCCATTGACAACACATTAACATTAAGGATAAATGGCAGGTAAACTTGTAAGTTATTTTACATTTTCTGTTATGATGTAACTTACCATTGCTGTTGTGACATAACATGATTAAAGTCATGTCGTAATAACCTTGGCCTATTCATTTTTTATTGATATTACACTTTAATTTGACACTATAATTTTTAAACTTGGTATGGAGTGTAACAGATAGGCATATGGGTGGTCAGGGTGTCCCCTCTCCCAGACTCTGACATTTGCTTGTCTCACATGCCTGATAAATGATAATGTAACATAAGGTGCTTAGAAGCCCTTTAGAGAGAATGTTAGCAAGGTTTGGAGCTAAACATCATGAGAAGTCGCAGTAATTCTCAAGTGAAACTTGACAATTATGCACGAATGGTTCAAAAAACAATACTCTGTGACCAGGTAAGATAATATTTTTTTTTCCATTGATGACTAGAAAAGGATAAAGTTCAGTAGGTATAGAATGTTACCAGTTATAAACTGCTGCTGTGCTTGTGTCTTGGTCATTAAATGGCCGTGGTTTCTTATACTGTTTCTGTTCAACCTATATGTCTCCTAGGTATCTTAGTTTTGGTGGTATTACTCTGAAAACTATATATAGACTATTTATAATATATATATATATATAGAAGGTCATAACAATCAAAGCTCACAGCTCACTTTTTCATTCTCGCCTCACTTTTTTGCCTCACTTTTCCACTTTTTCACTCTCATCTCTCTTTTTCTCTTTTTTTTTTAGGCTGCTCTGGAGGCCTTGGATGGACTGAACCTTTTTGGTGGCAATGGTGGCCCAGAGTCAGTAGTTCATGCTTTAGCTGATGACATACAGTGCTGCCAAGTAAGTGTCTGTTTTATCCCTCCCACACATAACATATAGGAGAGGAGGTCCCAAATTATTTCAGCTGTACTGTAATTCAGTGTATTTCCTGTCTCTGTAGCTTGTGATAGTTAATGCTTCAATTACCTTCTTAACCTCTTATTAATCATAAGGTATATTATTCAGTAACTAGAGGGAATTATTCAGTTGCACTGAAATTTGAATTTGAAAGGTATGTAGTTACACAATTGAGGAATAAGAGTCTTGACCCACTAGTAGGTTCTCAGAAAGTAAGGCATTAATGCTTTATTGTCTCCTCCATGGTCTCTTAACAGTCTATCCTGAGCTCGATACTGCCTAGGGCATCCACATCCAAAGAAGTGGACGCTGGTGTACTGTCCATTATCTCATACCCAGCCTTTGCTGTAGAGGACACTGACACTGTTAATATTACTAAGGAGGACTTTATTTCCAGACTACAGGTTATAATGAAATCTGAGTCCAACCAAAAAAGCAGCTTATTAGTAAAAAATATTTATTAGTACTTGTGTGTGGATTTTTTTTGTTTGTTTATTTTTCTTCAAATGTACATCACTTTCTTCTTTCATAGGGAAGATATGGATGCTGTCGTTTCCTCAGAGATGGTCACAAAACCCCAAAAGAGGTGAAATCAGTAATAATCTATTTTGTGTTTTATGTGCATGCGTTTTTAAGACTGAATTACGAATACATTATTTATGTTTCAGAACATTCTATTTTTTTTCCTAGGCAGTCTTAGTCTTGCATAAAAGCTTCCAAAGGTGAAAAGATAAAGACATGTGTGGTATTAGACAAAACTGGACATTTTACATGTTTATTAAGGACCCCAATCAATTATACTATGAGTCATCCGAGCTGAAGCGCTTTGAAAACATGGTGAATGGTGTGAATGGCCGGTGTTTTGGACTTGTCTCACCTTAGATGGAATTTTCATCAATAATGTCGAACAGGTGAGCAATTTGTCCTACTGCTGCAGTTTAGCATGATAGAAATAATAAACTTTGAAAACTAAGAAGGGTCTTCAAATGGTAGTAAGTTTGTGGAAAAAAGGGGATGAAAATGGCCTGGATGAGGACAGTGGGTTTACATTAATCTAAAACGGTCAGTTACGGTGTTCTGATTTGAAAGCACAGAGTCTCAAGAGATTACAGCAAAAATACTTTGGTAAAAACCACTATGCATTTTGGGGAATTATAAATGCATTTATTTAGAAAATGATATTGTATTTGTTTCCATGTGTCTGTCTGGTGTATACTACAGGTGCAGGAGTACAGAGATGCATTAGAAGCCATTATGATCAAAGGCAAAGATGGCCTGCGTCTTGCTCCTGAGCTTTATGCTGTTCCTCCAGATAAGGTAAGTACAGTGAGAAAAATACAGTCAAATATGTACCTAACAGAATAATCACAAGTACAAATAAAACATTGTAGGACCTAAAGAGTGTCAGATAGGCAACCTCTCTAAGAAGGATAACTGGTTTATTTCAAGAGTCCTTGAATTCTAACACTGTTTGTTTAATTTGAATAAGGTGGATGAAGAATATGTCAGTCCTCACACTGTGGAACGAGTGCCAGTGGGAATATGCCCTCTGAAATGGGGCCAGTCACTTTATATTTTGGGTAACTTGTTGACAGAGGTACTGTGAAATCGGTTGTGTCTTGGTGCCTCATATGTGTAATCTGTAATTATTCTTTCATCTTGGCTAATTATATAAAAATATCTATTGCAGTTTTTTTCTGAAGAATTGAGGTACACTCACATGAAACAGTCTCGACATGATCAATGGGAAAGAAAAATCATCTGAATGCCTTTATTTATATCGATCTATTAGGGATTCTTAGCAGCTGGAGAGATTGATCCACTCAACAGACGCCTAACCACTATACCCAAACCTGATGTTGTGGTTCAGGGTAAATAACAGTGTTAAAATGTATGGTAACAATGCCATGTTGTTTAAGAGTACATATTATGTCTGCAAATGCAACTTCCTACAATTTTACCCAACATTTTGCTCTTGTGTTTATTGCTTAGCAATTTGTGTTTTAATATACAAGTACAGTGTCTTGTGGTCATGGTATGAGTTTAAAGTTCCATCTCTTTTTCTATCTTGGCTGAGACAGAGGAAATAAAACAGCTCCTGCAGAACCATGGTATTGACTCTGAGACTCTGGAGGACATCCATCCAATCAGAGTCCACTTAGTCACATCTATGCCAGACTGGGTAAACAAGGAACAAACAAATATATAATATACACAGGGTGAAAGTTTACTATGGTCTTCCTAAAAGAATGGTGAAGCAAAAAAAAAAAGAAGAATTTACACACACAATTTAACTTACCGCATATACGATCAAACTGCCAAGACATGACTGTCTGGTGCCCAGTGTTATGGTTATTATTTTCCCCTATGAGGCTAATGTAGGTAACAAGTCCTCGAAGCTATTTAATCTAAAACATGGGCTGTGCGAACAAATGGAGGCTAGGACAAATCAGATGCGTACAAGCACAACACAGGATATGATCATAAACAGCGACAATACTAAACAAACACGAGTTTTAAATACAAAGCAAGTGGAGGGGTAACTTAGGGAAACAAGAAACAGCCGAAACTAATGAAATAGAGAAAACTAAATCAAGGACAGTAACAGGAACAGAGAAAATGAAACAAGGACGCTAGACAGGGAAACCATTAAAAATATATACATTATACATTCAAATATATAATTTCATTTAAGCAATGTTACACTCGAGGTCTTGCTTTTATACTGAATATCAGCACAGCTGATGATAATCGTAGCCTGCTGATATTCAGTATAACTGCACGACCTTGAGTGTGATATTCCCTTTATACAACAGTTCTACAAGCACCATGTATTAGTTAACAATAATACAAATAATAATAATACAAATACATAATGACAAATGAATCTGATTTGTTTGTTCATTTTATTATTATTATTATTTTATTTGGCTCCACCAACACAAATAATTATGCAAAAGGACTGAGACTGTTATACTCTATATCACCACTCATGGAATGTCTCTTGTCCAGTCAAATTATTTGGTCTGACTAACTGTTGCATAATTTTATATTGATTTTTGTAAAATAGTATAGATTTACATTATTGTACACTTTTGGCTTCCCTGTACAATTTAGCCTTTATTTAGCCTGGAATTTAACTGAATCCAGTTATCCAGTATGGCTGCACCCAAAATATCACAGCAGCCTGCAGAACTCTGTAGTTCTGTTCATTTCTATAGATTACAGTATGTCATTCTGAATCACATCAAGGTGAGGCAATTCACAATGTGACGTACTGGCTTGTTTATATATGAAAAAGATTTTGGGTGAAATAGCTTCCCATTGTCACCAACTCAATAAACCTTGTAGCTCGAGCACAAAATCAAATAAGAAAACATGAGACCAAATATGTTTTAGCTAATTAATAAAATTTGGGGTAAGTGGGAAATAATGTCTTTTTATTTTTGCCAAATCATGCCTTCATAGGCCATAATCAAAGGCTAGGCTTGACGTGGAGACCCTACCGCTGCATTGGTGTGCTGGGGACATCAAAATTCTACATCATACGGAATACAATTTTTTCTTTTACCCCTCAAGTGAGTAAACTTGAAAATCATATAAAATGCTGTTAGTGAACAGTGCTTTAGTTGTATCAAATATACAATTCTCCGATTTTACATGTGGTCTGGTATCATATGTTTTGATTTATGTATTGCATTCAGTTTATAGACCCCTAACAGTTTTACTTGGCTTTGGATAATAAGATGATTGTGGAGAGGCTTCGTATTGACATCTCCTACCTCTGCTCATGCTAGAGATTGACTGGGAGGCCTACTGTCGCTTTTCCAATCTCACATAGAATGCTTAGTGAGTCTTCACTCTGCACTTCAGAATAAACTCAGCAACCACTGATAAAGCATGGAGAATGACACTTGTTGATTTTGGTACATTCAGGTGACGATCAAAAACAAATGGACCCTGCTGTACTGGCTACCCTGAAAAAGCTACAGGATGGTTACTATGGAAGAGCAAGGTAATGTCTTAGATGGTACTTGCCAGAACTGGAAAAATATGCAAAACTTTATATGAAAATATCTGACTGATACATCCAGGGTGAAGACTGGGAAGTGGGCAGCATTTCTGGACACATCCTGTTGTGCTCATCTCACATTCATGGACTGTGGTGAGTGCACATTATTTTCTGGATTTTTCTATCACATTTCAGCTCCTTGTAGAAGAAGATGTGGATTTGACAATGTTTTGACAAGATCACTTTGTGCCTGCCACTCATTTAATTCTTTTGAGAGAGTCAGCTGATTTGCACACTTTTTGCTTTGCTATACTGCATTGCTTTGGTTCTCTCAGAGAAAGATGACCTGCTTGCTGTTCCCCAGCAGAGTCCCATCAGTGCCATTGAAGAAGGACTCAACTGCTTTAAAGCTGCAGCGAGAAAGACTCGAGACATGGTGTCTCTGGTTCACAAGGCCAAAGTACTAAACACAGACAGTGAGTTTAGAGTTGCTACTTTTGACTGACATAAAACCTCCACACTGCACCTAACTAAATAAATGATTAGGACATATTTCCCACAAATCAAGACACCTAGGCACTTGGTACATGGCAAAATCAATTACACACCCACAGACAGTGGAATATCCACTCTCCAGATCATGGACAATTAACACTAGATCAAAGTTCCTAAAATGTACATCAAATAAAATAAAAACAACAACAACAACAAAAAAAAAACTCAGGACATTTAGTGTCTTGGGAAAGCAATACATTTTTTGGATAACCCTGAAAAATATATATTCATATGAGAATATTGGGATTGGTGAGATCAGAAACCCACCATATTCATCTTATGTAAACATTGTTTTATTTAACACTACAGTTTTACTTGCAGAGCGGCTTAGAACTTGTAACATTTAGAATTTGTAACACTTTGTTGACATCCTTTCACAGATGTGCATATGTACCTTCCCACTAAAGTATTCCGTGACCCACCACCAATCCTTCACCTTCTGAATAATGAAAGTCAGGTAAATTGAAATAAATCTGTCCAAAATGTATGTTGATTTTAATTTGTGTGTAGTCAATAAACTGTCTCTTTCACCTTTTTTCTTTTTTTCTTTTTTTTTTTTTTTTTACCTCTGATTAGGTCCCTCAGACAGGAGTCAGTCCTTCAGTTAATCTGCCCAGAGATGTGAGTGGTATGATTGACTTTTCAGCCCTGGTGCAGATGTTGAAACAAAGCCAAAACCTGCAAGATCAGGCTGATATCTTGTACATCTTTTATAAGGACAAGTGAGAACCCGGGCCCCTCTGTGCACAGTGAAATTACTGTGTGGGACATTATATAATACCTGGCTTTTGGGAAAGCTGAAATGTCTTTAGATGTGTTTTCAGAGGTATGGATTGGGATACCAGGCTGCATGGTAAAGGCTGGACAGTGAAGCGACTTCTGAGTGACTTGTACGAAAAGGCAGGCAATCTGAGACACTGGGGCCTTCTTCGAATGGTGTGTGGTGTGCTCCGCAGGAGAGTTGAAGAACTGGATGAGGTGATTGCTATTTGAATGCGACTGATCACAGATTGGTTGTTTTTTTATTTTACTCACTGTAACAGAACTTAAACTGTGCTCTGTAGTAGAACCTAAACAGAATAATAATGGTCCTAAATTAGCAAAAAACTGCCGAAAAGCTATACTGACAACTACATAACATAACACTGAATATTTTGTTGGATATAATTTAATTGGCTTCTGTGTTATTGGCTAATACCAGGCTTGTACAGACTTGCTTTCACACCAGAAACATCTGACAGTGGGTCTTCCTCCTGAACCACGAGAGAAAACTATATCAGTGTCAGTTCACAGCATACAAAAAAAAAACCCCAAAAACAAACAAACCCACACACACATGCACAAACATATACAAAATAGACATATTGTATACAATACAATAGATATTACCTGGTCAAACATTCATTTACTTGAATTTTTCTTATTTCCACACCAGACAAGCTAGCAAGGCTTATTGATAAAGCTAGTGAAAAGAACCTCACAATTGCAATCCTCACTCAGGTTGGCCTTTCCTTTAATCACTCCCTTTATCTATCAAAGTTCATCCACTTTTTGATCTTAAAAATGGAAGTACTGAAACTTGTGTGCCTGATTGGCAAGAGATAATGGTCTTCCTGGGCATGAGCATCCGAACCCAGCCAAAACTTTTCAATGAAATGTTTCGCCTCCGGATTGGTCTCATTATCCAGGTTATGGCCACAGAACTGGCTGAGTCCCTAAAATGCTCTGGTATTTACTTAGCACAGTGGTAACAAATGCATGCACTACAACAGATTTTGTTTTCAGTTACCAACAGTGGCATAGGTTTCATTTCAGCTTTGGGAGGGACACTGCTCACACCGCCCAACCTAACACATTATATGAGTAGTGTTAGCAGGAACCATTGGGGGGCCCATTCCCCTGCTGGCCCCCAAAACTGCATCTATGCATTGTAGGAAAAGCATTGTAGGAAATATGGTGTGGTGTTTTTGATTAGGTGTTCAGTGAATAGAGTGAATATTATTTATGTTCTCATGGGAGAGCCTAGTCAACAATACTGGAGCATCTATTGTTTTGGTTCAACATAAGGTAAGGAGGCTACAGAGAGTTTGATAAACCTAAGCCCATCTGAGCTGAAAAACCTTCTCCTTCACATCCTCAGAGGCAAAGAGTTTGGGGTCCAGAGAAGCAGTGAGTTTGTTCATTCATTATTTGATCGTCATTGCAAGTTGGAAACACATTCTGTTTCAGATCCTGTATCTGTGATTGTTGATGTGCTTTTATAGATATTAGCAATTTATGTCTTCTTTTTGAGTCAGTGTGCTGAACTGGAAATTTTGTAAGCCCAGCCATCTCTATCTATGACAAGAGTAAACATGGTTCTGGTAAAGATCAGATGAAAGGCAGCAGCAAGCCAAAGTCTGACATCAAGCTGGTAAGAGTGTATGATTTGGTACCACTCTCTCTGATTAATGAAAAAACTAACCTATCGCTAATGTCTCTTTTTCTATATTTTTAGCCCTTATCAGTGCATTCTTTGGATATCGACAATATTGAATCAGGGGTGAGTACTGTGTGAGATCAAAAACCAGTAAGGGCTAATTTAGTAAAGTTGTTAAGAAATGCTCAAAGGTACTAGTGAATAATGCTTTGGCACTATTTTGCCATGAAATTATTTTAAATGTTGATCATGAGAGGATCATAACATGTTCTATTATATTTTAGAGGTACAAACCCCCAGTAATTGAGTCATTTCAAAGTTCATTAGGAGCAACTATAGTGTGTGACAGCAGACAAGGCCAGTGGCTTCGCCGTTGACGCCTAGATGGAGCTCTCAACAGAGTACCTGTGGGATTCTACCAAAAGGTCTGGAAGATACTGCAGAAGGTTAGTTAAGCCATGCCACAGTAATTTTAGACACTAGCTCTGTGGAGCTACTGAACTGTAAAATCCTGTTTTTCTTTTAATTTGTAGTGTCATGGGCTCTCCATTGAGGGCTTTGTCCTTCCATCATCAACTACAAGAGAGGTAATACAACAACTTAGTGAGTTTTTGTTGGCTTTGTACAGTTTTATGTGTCTCCTGTAAAAAGGTATTGTGAAATTATATCTCTTTAGTATAAGTGCCAATGTTTTGTTCACTAAATCAGATGACCCCAGGTGAAATCAAATTTGTGGTGCATGTGGAGACAGTGCTAAACTGCATTCCACAACCAGAGTATAGGCAGCTGTTGGTGGAGACAATCCTGGTGCTGACCATGATGAGTGAGGTTGACATTCCAAGTGTGGGAAGTATCATTCACGTGGAAAAGATTGCGCAAATGGCCAGCGACATGTTCTCTAAAGACCAGGTTTGGCTCACACGCATATTTATCAACCTATGTCAGATAGGGAGCCCAGCTGAGACATAATAACTCTCTGCTCTAAAAATTAACAATGTAAATATTTGTGAATAAAAAACAAGTTAAAATAACCAATAATGTAAACTCTAATAAATAACATGGCAAGTTCTAGAATATACACTGAATAAAGCAAAGGGGTCAACTAAAACTCCTACTAAATTCAGAACAATGACCTAAAATTGCTGCATTTGACAGGTGGCTTTGTTATTTAGTGACAGATAATGTAATTTAGGGGACTTTTGAAAATCTTTTCAAAGGTGTGGCATTTCAAATTCTAAATGCCCTTTGACCAAATGACTGAACATTTCTAAAATAAGTCTTATTTGTGAATAAATGAGCATTACTGTTAAAAGAGATTAAATATATGAAGTCTGCAACAGGACCTTGTAAATAAATAATGAGATATGCTGCCTCCTTTCTGCTTTCCTATACAATTCACAATGGTTAGTGTGAAAATAGTACCTAGCAATTATTTTAAGTGCATTATGATATAAGACTCTAAATATTTAAAAACAGAAATGGTTTCATACTTATAAATTATAATTGTAATCAACTCCTGACATTTAGATTGCCTGAACAGCAAGAGACATATTCTCAATAAAGCCTAACTTAGAAAGGCTTTTTATAAGCTCTTAACAGGTGTTTCAAAGGGTCTATCACTTAATATTTGTGGATATTTATAGGAAGATTTTTGTTCAATATAGACATCATTTAAGGTATGAATATAAATATTTTTGGATATGTCTACAGTCATGCTGTAAATATACTAAGGATCATACGTTAGGATGAAATAAAGGGCATCACATATTGCCTCCCAGTCACCAGAGGGAGAAATTCTTTCAAGGTTTTGCCACCTTCCAAAATGAAACTAGCCTGTTTGAAATGACCTCCAAATAATGATTTAGCCTTTTTTGATCAAATGATATCTGTTCATAATATGCTTCAACTTTACCCAATCATCAGCAAAGCCCCTATATCGTGGAACTGGCAAAGACTAATAGTCACCAAGCTCAGATGCAAATCACGATGAAACATCTAATGTGACTTGGAAAAGGAAATGTTTACTAAATACCACTAATAATGGTAATACAAGAAAGCCTGCTCATTAAAGTTTCTTTCTAAGAGTTCTAGGATCTTTGTATTCATAGGCTTTCTTCAATTATGTGATCATACAAACCAAAGCATGACGCGCAACCTTTGTTAAAAAAAAAAAGAAAAAAAGATTGATTTAAGGCGAATTAGAACAAATGTTTAAAAAATAAGAATAATACAATTTGTGCCAAATATCCTAATTTCCCTGGGATCATTAGTTTTGATATTTGTAAAAAGTAGGTGTTTTCCTTCCAGAAAAATATCCACTTCCTCTTAAAATGACTGACAGACACCATATCTACTCTATTGCTGAAAGACCTTGGAGCAGTCTCCTGGAAAGAGATCATCTGCAGGTTGCTTTATGACAGTGCACCTAGTAGCTGCTTTGGAAGCATGACCTAACTGTATAAAGCTGTAGCCACTTATGTTGGGGATTTCGTTCCTACTGGGTCCTGTGCTGTCCAGTGAAACACCAAGTTTGAGATTAAGTTGTTTTTGCTTGATTAAAACTGCAGTAACAAAATGTCCAATATTTAAGTTGATAAATAATGAAAAGGCCAGATTCATGGGTGTACAATCTAAAGATGGAGCAATGTATATATTTTATAATCCATACGCTTGTGAATTCTGATTGTATTTATCCCCCATTTAAGGCTTTCTCATTTTAAAGGATTTTCAGTAAGGTATTGGATAGGTCAATATATGACCTACATTCTAAACAGTCAGTAATAGTTAAATATCTAATAAAACAGAATTATACACACAAGCATACTGCTGTATTTGTTTTTAATCCATACAGCCATACCTTTACCATACCTGAATGAAACATTACAAGTTACTGTATGCAGAAACAGCTTTAACTTGTAAGGTGAAGTCCAAAATGTTTAGGGACAAGACAAATGTACAAAAAAGTGACCTGTACACATTTCTTCAAGACTCAGGAATTTGGGAGGCCCACAACTGTGGCATGATGAACACTGACAGTGGTTGGTTTGAAACACTATTCAGGCAATGTGCATACAAAACCGTGGCTTGGTTCAGACATTATAAACATTGATTCAAGTGTGCACGATTACAACAATCACTTTTCCAAAGGGAGTGGGGTTGGGCAGAGGGCTTGACATCATGACATTGTTTCATTCCACCGCAATTCACTATACACCGTCATTCCATTTGCATCAGTCAGTGACATCATCTAAGAGGGCCATCTAGAAACACTAGATTTGACACTTAAAAACTAAAGATAACATGTAAAATGACAGGACTATGTAATGTTGTCGGGCAGGGTATGCTACAAACACACAGCATAAGGGTAAAATGGCACATGAACATGTCAGTCTCTAAACCATTTTTCTTGTCTGCTTTGTCATATTTGGTTTTGGGTTGGTTGATGTTTTTCCTCTGGCGCTACTGTCAGTCCAATGTTCTCCTCAGTGCTACATGAAGTGCATCTGGAAATAAGGAAATACATGTTTGCTCAAAACAATGTTTTGGCAAAAAAAAAAAAAAACAACAACTGCAACCTTCACAACTGCAACCTTTCATTAAACAGGATATAGCATAGGCATAAAAAAATATGGAAAAACAAGATAAAATACATGGTATCTAAAGTTATCATTATGGTAAGTCAGTTGCTTTGGGCCAATAAAATACAGTACCTGAGTTCCGGGGACAGGGGTGAAGGGGTTGGTGGTGCGGAGCACAGGCTGGTTGTACATCACAGGCTGGGGTGCCATTAAGGGGACTGAACCCATCTGGCCCATGGGAGGAGGAATCTATGAAAAATCAAACCCAGATATTGTAACGGTTTGCAAAAGAAACTGTAGAATATAACATTATTACTAATATTAATGAAAATGTTCAATTCTTCTTTTAACTGTCATTTGGGGCAGTTTAAGGGTTTATGTCAAGAGATTACAGCACACAAGAAATGTCAATAAATCTAAGCAATGTTTCTTTTTTTCTCAAAAAATCCTACCATCCCATATACAGGCACTTGGGGGGTTGTCATTGGAAATGCTACCGGAGCTGGTGCCTAAAAGGTAGAATGTAAAAGGTAGAATGAATATATATATGACAAATCTAATAAGTTAATAAGTTAGTGCATATTAATGGAAAACAAAAAAAGAAACAAGCAAAAAAAATACATTAGAAAAGAAATCAGTGAGGGGCCTTACATAGCCAGTATAAATCATTCCATTCTGCAGCAAATACATAGAAAAAGAAAGGAAGAGGTAGAGAGTTAGCTTGCATTGTACATTTTTTATTTGTACTGAGATAAACACAAATTCTAAGCCACTGTTTTCATTATGTTTTCTCCTTTGTTTCAATTGTGTGACACTGTTCAAAAAACCTCTGATGATACACTGATAAGAGTGCAAGACTCATTCAGGTTTATAGAGCAAATGGTTTTACCATCTGTGGCACAGGGATGGGAGCAGGGGCCAGGTGAGTGTGGCCCCACGAGGCAGTCCCACTCATCGCTTTAGACTGCCAGTGAGAGGCTCCTGCGGTTTTCTTCTCCAGGTGGGTCCACTGCATCTCTGGCCTAACAAATGTAGCATGGAACAACTTCACTAATTCAAAAATTATTTAAAAGCTGCTTAGTCCTGTGTACACAGTACTAGGTAAAACCTAGAGGTTTCAAATAGCTTGTTTTTGTCTCTTCATATTCATGGAAGAGTCTGATTAATGTACATATATTAATCATAAGAAAACTTCATACTTGAACATTAAGTTTTGTGAAAATAAGTAATTGTTAGGATCTACAAAGTGTTCCCAGGAGTTTAATGACAAGATAATAAACCATTTTCTCTCTATCCCTCTCTTTTTTTAATGTAGCTATTTATGATAGCCAAAAGTAAAATGCATTACATCTCACTGTGTTGATTAAGCTGAACAGAGAGCAGACAGCTTGCCATCTAGACCATTATTCAGTATATCACTAGTGGTTATAGTGTGTTTGACAGCACTCTCTGACATTAGAGAAAGAGTTTTTGAACATAAAACAGTTGCACTTCAACTGAAACCTGCTAGTTGGCAGCCAATTTAGCCTTATCCCGGCCCATTTACACAAATTACTACATACAACTTTACAAGAAAATAGCTAAATTCTTACTTTTTGGGTGGGGGTCCAAAGTGCAAATCTATGATGAATAAAACACAAAACATTTTCAGACAGAAAATATACAAAAAGGTAGACTGAATAAATGCAGGGGGAATGAATAAAAGACCTACTGCCCACTAGATTGGCCAAAGAGGAGTCCAGGTCATTAGTCAGTAACTTTCCTCCATTGTGGAGTTGTGTGCCTTGGCCGTGGACCTGTGAAGAGATACTGGGCTTCAGCAGGGGTCCTAGCGAAAAAATAACCTAAAGCAGGAAAAAGATTAAAACAGAGAGAGTAGACAGAGGGGCAAGAAAGAGAGAGTGGTTACTTATGTCCTTCTCTGAACCTATAAGCTATTAGACTGAGCTATGTACTTTTTACTCACCCAGAGAAGTACCAGCCATGCAGAGTAAATTGCATGAGAGGGAAAAAAGGTTAAATTATATGGTTATCACTTATATATGAACATTTTCCTTTTAAAAGTGAAAATTAATGTGTGCAAAAGTCTGTCTGAATGTTTGCGACATTGGAAGTAGCTCTCACCTCCCCAGCCGTTGTTATTGGCTGGTAGGGTGGTGGTCTGAACGGGAATGCTGAGGTTGTGTTGGACATCGAAATGATCACTGGTATAATTGTGCACACTGTTGATGTCAAAGTACAGGGTCACAAAAATGTTATATTTTCTGGATTTTGTATCATTGTTAAACTAGAATTCTTTGAAGTGAATACCATGTAGTAACAATATACTCATTTTAAATTATCCATGGCCACCCCTCTGAATTAGAATAAGATGTAAGCAGCCATAGCGTGGACAGCATGGGCAGGAGTTTTGTACCCGTTTGTGATAGGTAGGTCTGGTGGGCTGGAGAGGAGCTCAGTGGTACCACTGCTTGTGCAGCTGCTATTGGCACTGCCCACAGACTGTCCACTGGGGGAGACTGTTGGGGTCTGCATACCAATATCTTTGAGTTGTACTCCCTGGGGGCAAGGTTTTAGATGATAAATGTATCAATAAATACTTCATACTGACCGGATTTTCTATTTATACTGTCATTTAACATATTCAGAAATGTAAAAGAAGCAATCAAGTACATTTAAGAGAAGCATTATACTGAAAGCTCTTTGAAAAGTTAGACAAGAGAGAAACAAAAGTGAAAAAGAATTCACCTTTGTTGGCTGTAATCTGTTGCTTTCCGCCTCCTGCTGCTTCTCATCCCTGTAGATGGGAAAGATAAAAAACAATAAGACTGTCTAGAAGCAGAGATGCAGATGCTAATCTAAAAAACAGGAGGCAACAGTAAATGCTTCAGATTAGCTCTCCTTCAGAACTGCCTGTAACATTAGACAGGCATTTTTCAGTTTAAGGGTCTATATCATAAGGCTCCTTCGATTTATCTGTTTTTCTTAATAATTGTGGTTTACTACTGTAAATGAGAATCTGATTCAGTATGATCATATTTGTGTAGAATATTCTCACTGAATGCATTATGGGAATCGGTTTTACAATGCGCATCAGGAAAACCCATTTCACACTTCCATAATGAGTATTTCTGTCCTGGAGGAGTAGAACTGAGGCTTCTGTAAGCACCTACAGGTACAATGAGGACAAGTTTCACTGTGAGTGCCTATTTTACTTGGTGAACCCTGTTACTCTAATAAACTGCTTCAGGGTAAAATACCTGTTGACAGTAGAAAGCTCTTTGCTTTTTTTTCCCTCCAGAGAGGCCAGGTGTTGTTCCAGAGCTTGTAAGAGACTGCTTGGGGCCTGGTGGTGGTTTCAATGGAGGACAAAAGAGGGATTTCAGTCACACCAGGAATATGTAAACAGAGTACAGTATTCTATTTCTTACACAGTCACACAGAATCAGACAAAAACATGAACCTATAGTCCTACAGTCACCACACACCACATATAATACATATGTGTGCACAGGCACACTGAGACTGTCTCTCTCTCTCTCTTTCTCTCTGTCACATGCACAGACACACACACACAAATATAGACATACATAGACACACACACACACACACATATATACATACATACATATACATATATACATACATATATATATATATATATATATATATATATATATATATATATATACACACACACACATATATACATATACATATATATATATATATATATATATATATATATATATATATATATATATACATATACACACAGACACACACACACACAGAGAGTCACAAAAGGAAGGTCTGCATTACTGAGATAACCTAATAGTGTTTATGAGCCTCTGAAATTAAAGGGAGACAAAGCAAAAAGGATTCAGGTAGGAGGCGCTTATACATGCAAAATGTGTTATTTCCCATGCAAGTTTTCTGATACTTCATACACGGCTTGTGGTGAAAACAGAGCTCAAGGACCTCTCAAAGGGTGGTTCAGACTATGAGACACAAGTACTAGGCTGACCTACAAGAAGGAGGTCTTTTCTGACCATGCAGAGGATTTCAAAATGCACAGATAGAAGAAGCCACAGCAGAACCTGGTAACCTTTGGATTCCACCTGGATTTCAATTTAATGATTGCATTGCAGCAAATAAAATACACCAGTCTTTTTTTTAGTTTGTGTACTGTGATTTGAAATTGCTCAGTGAAGATCTTCAAGGAGGGTAATACAAAAACATTTGGAAGCCAAAGCAGGTTATTGTGAGAAAGGCGAATGCTGGATGAGAACATGGGTCATTTGGCAAGTGAAGTACATTTTCTCCTACAGACCATAACCAGTAACCTCTACTGGCTTACAAAAAAACATTCACTCTTCAGAGAAAGGTTTTGTTCTTACACAACATTTGCCTTTCAATCTGGAATGTGTCCACTATGCATGCCAATCTGAGGAAGGATTTCCATGAATAACAAAAGAACAGATTTCTCAGACAAACAGCTCTAAGGAAGAGACAATACAAGGAAAAGCTCACTGAGAAATCTGAAACATATGCAACAAACAACAGGCTATTCAAAAAAGAGAATAAAAAGTAGCAAGAAGTTAAGGAAAAGGGTAACATGGCTGTAGGAGTGCACAAAAGGCCATGATGTCTATCTAATGAGTGTTCATGTGGATATTGCATAGGCCTTCTGAATACTGCTGCAGCTTCAGTAAACAAGGTACTCCTTCCATTTAAAATGTTCTGACATGGTTAAGTACCACTGTGTAGTATGCCAGCCCAAGGCCTTCAGGAGTCCCTGCCTGATGTAAATGAAAATGTCAAAAATGCCGAATGGTGGCAAACTGAAGGGGGAGATGTATGCCCAGCAACCCTCTGTCAGTTGGTGTAATTGGCATGAGAAGCAAAGTCCAGCACAAACTGTAGGCCTATTTTTGCCGTCATTGCTGACTATAATGCTCAGATGGTGCCAGGCAGAGTTTTGTCCCCTGCTCCAGTTTTAAGGCATTCTTCTAATTGTGCACATTCACTGCTCTTCCTGGAGCTATTCAAGCAGACTCCCCTACTAGTGCAGAGATATATGGCAATGGTGAGTGCCTAAAGTTTAAGAGCTGTCTGCAATTGGTGACTGCCATACCCATGATGGGATACAAGTCACAAACAGCAAGTCAAGGGTTCACTGGCACAAACACCATTTAGCTATATATCAATCAGTATTGGAATTAGAAGCGATCAAATTTCTCATGGATTAACCAGTAAGAAATGGTAGCTTTCAGTAAGAAAGAGCAAGCACTAAATCTCAATGAGACGGTACCTCAATAGCCTTAAATGGCTTTCATTCCTAAAAAAATGCTGAGCTAGTAAACATGGCAACAATCAAGGCATTGGCTTTAAGTTAGAGCTTCTCTGAGGTTCAAAGAGACCAGCTTTAGTACCCATTTACCTCTGATGAAAACAGAAAATGCAAAACAGCACATCAGATTCCCAGGGAGAGCGCGGGTATGGAGTAAGTTTCTGGAAGCCCCTATCCTAAAAGTCTGACAGATGAGGGATAAATCATAAAGGAATGGAGTCTGGGTATGGGAGTCTATGGGGTGAGGTGATGATGAGAGTTTAGGGTGAAACCACATGGGAGAAATTGAGATGAAATGTGCCACTAACCTGTGAGAGATCTGGGATGTCAACCTGATCAATTCCAACTTGCTGTGACACAAAAAAGGAAAGGAGGGAGGAGAACGGAAAACAAAATGTGAAACAAAAAAGGTAAAAAAAACAAAACAGAACAGAGGTATGTGGAGGAAGTAGGAAGAAATATAAAGGAAAAGAGCCATTACTCCATGCAGTGAGTGTGAGTGTTAAAGAAAAAATGGACAAGTGAATGTACACAGAGATAGACATCAAGATTTTGGAGGTTGGTTTAATGGGTGATAAAACACTGAAATGCCACTTTTAGGTCATGTGAACGAAGATGAAAGACTCATATGACTAGGCGAGAAACATCCAAAAGAAACACACAACTAATGTTGACTTTGAAAAAAAGACAAGAAAAAATGGCATACACACATTGTTATACAAATAAAGAAATGCGCTCTTAAAGTCAACTTTAGTCTGTTTTTGGATAGTACTGCACCCAGTTCCTGAAGAGACATATTACTCAGCCAAAAGAGAAAGAGAAAACAAAATCTAGAAATCAAGAAGGATGTGCTTAGTATTTGTCCACAATATATCTTCATACACAGCAAAAAAATATGCTCTATAAATAAAAGAAAAAAGGTCTAGCCATCAAAATGCAGCACAGTTGCCAAAAAGCATGATTTCTTTGAATGTGTAACATCTCATTTTCTAAACTCAGCGTGTCAAGTATACATCACTATTTAGTGCAGGTTTAGCCATGCAGCATTAAGATATGAAACTTCACAAAAATGCTCACTGCCTTGTCATTAGCCAATCACAGTCAGTGATTTGCAATATCGACAACTGTGGCCTACATTTGGATTGCATAACTTAAAAGTCAAAACACTGTTGGCAAATTTAAGTTGTAAGACTGAACACTTGGTCTTCATCTGAATAACAAAGCATTGTTCTTAGTGTTGCTGAGAGGGACAGATAGATTGAGAGACATCTCGCTATCACATGCAGTGCAGGCACCAGAACAGGCAGCATGAAGGGGAACCTTTGATAAAAGTTGAACCGGAAGGCAAAGGGTTGCAGTCATCAAAAAAAAGGGGGGCCTGCATGGTAAAGCCCAATCAACCCATGCACTGAGAGTATTTAGAAGCGTTTTACCTCTGCCACTTTGAGAAACTCTGAGAGCTTGGTCATCCTGGTAAGAAACCGCTTGTATATTTCCAGGGCCTCTTTACACTGATGCTTCTTCATATCAAAATACTTCTCTTTGAAGTGAAAAACAGGGTTTATTATAACAGCTCTTTGCTGAGTATTTCACACATTCCAAAAACCTCTTCAGCATATACTACAATGTGATAAATGATTAACCACTGTAAAACTTTCATATAATGAAAATAATACAAACCACTGTAGCGTTGATGGGAATGTACTGTTTTACCTAGAAGGTTAATGACACCCTCATTGTAAGCAGCAAAGATGCGGATAGAATCCTTGAAGAGTAGCATGAAGGCACCATTGATCACACCATTGGTCAGTTCATTAGAGCTGGCCTAGAGCGAAGTAATACTCTTAAGCACACTTCTAAGCATGTTCTTGTAGGTTCCTTAAATCTGACGGGTTGTTATTTGCAGTTTTAGAACTAATGGTGATAAATTATTGATAATAATATAATACAGTTTTACAACTTAAAAATTCATACGGTCTAAAAGCTTCTGCTTGAGTTTTTTGCTTTTGCTGTAACAATGTATGCATCAGTTTTAGCTAAATTCTGAAATTACTTGTTTTTTCTCTTTGCCCATATTCCAATGTTTTAGATCTCAGACAACTAGCATGACATCTACCTCAAAGTCCAGGAGGGCATCCAGCTGGTTCTGAATGATTGGGAGAGTCTTCATCAGCTTTTCTGTGCTCATGGTGCGCATCACTCCATCAATCCTACAGAGAAGTGAGAGCTTACAGGAGGTTGTACAAAAGAAGAAAATTGTAGGAGGTTTGTATTTACATGTTCATGCCTATCAGGTCCGTTCTCATTACAAAGGTGTTAATCACCCCTTTCTGATTCACTGGGCCTTTGGAAACAATCCCATTAAAATGAAATAAACCTACTCACCCTCTCTTCATCTTGGTGAAGTCAACTGCTACCAGTCGATAGGACATTGCTCGCTCATTAAGGTATCTGCTGTATCGTCTGATGTAGGTGGACATGTTATAACCTAGTACAGAATACATTGTAAATGTAACTGAACTATCTAAATCAAATGTCAAGGGAGATCCCTACAGAATGGTCTCATGTTTAAGACTTACCCACCTTGTAATGCACCTTTATCTATGAAATTATTCAGATTAAAGAGTGTGCTTCTGGATGCAAGGTACTGGATAAACCTCTGTTTAGAAGGAAAGATATAAAACATTTGACTTAGTACCACTTTCAATATATCTATCAATATAAAACATCAATACAGAATGGAAAATTAAAACAATACTTTTTAGTCAGATTACATCAGTCAGAATAAAATAAAAACATCATGTTTAAACATTATAACCTTCTTATCAGCTAAGAAGAACACAGTGTTTCTGAATCTTCACTTTGCTTTATTCACATTTATAAATATATTTACATCTTAAATCCTTAAATTGAACTAAAAACCTTACAGCACTTTAGCACAAAAAAAGAAAGAATAAATAAATTAATTAATAAATAACCATCACCCATGAAATACAAAGCAGTACACTAAGGCAGTTGACATCTTACCTCATTGCCATACATCATGAGATGGTGTGTGGTGATAAGGGTCTTGAACACCACAACCCAGCTTTGATTGGATGTCCTCTCAATCAGCGTGTCAGCCAAATGAGGTATACTCACACTCAGCTCATTGGTGCAGTGCATCAAATCTAGACATTGTACAGAGACACAGATACAAAGAGGGCACTTCATAATAAAGTCACAAGTATATATTGAGGCACTTATACATGGAAACACATATGTCCCACTGTATTTTTGTAGAATAGCAAGTGTTTAATACAGACAAGCTTATTTCCTTATATCAGGGATTCTCAGCTCAGTCCAAGGGTAGCCAGAACAGGCTTTTCATCTGCTCCCGCTCCTCATGCACATTAACCAGATAGTCAAGGGCTACATAGCTTTTTCTTACCTGGCCAAGGTATACTGGGAGCTGCAACTGCATGAAAACTTGATATGGCTGAGGGGGTTGCCAAGAACTGGATTGAAGTCCACTGCCTTATATCCCTCAGGCATATCTGTGTTCTGAACCTGACAGCTGAATTGATTACCTGGTCCTTTAATCGACTTCACTCAGAGGTTATTTGTGAATTTAAGGAAAGCTTATTTTGACTTGTTAAGTTTGGTCCCCAGAAACCTCCACAGCTGGGCCTTTTTTAAATGTAAAAAGCAAAGAATGGAAATATATTTTTTATTTATATTTAATTCACTTTGGGAGACCACGCATATGAAATACCTTACAATTTCTGGTCATTAAAGTATGGGAAAATTATAATGTTCATATAGGCCCAGAAACTATTTATTCATGGTACAGTAATTGAGGACATTTTGAGGGAAAGGTAAACTGATAGGGAGGAGAGGGGTACAATGTTCCCATACCCTGGAACATGCTGAAGAGGGGCACAATGTTCCTTTACCCTGGAACATGCTGAAGAGGGGCACAATGTTTCCTTACCCTAGAGCATGATGGTTAAGTGCCCTTACTCAAGGGCACAATGTAATTTCCACAGTGTGAGTGGAGGGACCTCAGAACATGTCGATCCACTACCCAATCCTTCAGCACTAGTGCAGTTTTTGGCTAGGATTGATTCAGGATTAAACTCTCTGGATTAATATCACCTACTGTTCTGCTTGCTGGCAAGGTTAGTTTAACCCTTGAACTAATAAAAGTCAGAATAAACAGAATAATCAAGTATTTCTCTGCATGAACATGATGGAAACTTGAGGGACACATTGGGGGGAGATTTTACAATGAATTAATTAATGAATAAGTGAACATGCAAACATTTAACATGTAGTATGAGTAAATTGTTCTGGTAATTTAGAATCCAAATTCTAATTAGGCATATATCGAAATATGGTGAGCCTAAGCACCTCTGTATTGGATGTCCTAAGGCTATTAATGACTGTGAAACACTGAAAAGCTCTAGCAAATATAAATACAAAATATAAGTACAAAAGACAATGATATAATGTTATATATAAACAAATAAATAGTTTTGTCTTAACATACCAATAGTGTATGGTCTTTTCTAATGGTCAACTAGTTCTGAAATGACAAGCTCCTGCTTAAGCTTCTCACTACCTGAAAGACCTACTTAAGGCTATATGTTTATAATAAGACACATACATTAAATCAAACAAACCCAGCCAGCCTATATACATCTACAAATTTACGTCATGACATTTCTCAAATCAATGCAGCACTGATCCTTACAATGAGGCCCCACACTCAGTGTTGTCTGCATACTGCTGGCCAGTGTTCATTAAGACGCCTATGGTATACTTAAGGCTTCCAGTACTGGATCCTGCAAGTGCAGTTTGTATGATCTTTGATATAGGCTATTCTGACCTTCAATAAAATTGATATTCTGTATGATAATCGCTGTTCATTAATAATCCAAAAATATTTTAACTGTACAGAATATGTTGTAAATACCGACAGAAAATACACAAGATCAGAGTCAAATAAAGGCCAAATCACTATCGCTTAACCTCGTTACAAAGCGATAATGCGAAATGAATCGGTTGACATTTTGAAGGGCTATCTACTTAACCTACAATCAAGGTGCTTCTTCTTGGGTGCGCTGACTTCGTGCGTCGTGGCCTTGCAGACGGCTTTGCTGATGGCCGATCCAGTCATGCTGTGCTGAGCCGCGGCGATCCGGTCCGTGATGGACTGTCCCGACATATTATGTTTTTCAATAAATCGTCTTTCAATAAATGTATTCACTGCAGGGGTGGGGAGTCCACTTAGTCGGTTTTCTGTGTGCACAGAACGGGAGCCTATCCTGATACGGACCCGAAACGAGAGGATGCACTGACATTCAGATAACTGGGTACCAGTAAAGAGACAATCAAGGGCAAATGATTGCGCGTTGATATGATTAGTCCACCGTTACAAATAAAGCAAAAGCAAATCGAAATTTCGTTGTTTAAATGGACCTACCCTTAATACGTGCAATAGGACATCACTATGGTGATTGCTACCCTCCCGTGTCGCCGGTTAACCATGTAATTGCTGCGTGAATAAGACTGATTTCGGATTCCAAAAATAAAACAAGTCGAATCAAAACCAAATTAAGTTGGTGGTTTAATAACGTCCAACTCGTAAGGTAGCAGCAAAATACGGCCCAATTCACATTATAGCTACTGGTAGCCACATCGCAGAATTTGATTAGGCTAGCTACTTAGTATCATTTTCAAATTCCTTCAGCCTCCTTCCTGAAATTTCTAAGATGTTTAAAATGCGAAAGATTATATATTTCTCTAAATGGCAGCTGCACTGTTATTGTTCCTAACCATGCAAATTCAACATCTCGTCGATGACATATTTCACAGAGGAATAATTTCAGTTTTCCTACAGTTATCTGCCGGACGCTCCGCGCAAAATGGCAGTAGCGAAATCAGGTGACTTGGGGCGGGGGGTGATTGGTCTATGTCTGAAAATGTGGGGTGGGCACCTTAAGGTGGTATTTTAGCAATGTGTTATAAATCAAACAATAAATACTTAAGTGCTACTATTCATTTACAAAAATACAATAATCATTAAAATTCCTTTATTGATACATCTTTTTTTCAGAATTTGTTTCCTCCCAATTTGTATTAACAGGATAAAATAAATTAAAAAACATGAATATGGTATCTTACAGATGAAAGAAAAATAAATGTTGAAAAATAAATGAGTTGAACTATTACATTCACACAGTATTAAAAAACAAGTGGAATTTCCTGTTCTAAAAATTCCAGCAGTATTGTGTGTTAGTGTATATTGCATGGAATAAATGAGACATTGTTTAATAAAACTTGAATGAGTCAGGGGAAACTGAAGATGATCAACTGCTGTGACGTTTGGGGCATCAGCACACAGTAGTTCTGCTGAGTTGCCCTCCACCTACTTTATGCTAACCCAAACATCCTGCTTATTCATGTCATCCATCTACAACAATTTTGACAGCGAATTATAACTGACTACTATATAACCCTGCATCCTGGCAAGTAATTGAAGGTATAGATTGCATGAAGCACTTTTATATCCTCAAAAGGATAGAGTTCTCTCTCTCTCTCTCTCTCTCTCTCTCTCTCTCTCTCTCTCTCTCTCTCTCTCTCTCTCTCTCTCTCTCTCTCTCTCTCTCTCTCTCTCTCTCTCAGACTGCCCTTTATCATTTGGAGCATGTCAAACATCTGGCTCGACCAAGATCTTTGGTATTGTTGTTGTATCCAGGCAGTGTCACCGTGTCTGGGTCCAAGTCACTGAGAGTGCTCTCTTCGTGGGCCAGTATGTGCTCTACCAGGCACTTGACTGCTGCTTCAATATTTATGTTCTCCTGTGACAGAGCAGAGCTACAGATAAGAATGCATTTACAATTGAGTGTTTACACATTATTACATGCAGACTATAATTTTATATGCTGGTATGTAAAGGAACAAGGAAAGAGCTATGACAATGAGACATGCATGCACTTATGTACTTAATAAGCTGCTTTAGTATAGTAACATACTTAATTCACAAAGTCTAGTGTGTCCCATGGATGTTATGCTCATGTTATATGCATGCCAGATAGGTGTAATCTTAATGTTATCCTGTATTGAACGCTTACATCCACTGGTTAATAAACATCACATTTTCTAGCCTGTACACACAAAAAAAATACTTTACTGATATAAGAAAAGCATGTGACTATTACAACATGAACAGGCATTGAAGTAATACACATGTGGCTGAAAGTTATACTTCTTCTTTTGACTACATAGCAATGTATAAAAATTCATTTTATGTAACCTCACTGACTGCCATTATAATGTAAATAAATACATCTGCTTGCTGAATTGGTGCAAAAACTGCCCTACTGAGAGTCTCATTTTATTTTGCATGTAACATTCTTCTTGTACCCGCTAAGGAGAGAAAAAAACTGTAACCTTTACTCTTAAACACCTGCTATATTTTAAGCATGGTGCACAAATCACAGCCAAATCCAAACGAGTTTTTTTTTAGGAGCAGAGGCCTTCAGACCTCATGCAGCAGGGTGTTAATATTTATCTCAGTATTTCATGCCATGCTCTCATGTTTCCTGTTTCACACACTACTGTGTATTTCATTAGAGAAGAGCTGTAAGTTAAAATACGTGACCCCCTGATCTGTTATGTGCTACAGATTCACACTAGCTCTGTCCATGTGTTTGCAGAGGCAAAATGCTCTCTTTCTTACACATACATGCAAACAGCAAACACCAATCTTGAAATCATCCGTCTCTGAGTCAATACACAGAAACATCAGAAAGTCATTCAGACCATTCCTTTGATCCTGAATTGTTTATCCAATTAGGGATGAGACATTTTGCAGGAAGATGTGATAAAGCTCCTCCAGTCAGTTTAGTGTAGGTCAATATGAGGTGAAATATCAGTAGGCAGTACAAATTTGAATAGCTCTTCTTGGCTGTGACTTCAAAACATTATTTCTGGTAATCCTACAGGGTACTGAGGTGCCACTGATTACTATATTTCCGTATTATACTGCAGATGGCAGTGACAATGAGACTTCCTTTAGGACCTTAATGCAGTTGATCTGAAATAATTCAAACAAATTTGAAATTTCCATTTTTAGCTCTCTCATGTGCAGAGTTTTTATCATCCACTCACCTTGGCTGAGGTCTCAAACCAGCCCACAAATCCATTTTCTTTGCAAAATGTATCAAGCCTGGGAATCTGGGAACACAGGCCCTCCTGTGATTGGTCAGACTTATTGGCAAGCAGAACAACTGGGACTGGTTTGCCACTGCTGAGAGTAACCTTACTGTTCAAGTCATCTTTCCACTTTAGTACTGCATCAAATGTGGAGACTCTTGTCACATCAAATACTATAAGCGCTCCCACAGCCTCTCGGTAGTACACCCGAGTCATGTTGCCATAGCGCTCCTGGCCTAGGAAAAATGAGAAAGGGAAATTAAACCTCAAATATTGTGAAGGTTATTGGTATTGATTATAGTCTAATAGAAAGCTATTGATAGAACAAGAATTGAAATAGTGAAAGAGAGAAAACTGAACGAAAGAGAGAAATACAGAGATAGACAAAAATAATCCTTGTCATTAGTTTAAATTCCATGTGACTCTGACATTAAAAATGTGACCAGCAGAGATTAAACAGCAGCAACATTTCTCATGATCAAAACACAAATATATGAACTATAGGCAGTGAGTCAGGCAGCAGAAAAGCTTTTTTCACTTACCTCTTATACTTTTTGCCTAATCTTTTGCCCATTCACTCCCTTAAAGGGTTGGGGGGAATTACTGATCAAATAAATATACTCATAGATTTATGCGATTTTATGTACATTTACAGCATTTAGCAGGCACTCTTCTCTATATACTTACATATTTTATCGGCATTACACTACCACCAGGTCACACCAAATCTCTTTTAGGTCTATATTGCAACTGTCTTTTATATATATAAATCAGCGAGTAAAATGACAACCGGGAACAACAGGTTTTGGTATTACAGAAAGTAGAAAGGACATACCAGCAATATCCCATAATTGTAGCCGGATCACCGTCTGATGGTCCCAGTTCAAGACTTTTAGCGCAAAATCCACGCCAATAGTTGCACGGTAATGCTGAGAAAAGATCTGATGAACGTAACGCTTAATAATCGATGTTTTTCCAACTCCGAGGTCTCCAATCACAAGAACTTTAAACAAATGCTCTTGCTGCATAGCTAAGGTCTATAGGTTACACTGCAATGACAATTAATCTACATAAGGTCTAATTAATGTACTGTGATTTAGATTATTATATATCACTGACCGTTGTTTCCGGATTACAAAATTAACCTTAGATGTACATACTCTTAAATTTACCACTTATGAATAGTTCAAAAGGTTTCAAAGGTTATGCGTCATAGCATGTGAATTTGTCTTGTAATAATAGTCTACGACCATAAATAAAAAGTTACGAAAACATAGAACCTACGCAAAAAATAAAGAAAACTACAGGATGTAACAAAGCATGATTCTGCCCCGCCCCGCCACAAAGAAAAAAAAAACAACAAAAAACGAATGTGTGTTATTTGTCCAGGTTGCTCAGCTGAGCACTAAAAGACAGAAAACAGTCAACTCCACACTTCGCATTGCCCCCCCCAAGGCTCCAGTAGTCAGAGCCAACCCCTCCTGCAGTCTCGTGCGCGCCGACATCTGTCAACCACTGACTCAGAGGACAGAGGGAGGAGCGTTCACTCCCATTTCCTCGTGGTACCAACATTGCTATTGCCAGTGTGGAAATGACTTTTCTGTCTGGAAACGTGGTATTTACACATTGAGCAGTTCATATAAGTAATGTACTTAAACCATTACATTATTATATAAATAATAAAACACTTTACCAAATAGTGTACAAACAGATAATGAACGCAAAATGTAAAGTATTGAATTAGCGCGACGTTGCTGTTTAACTTGCAAAAGGCTCCTATTGAAACATGGCAGATGTGATAATGAATGTAGCAGTAAACACCCTTGATGTTTGATTTATGAGCCTGCTCAAGATACATTTTCCAATGTGAAGACATTGTGACCTAAGGTGATAAGCTAGCCTGTTTGGAAAGATGATGATGTTCAACATCTATATATAAAAAAAAAAAATAGAAGAAGAAAAAAATCAAGCAGGAGTAAATTGTTATGGCTGAACAACAAGTGGGCCTAATTGTAAATTAGGCTACATTTTGGGGTCTCTGTGTGTACAATGAATAAATATAGAAGTTTTGCATGCAGGTAGTCCAACATATACCACCCTAGTTTCTCCCATTTCTAATAAATCAGGGTTTTTTTTTTGTTGTTGTTGTTGAATCGCTTTCATGCATTTACTATTCAACACAATTTAACAAAGATTCACAAGATGGAAACCCACAGGCCTAAATGATTCTTTATTGATTCGCCCATCTGGACAGTGCCTCGGCCACCTTTTCTTATACAGTCAAGCTGGTAGACGACCGCCGTTGTAGTAGGACGGCTGGCAAAGTACCTCCCATGTCCTTAATGACCCCTAATATGAGGGCAGTGAATTGAGTCAAATGGAACTAACACATCGCTCGACTTACTGTGTTGCGCCTTTACCATATGTCTTATGGTAATGGTACTGATGAGGGACGAGTCAGGCTATATGATGCTGATCATACTGCCATTTCATCAGCAGATTTTACAAACATCTTTTCATCCTTTATCATGAGACTGGACATACGATTCTACAAACAACTTTGGTGATTTGTAAAGAAAACGTTACTAACAAACACCTCTTAAACGATTGTAGCGCTTAGTTGTTCTTTGCACCCGGAAACTAGTTGCATATTATTCCTAACAAACCTGTTCGGGTGCGCTTGGATGCTTCGCTTGAGAACGTCACTGCACTGCTTATTTTCCTGACTGAAAGACAATGACGACCATGGGGTTTGCTACTGCAACACACTGAGAAGCTTACCTGAGGTAAACAGTCTATTATTACTTCATCGAATACGTTAACAGAGAGGTTTTTATTTGTGTAATGTCTGGCCCACAGGCATGTAAAGGCCGCGTTTACGGTTTTTGCTTAATAGATTACTTCAAGAAAAGCACAAACGATTTGTATTAAAATGTAATAGTAAGTTCCTGTTTTTCAAGGGAAGCCATGCTATGCACCGGACAATGAAGCGTTAGCTACTCACCAAATAGCACTGCGTTTAACGGTAGTGATTCAACGATTCATAAATTAGCACTTTTAATGCTCGCAGAACTGCGGTTTGGCTTGTTTTCATTAGCTTCCATAAAAAATACCGATCCATAAAAAATACCGCTAAACTGCAGTAAGATTCCGGTGTATAAACCTCACTATCACTATCATGGCCATTGACGGTAAAACTGAAAAAGGAATTGTGTAGATTACACAGAGTAGGCTACGGAAACGGACGAAAGACTATTGAGACCTTTATCACAAGACTTTACTTGTTAATGGTGGTAGAAGGGTACTATTTATGCAAGCCATTTTAAAATATAGATATAGTCTGTAATTTAATATAATTCAATGTAAATAAATTTATATTATAATATATATATATATATATATATATATATATATATATATATATATATATATATATATATATATATATATATATATATATAAAATTAAAAACAGATTTTTACCTTCCTTCTTTTGTAGATTTCATGAGATATGGAAGCTATATGGCTGTACCAGTTCCGACTGATTGTCATTGGTGACTCAACAGTTGGGAAGTCTTGTCTTATCAGACGTTTCACAGAGGGTCGTTTTGCCCAAGTGTCTGATCCCACAGTTGGAGTAGACTTCTTTTCCCGTCTGGTGGAGATAGAGCCAGGTAAACGCATCAAACTTCAGATCTGGGACACAGCGGGACAAGAGAGATTCAGGTATGTCTGATGATATTTCACGATCTTTTATGGGTACCATTTGTGGCTGTCCAGGCTCTGTTGTAGCTTATAAACTTAAATGAAATAATGCCTGAGGAAAGCCAGACATACGCACCCTGTGATCTTATAAGCTGTTTACTTATTTTTTAGCCCGTTGTTCCTTTATACAGGGGTTTGCACCACCATTGGCTTATTAATTCTGCTGTCTTGAACCCCTGTCATTGCGTTCTTTGACTTGTGCAATTATGGCTCTCCTCTTCTCTTTCCCTCAATGTGCCTGTTTTAGGTCTATTACCAGGGCCTACTACCGCAATTCAGTGGGCGGCCTACTGCTCTTTGACATCACGAATCGTCGTTCATTCCAGAATGTTCATGAGTGGTTGGATGAGGCACGCAGCCATGTGCAACCCCACAGTATTGTTTTTCTGCTGGTGGGCCACAAGTGCGACCTGGAGCCGCAGCGGCAGGTGAGCCAGCAGGAGGCCGAGAAGCTGGCGGCCGCCTACGGCATGCGCTATGTGGAGACGTCGGCACGTGATGCCATCAACGTGGAGAGGGCCTTCACTGAGTTGACGCGTGACATCTTTGAGCTCGTTAAACGGGGTGACATTACCATCCAGGAAGGCTGGGAGGGTGTGAAGAGTGGCTTCGTGCCCAATGTTGTGCACTCATCTGAAGAAGTGACCAAGAGTGACCGCCGCTGCTTTTGTTGATTGACTGAAGTGCTACAGGTGTGTTACATACCTCCTCTGCAAACCCAGTCATATTGTGCTCCCTTAGCTTGGCATCTCGCACTGCTCTTTCTCCATCAGTGACCTCCTGACCACAGTAGTACGTAACAGTTCAATTTGTTAATCACAAGGATCTGTTTTAAAACACTTCTTCTAGGTTTCTTTTTATGCTTACTTTAGGGAGACCCATCTCCCATTTCCAAGACAAATGCAGTGCTTGACTATGTGCAAAAGTCATCTTAAACCGAATAAGAGCCCCACTTTGCAAAGCAATGAACTTTGGAACATTAAAACATGGGCTTTTTTGGCCCCTGCATGGAATAAAGCAGCCTGGAAGCGTGGAAGGGTTAAGACTGCTACAATATGTGAACGCATTGCCTCCTTGACTCCTTGACCCAGTTTTTTCTGCTTGAATATGTGAACGCATTGCCTCCTTGACCCTGTTTTTTTTTTTTTTTTTTTTTTTTTTTTAAATAAGACAGAAGCAAAATTCACAAATCAAATTCAATTATATATACTGCCCCCTCTAATAAAAATGACTGTGGGATATAGAAAGGGAGAACCATGCAAATGAAAACATTGGTGTAACTGGTTTAATTTTCTTCAACAAATGCATTGTGTCCTACATGATTAGCATCTTCTTCTTCACACATTTTATTTAATAATTTTATGGGAATGTGAACTGACTAACAGTTAAAGAGCCTTGTCTTTTTTTACATAAGCCATATCCTTGGTCACCACTCCTAAAAATATCCAGTAAGCTTTACACATTAATGTTCTTATACCCATATATAGCACCAATTTGAAGTTATGACCACATGCTTTTCTCCTATATGAAAGTTTTCTCACTTGGAAATTCTTACTTTCCCCTATATGGAAGCTCTCTCACTCATTGGGTTAAATTAATTTAGCAAATAATTTTGTTCATAGAAGTTATTCTTGAAGGCCTCAAATACTCATATTCTGTTAATTTACCACTCCTTGACTATTAATTAATGCAGTAGTCATTTTGAAGTTTTAGTTTTGAGATGTAAAAAAGCGTAAAAAGGTGTTAATAAACTACACTTGAGCATATGACAGTTTGATGTATTCTTTTAAAAAATAAGTACATAAGTAACATTTATTTTAGGATCATGTCCCTTAGTACATTTTTCATTTTGAATCAAGTCTTTGAATGCTCAGAATGAAACTCTTTCCTATATACCACGTCACTTGAGGCGTAGCTGCTGAAATATCTTTTGACTAATACATTGTCATTTAACAAGCTGAAATGACTTAACTATGTATTTATTGATCTTGTAAGAAAGCTGAAATGTAATACCAATAAAATATGATTTGAAAGGTTTGATTTAGGTGTACACTTTTAAATTAAACCAGTTAATCTAGAAGAAAATTATGAAAATGACTGATAGCATTACATCATTTAAACAATGATTTTATTTTTAAAAAAACCACTGAAAATACAGCTCCATTTTACATGACATGTATATTTACAATGTAAAAAAATCCAGTGACAAAAAAATCCAGTATATATATTAAAATTACAGTATACTTAAAGAGAACACCTATGCAAAGGTTTTGAGTGAATCTCAAATGTCATGTGACTTGGTAAGAGCTGACACCTACCAGCCAGCAGGGTCTTTTACCTTCAGGCACTTCCATTGGAGACAAACCTCCAAATTGTCAAATAAAGCCCGGAAGCAGACACAAGTGTATAGAACATGTAAATAAAAGAATTTCATATTGTACACACACAAATAAGACCATGAAACTATACAAAAACACATTTCCAGCAAAAGTAATACATAATAGCAGAAATGATAGTAATTTTAACAAACTAAATGTTATTACCACAGCTCGATACATATATACAGCAGTAAATTCTCACTCCACTACATAAAAAATTCTACAAAATACAGATGGGGGAAAAAAAAGTTTCAATGGAAACTAAAAAACTTGAGACCCCCCATTCCATCCACTTATGGTCCATAAGTTCATACCATAAAGACCATTTATAGCCAATTAATTTGAGACTAATCGTTGCTTTAGTCATTCTGCACCAATTCTTTGATGGTTTTAATGTTATTTTACAACACTGTAAAGCAAATTAAGAAGAGTTTAAAATCATGTAACAGGGGTCCTATGCAATATGCAGTGTTTAAGACTGTGTAAATGTTTTTGTGCATGTATGGATGTATACATACACATACACTTCATATACCGAAATCTCACAAAATACCTGAAAGAATAAACAGTAACTTATTGGTTTCAATTCCACAAGGTTTCTAAAATTCAGCTTTAAACAGGTTTAAACTGGTACTTGAGCCTTAGTTCTTTGTTTTTGCTATGACTTCATGTACCACTAGGAACTCAGTTACACACCTGCTCTGTTCTGTGAGACACTTCATCATTTAAAAAAAAAAAAACAGGCATTAAAGACTAATCAAAGAGTTATACTATTTAGAAGAACAGAGAATGTTCAGCCTCAGTCTCTCTTTCACATTCAAAACACCCAGCCACCTATACAAAGATGCTGATGGGGTTGTGTGTTTTTGATAACAAAAAATGAAATGTTTAACCAAATCTAGTCACAGTACTGCATGAAATGCATACACATGGAAAACTTCAATACTAGATGAAAACATAAAAACTTCCAACACTAGATCTCTGCATATTCATTTTTAGTGTGCCAATAACAACTTAAATCATTATGCTTCTTTTCACATGTAAACATGTGATGGCCAATTTTAGCAATTAGGTGTTATTTTGAAGTTGTCATTGCATTATGCACACCAACCACAAGAGGACACTGTAATGTTTCACAGCCTTACACCAAGAAGCCACAGGGTGGAAGCCATTACAGACTTTTTAGCAACTGAAAAGCTGTGCTACGAACTAACAGTGTGACATGGCCAAATAATGAAAATAAAAAGTCATCGCCACATGCTTACAAATACCCTGTATAGCCTTGGCTGATTCTATAGTAGACACTGGCTTCTACAGTATAGCAGCTTCACAACTTCAGCACACAAGGCCAGTGTGCTCTGTATGATGCATAATGACCATTGGCTGTTACTAACCATCATCAAGTCAAAATTCTGTATTGTTTTTTAGTAAATTATCTTAGGCCATAACTACTTAACTACTCAAATACAGTCTAGGTTTGTTTACATAAAGCATTAGAAAAAATATCTACAGTCAGGATCTTTTATATTTTTACATTCGTCACAATTAATTTGCTGTTGTTTTCTCTAGGAAGCTATAGTACTTATTGGAAAAAAAATACCAAACTTCACCCTTTATCAGGGAGAAATACCATCTACCTCACTCTCATTGACTCCTAAGTAAATAGGGTTCTTCTTTTGTTTGCATTTCCGCTGGCTAGTGTTCTGGTTCTCTGTGCTGTTCCAGATCCCATAGAAGAAGTAGACTGAGAAGCCTTAAAAATAAAACACAAAAATCATGAGTAAAGGGAATGGAGAGGGGACAGTCTTACAGTACTGGACAGAAATAGCTTAAGAGGGAACTGCTTACCAATGACCATCCACACCGCAAAGCGGCACCACGTGGCAGAATCTAGTTGCATCATAAGGTAGACGTTGACAAATATACTGAACAGAGGCAGCCAAGGCAGAAGGGGCACCTACAGAAGAATATCAGAATATCATTCATATCAGACTAACACTAAGGAGTTATGCTGGTTTGATGAGGACATCTTTTTATTTATTTATACATCTGCATTGTTAGTAATTCCTCTTTTGTCCGCATTTCACATGCAAGTTATTACAGCTATTGCTTATAACCTTAAGAGTACCTCAGAGAATAATAATCACAAATCTGTACACTCTGGTGTGTACACTCACCATAGTTAAAACCATCCCATGAACATTTGCCAGGCTACTGTAAACGTGTAGTTAAACTAGGGTACAAGGTACCATATAAATAAAAGGGCAGCCACAAAGCCATCAGTTAGAAAAATGTAACTAGATACTGTAGAATCTTCATTGTAACTAGCTAGGGTTAGTGTGAGTGTTGAAGATACATTATGTTACCTATTCTGTTAATATCAAATTAATTAATGATTATTCATAATTATTTAGAATACAATAACAATTATTATTATAACAATCAAAAGAGTGTCAGACAAAATTTGCACTTGCAAACAATTTAGTTTTGCTAGCAGCCAGTATCTTTCTTGAGCAAACTTCCAACTTTCCAAATTAACCAACAAACAAAAAGCAGCAACATGCGTTTATGGAATAAAATTGTGAACTTAAGAAAATTAAGTGTAGCATTTATTAGCACTACTAAGCAACCTGATGAATAAAATTATGAATAAAGTTAAAGTTAAAGTTAACTATTTCCACATTATATGGTTTAAAAAGTAGCTACACTGCCTTCTTCTTTATCAGGAACATTATTCAAATAACAGCTCACTTACAGCATTGTAACAGCCCAACTATGCTCATAAGGTACCTTGAAGCTGAGTGCTTCGTTGTTCTCAGGCTGCCTCCAGATTATGATGACGCATATAAAGCAGAGCATAGTCAGAGTGACACATGCAGCCACCCACACAGGCTGGCCTGCCACCAGCTCTTCCAAACACACAGCCAGCAACACACACAGCAGAGTGATGAGCAGTGCTGTAAAGGACACAGTACACAGTCTGAACTTTTAGCCAATACTGATTCAAAATGAACAACCTCATGATCTAACAGTTGCTATGACTGGCATAACCAATACTAAATTACTCAAATTAATGATTATTATTATGACCTATTCAAAGCAACCACATGTAACTTCTTTTTCTCCATTTATACTGTTGATATATTTTGTAAAACAGCACACTGGACTGTTACTAGGTGAATCTGCAAATACAAAAGTATAATTCTTACAGATGATGCCAGATGTGGTATACACTATATTTCCAGATAGCTGAGTTGGAGTGTCCTTGGCGGGAATCAAGAGTAGTTTTAGGGAGAAGGTCTCCTGATGGGGGAGAGGATGCTCCGAGTCCAGGCCATATTCATCCTCACTTTCTCCAGACACTGCCACCTTCTCACCTCCTACCAGCTCCACAAGCTTCTCATTCTGGCTGGAGGAGTTCAGCATGCCAGGCTGGTACCTGCTCAGAGACAAATCAGCCATTTGGGATACGCAACTTTTAAAATGTAGGAGGTGAACAGAGTGTCTGAGAATTATTTCATATACCTGAGAATGAGAATACACACAGCCACCAGAGAGTATGCCAACAATGTCCCAATTGACATGAGGTCAACCAATGCAGCCAGGTCAAAGATGAAAGCCATGAGCGCTACAATAGACAGAAGATCAACTTAGAGTTAAATACATTACCAAATTGTAGTCAATGCACTGTAGCTACAGCAGGTAAAGGTTCAGGCAAGCAAAGTTCTTTGCACCTGCTATGATGCCGGACACAACAGTGGCCAGAACTGGGGTTTTGGTGCGCTTGTTAATCTTGGAGAGAAAACGGAATAGGAGGCCGTCTTCTGCCATGGCAAAAATCACTCGCGGCATAGGAAACATGGAGCCCAACAGACTAAAGAAAGAAGACACACAACAGTAAACCTCACTGCTACAACTACAGTCCTTACAACACGAAACAATCAGATGTGATACACAATTAGACAACCTTTGCTTTAAAATATTTCCTTTGCTTGCAAAGGCAAATCCTTAGGGCAGTTTTCTCACCTGGTCGAAAGAGCACAGAGAGAACCCACAGCCACTATGTAGCGGGCTGGTGCCCAACCCACATAGCTAAAGGCCTCAGGAAGAGGACTCTGTGTGTTGAGCTTGTAATACGGCATCATGAGTGTGAGCGCAGCCGACACACCAAAATAGGCAAAGAAGCAAATGAGAAGAGAAGTCACAATCCCCACAGGGATGGAGCGCATGGGGTTCTTGGCTTCCTCACCTATAGCAAAACAGGGTTAAAGTAAAACACATGAAACCCATGCACAGTAATTCCAAGTAATAAAGTGACTGACAAAAGAAAAACAACAGAGAAGAAAGATAGTGTTAGTGTCCATTAATTAGCCTGCTTAAATGATGAGGATGAAGTCACATACTTGTAGTAGCAATGCAGTCAAAACCCACGAAGGCATAGAAACAAGTAGCAGCACCAGACAGAATGCCGCCTAAACCAAATGGTGCGAACCCTCCACTGCCAAACAAGTTTTCCACCTCTCTGAAAACAGAAAGAAAACAATAAGCTTTAGGATGAGGACCATGCAACAAATTAAGAACATTTTAGCTCAGTACTAATAAAAGACTCCAAATTAATCAACAGTACATGTGCCGAAGAGTGTAATTTGCTGAACTTACTCTGGTGCTGTGATGTTGGTATCATTCATAAACTGATGGAGAATGAGGTTCCAGTTTGCCACATTGCCCTTTACAAAGCCTGATATAATGACAAAGCTCAACACCACCAGGTTGATCCCAGTGAAGATTTTGTTCACTAGTGCAGACTCACTCACACCAAAAGCAAGCAGGCCTACAGGAATAAAATCAGGACTTGCTAAATTATTCAATTACTAGTATACCATCATTATTACTCAGCACATATTACACTTGTACAAAATACACAGGACTGTTTTAGTTAATAAGAAACTAATAATAAAATAAATATTTAAAATTATGTTATACCTGTCAAAGAGGATTACAACATACACATTTTTATATAAACAGTACTGTGCAAAAGTCTTAGGCCACCATGAGATGATATATAATTATTTCTTAGTCTTTTTATTAGAATCTAAACAGAAAACACAGGATATTTGTATGCAGTATTAAAAAGTATCAGAAAAAAACAGCTTCTATAGGATACAGTAGCAAGTGTTTAGTGTGACCTCTCCGCACACTTGAGCAATAGCAGCAATCTGGCTCTCTTAAACCTAAATGGATTGGAAGCTGAATGCAATTGTACCAGTAGATTTCAGAAAACATCAGGACAATCTGCACAGAAGAGTTCAAAATGTGCCTAGTGCCAAGGGAGGTGACACTAAATATTTACTTTTGCCTGTAGAAGCCATTTTATTCTTGTTGTTTGTGTATGTGTTTCCTGTATTTTCTGGAAACTCTGTGTACTTTATTGCAATCTTGAATATATCCACATCTTACTGCAGTGCAATGCAGTTACTCACCTGGAATCTTCATATCTTACATACATACACTAAAATAAATATAAATATATATATATATATATATATATATATATATATATATAAAAATCTCTATATATCTTTTATATATCTATATATATAAAAATAAAATAGATATAGATATATAGATTTATATTATATATATATATATATATATATATATATATATATATATATATATATATATATATATATCATAAACCATACATTCTCATTTGAATGAAATATATGCCATTATAGCAGTATTTTTAATTTCATAGGATCACACCAGAATATTTTCAATAAATGTAATGTGTTGAATAATAAGAATCACCTAAGAAAATTATACTAATGCAAACAGTACTACAGGTATGTAAACAGTACTTCCCAATGCACTCTGCCTTTCAGATTTGACTATATTTCAAATGAATAAAAGATAAAAAATAAAATAAATGATTAACTGAAAAACTTAAATGTTTTGTAATTACACAGTGTCTGTTGTAAGCTTATACAAACATTTAATTATCTTCACTCTATTTAAGATGAAAAAACTTCATAAAAGATTTATCTTTCCAGGGTAATGGTTTGCTTACCAGTCAATAGCAAAATAAGAGTGAGAGCGAAAAGATCTGGGTACTCAGCAAGCACACCAGAACTCTCAACTTTCATGGACATAGAGGACCTGAAGAAGTTGGACAGCTTCTGCTCCACCAGGTTATCAAAGGTGGAGCTCCAAGCTCGAGCCACACTGGCTGTGCCTAAAGATTGAAAGAAGTTCTTTAGCTACAACCCTGAATGACAATTCATATCTATTAGTACTGCATTCCTGAGCTGGCTGTACTGGTTGGCACAACCTCACAGACTCACCAATGACATAGGAGAGGATGAGGTTCCAGCCAGTGATAAAAGCCCAGATTTCTCCCACAGTAACATAGCTGTACAGGTATGCTGAACCTGTCTTAGGGACTCGAGCACCAAATTCAGCATAGCAAAGTCCTGCCAGCATGGAGGAGAGAGCTGCCACCAGGAAGCAGAGGATGATAGCAGGGCCTGCCTTCTCCCTCGCCACCTCCCCAGCCAGCAGATAGACCCCTGCTCCAAGTGTAGAGCCCACGCCCAAAGCCACCAGGTCAAGAGTGGACAGGCAGCGGGCAAAGCGGGTCTCCTCGGGCGAGAAGTCCAGAATACGACGACGCAACAGAGCGCGCCCTATTATGGCCAGTTTGTCCACCATGACTGACTGCAGAAGATGAATGAAGTTGAGATGTTCTTGAAATAGTGGAGATGCCCGTTATCCAAGGGATGAATCTCTCGAAGCAAAGTTTGGCTTACAAACCTGGTGAGAAGAAAACACAGATACAAATGAATTTAGATGAGTGTGTGCGAGAGGCAGCTACTATGCTGTATGACTATGTGGTGATACATGAAAAACTGCATTTTTGGTTATTTACGTAACTGGAAAAGTTAGTACATGAATGATCAGGCCTGCTGTGCCTGTACCTAATCAGTTCAGAGCCATTTGTGATTCCTGGAATTCCAACCACAAATGGACGGGCATGTCACACCATGGATCAGGCGGCTAATCATTCCCACAGAACAATTAGTTTTTAGTTCACCATTGCTCAAATTTCTGCTCAAATGTTTGGTTCTTATCTCTAGTGAGATCATGTTGATTACATCATTTTATTAAGGGCAATGCTACACCATAAGAACAGCATTTTTTTTGATAAAAATGTTATCAACTTATTTTTCATAAGCCATTTTTTCAGACTCTATACACATCAAATTCAACAAACTGCTCTAGGTAAAATAAGAAACAATAAACAATTAATAGGTACCATACTCTCATGTACACAAAGCCCAAAAAGATGCCCCATCATGAGAAATAATGTATGAACTCAACAAAAGCAAATCTGGCAATGTTGTCAGAGAAACCTGCAACAGAAATAAACTCTACTGTATGGTATAAACTTTCAACATGAATATCTGACCAGCAAGAACTGTAACAACTGCATGAAGGCTTCAGGCTTTGATACTGCTATCAGAAGCCATGTAAAAACACTCTGTGATGATAATATAAACCAAGGCAGCTGAACCAATATTTTTTTTCACATGAAAGTTCAAGGACAAGACATGTGAAGAAGAAGCATTCAGCACAGCTGCAGAATTCCCTTTACTGTCAGTACATTAATTCAACTCTTTTCAAATATTTACATTAGAGTACGAGTGTCTAGTTCCTTACCAAGATCATCAGGTTCTTTGTGGTCACAATTACAACAGGCAGTAAAACTTATTTCTGTGTCATTCTTTCAGCTTAAGCATGGACAGGGACACAGTTCAACCTTGTATGGCAGCAGCTACAGACACAGTCCAACACTGGCTATGCAATGGGTTCAAGATTCAACCATAGAAGTAGGACTATGAAAAATGTAACGTGGGGGGGGGAAAGGTACAACAAAGATTTGTCAAAACACAGATAAAACGCTCTAAAATCTGACTTCCTATCTGATGATGGAGATCAATTAAATAAACAAAAACCTAACATGACCTTCTTCATGATAAGGATGTGAAAACTTAAACAGCTTCAATGGTATGCTAAAAATGGGTTGATAAAAAAGGTTGTGGAATGTCTTGTACAGTATCATGTTTGTACTGTGTGTCTGTAGATCAAAGACAGTTTGTACAAAGATGAAAGTTGGAAAAAGGCAACAAAAACATCCCTGCAATTCAGTGTACAATGGAGAGGCCAAAATAGATGCTTTTATCTGAAAAATGGAGTGTTTCTCTTGGCAGAACACTTGATGGGACTTAAAGGTTCGATCAAGATCAGTCTGGCAATCAATCAATAATACACAGTGTAAAAAAAATAAATAAAAAAAAAATCAACAATTAAAAACTCAATCCTCAAAACATCACATACATTATGTAAAAATATGTTGGCCTACATTCTGCTGTTTAAATCCTTTAATGGCGGATTATTTCCATTGCTTATGTAGCTATCACAAGAAAGGCAGTACAAAGCAGCTCATGGCCTTGAGAAACACCCTGCCAATGGTAGGCCCTCAGCACTAACTGCACAGTGTATATGGGGCTCTCAGAAAGGTAGAAAGTTTTGTTCCCAGGGATATAGGGCACATCTCACCTGGGACCAACTGTACTCTCTTTCCTGTGGTCTCCACCTAGGCCATATATACGTGTCCAATACCTTCAGTGTCGAACCTGACCATGAGAAAGTTCTGTTACAGTGTCTGTGATACTCTTTGCAACCACAGATGAACTCCCTTGTTTTACTTGTTCAACAATACTTTCCAATAACCCATTAATGATTAACACAAACTTATTTTAACTTAACTTCAGTTTTTTTACTTAACTGAAAGCTTTTGCTAATGTTCCATTAACTATATAGAACTACACTACACGCTCTGAAACTGTTCACTTAAGTGTACTGAAAGATGTATCCTAGATGCCTGCTTCAAGTGAATGAGAATGGCACACATATGAATGGGTGAGTAATGTCACAGAATGAGTCACAGGGCTTTTCTCAAAATAAATGTTGCAATGCACCTTAAGCAGATTACAAAGACCAACTTGCTAACCTTCTTAAACAGAAGCCTTTGAGTAGATCCTTGGTTTGTTTTGTCTGTTTTTACATTACATTATGGCCATTTTTAAAAGTAAAACTGTTCTTATCCAGTTTTACTTTTAAAGTTTTTTTTTTTTGTAGTTTATTCTAATATCTGCCAACCATGTCTGAAACCAGTAAGTAGCAAGATGCCCTTTTAAAGTGAAATTTGTAATTCTCAGTTTCCAGTACACATTTTCCCATAAAAAGGAAGGGGTGCTTGAACACAGGCATGCACAACACTGCATAGCAGGGTACATAAAAGGTAAATAATCTCATTACAGTCACTCTGCATGATGGGATTTATGAAATTCTCACAGTAACTAGCTTTTTCAGAGTCCATTTCATACCAAATGGAGTCAGACCATTTTACTGATGTTTGGTTACCCAGCCCTCGACTCATGTGGGAGGCAGCTATCATAGAGGAAACTAGGAAACTTGAGTTGATAATGTCTATCAACACATACACTTGAATACCCCACATACTGTGATTAAGGTTTATTTAGCCTGTCATACAAAAATATGCAAGCTGCCCAGGTCTAAAAAAAAATTGCCTTGTAACTATTTTTAAGTCACACGCTCCATTTGCCCTTAGTGCCATGTTACATGCAGAATTCATTTCTCTGATTGCATTAAGGCACAGCTATTTATTGTTATGAAAAGGCTGGATGCAGTAATGATTATGAGTGGCCGTTTAGGGTGAAATAGTTGAAACACTTGCGCGCGCACACATGAGGAGCCGTTTAGGGCGAAATCAATGAAAACACTAGCACACGCACACTGCTTGCACATACGTAGAAAGTGCAAGCATATGCAAATGTAAGTTATCATGTTAAAATGTAAAGAGTAGGCTATTTATGTGAAAATGTTTAATATGTATGTGCAAGTCTTTCATATCTGTGTGTTTCACTGATTTCGCCCTAAACAGCCCCTCAGAGATGGTTCATGACAGCACACGTGAACCGAACAAAATGTCCAATTGGTGCCTGTAATGCGTTCATAAAGGGCGCCAGAGTACAGATCCGTGGGCACAACAAAGAGTCAACATGCTAATTGTATTGGTTCACATTACCTGGAAAATCCTGCAGTAATTTATGTATATCAAGTAAATATAATTTGTTTTATTCAAAGAACTTTAAAGAAAACAAATACCATCATTCTCTAAGTACAAACTAGCCAAATACATCATCAATGAGCAGAGCTTCATTTGACAGCGATGTTCAGCATTACAAAAATATCGCTAGCTAGCTAGATAACGCTAAAAGGCATTTCTTTGTAAACAAAAATATCGAATATCATAAGTATATCAGACTATAAATACTATCTAGCTAGGTAGCAAACCTAACATACTTTTCCTGGCTTTTATATATATATATATATATATATATATATATATATATATATATATATATATATATATATATAGCCAACGTTAATCGAGCGTTCTAGAGGTAGTCTACAAAGGCAATAAATTAAACAGTCATGTTTTTAGATAGGTAACCTAGCTAATACAATGACCAAAATATCTGATGTAATATTACCGAATGATGCAAGACAAGTCTTAGTAAACCCTGACGATGCATTTAAACAAACATAGAAATGGTTACATCTGCCGATATCTAGCTAGCTAGCTATGTACAAATTATAGTTAATGTTACTAACTAGCCACCTAGCTAGTTAGGTAAATAAATATAGCTTGATAACCTATTGCTGGGCGGTAATCTATCTTACAGTAACGCATGCAAGGATTCATGGATTCACGTATAAAACAATTTCAGCTTTCATTACTTTATTTTTATTAAAAACAATAAAATATATTAATTCAAACAAATTGGCATCTAGTATTTTTGTGTTCTATAAATTTAACCCTCGCTAACCAGATCAGAATACTCACCATCCGCGTGAAGGATTGCGTCAGAAACTAGCCACCTAGCTAGAGGACTACCAAGCGAAGATCGCGGTATAAGTTAGTAACTTGGCTAATAAAATCCCTGAGTAAAAATCGATAAGGGCACAAAGTATACAGTTTGGAAGCTTAGGTGAATCTTTAAGTTAACATCGGTAGCTAGCGAAGTTTCTGTCTACCGCCGACTATTGTGGCAGTCACTCACACGAGCTCACAGTTTTGTTAAGGGGTCGTGTCTTTCCGTTGGTCCCGCCCCTCATTCATAAGAACCGTACGTCTGCAACTTTCCATTATGAGTGGGATAACCAGAAAAAGAAACACCTATCAGTAAAATAATGTAATAAACTTTATAACATTTAAAAAAGGCTCTGCCGTAAGCTGACTTTTCTTTTTTTATGCTAACCTATCTAACATTTTAGAATACCATATAGTTGTTCTTCTGCTGTGCAAGTGTGCCGATACACACGCCAAGTAAGGGGAGTACCAGCACTTTTCCCCATTTAAAGCAGATAAGAATAATTAATTATAACAGAAGAAAGCTGTCCCTATCAAGTAAAATTGCAAAAATACTCCTAGGCGCTACCTTACTCATTTAAACCAATCAATCAATCAGTCAATCAGTCAAAGTTTATTTAAATAACGCTTTTTACAACTGTTGTCACAAAGCAGCTTTACATATGATCGGGTCGAAGCCCCTATTCAGCAAGCCAGAGGCAAAGGTTTTGAAAGGCGAGACAGTAGGGAGTGCAAGTCGTAATAGAAAACCAGATTTGGTGATTAATAGTGTATCAGTGTGCCATGGACCAATTTGGGAACAGTTAAGGATTTCCTTCATAAGGCATGCAGTAAACAAGAGACTTCATGGTGTTAAGGAATGGTCCAGGGACAAGTTTCAAGTTTGGTTTCAAGTTTGGTTTATTTGTCACATCCATAATCATACACAGTATAACTCGCAGTGAAATGAACAACTGAGCAGGGAGGACCAATCTCACTTGACCTCCACCTGTATCTTACACCCAGAAGGAGCAGGGACAGCTCAGAGAAAAGGAAAGGATAGAGAATAACACAAGAAGGTAACATATCAGTAAATCTGCAAACAAAGGCATATGTTTATACATAGACATGTCAGTGAATATTAGCTAGACCTTTATTCAAATATTTAAGCTCCAGTTCGAGTTTAAGAATTGAAAGTGCGTATGAGGGTATGGGAAAGGCTGTCAATGACCAACAATTGTTCATGTAAATGGAAGCCATATTTAATTAAGTGCCCACTCAGTGTATTACACTTGCTGGAGATTTGCATAGTGAACATTAGAACCTGCTCCCTTCTACCTGAAAGTGCTTGTTTCACCCTGCACTATTTCTTGCACTCTTTATACAGCACAACTTGAACCACCACAACTTAAAGAGACAGGGAAAACATGCCTCAAGACTCTTTTTTTTGTACTAGCACACTACCTGTTTGTATGTCCAAGTCTCTTATGGTCTTTGAATATAGGCCAAATGCACACCTGCTCAAGACGCAAGTGAATGATCTATAGTTACTTCAAGGCACTTGAAAAATCAACAGCCCTCCACTTAATTCTCTATATAAAAAGTATGTCCTTTCTTTGGGTATATTCTCTTTGATATGGTTGTATCTTAATGGTATACTTGGGCCTGTAATAGCATCAGGATTTCTTTAATGGAGACAACTAAGCACTACTGTAAGTTTCTCTAGACGAGAAAAGCGTGTCTGCTAAATGCTGTGAATGTAAATGTAAATTACATGTAGAAGTGCAAACATGCAAATGGTCAAAAACCAGTGAAGGCAGCCATCACAGGCTGATAAGGATTACAAAGAATGAAATATTATAGCACAATTAACTTATTTCAGGTTGTGTTAGTTGTTCTATGTGCTGCAGAAGAAAACATACAGCATCTTACTGTGTATAGCTACAATATATAGACAAAAATAGTATATTGTGATTATATTTCTAGATGTTATGAGCCTTGCAAGATATTAAAAACATATCAGTGAACCCTCAATGTAATTTGGCTAAAGACTGGCCTTTATTGACCAGACCAAAATTGTTCATATTTAATCCAGGTAATGCTGAGATTGAGATTAATCAAAATACCCACAGAACACTCATGTTTAATTTCTGAAATCAGTTTAGATGCACAGACCCCACAGTAAAATATTCTGTGATTGTTAAAGGGCTTATTAATATATTGCAGCCTTCTAAAATATGGCAGAGTTCAGTAATCTGATAAAGACTTGCCTGAGTTAGATTGTGCAGCCCCTTCAAGATCAGTTTAACCTGGTCTCTGAACTTTCAAGCCCCCATGAATCATATATAAATAACCAGATCTTAAAAAAGCTACTCATGCCAAAAAGAGTACAAACTCCTTGATGTATAGTAATGGATTGAATTCAGTGTGTTTATCGGTTTTACCATTCAGGCAGTTCTTTATGTATTGATTGTACTGTTTTGTCAGTTTATGGCTGTGATAACTAAATGTGGTTATACATTGTATCCTTTTGCTATTGTGCATTATTTATACACCAGAATGACAGACTCCTCTGTTGTAGAATTCATGAATAAACACTTTTTCCTGTTTACTTTGTTGCATGTCTTTTTGTGGCTATAAAAGTGTATTTGTCTTGAGTTTGTGTGCCTGAATGCATGTTGAGTGGCATTCCAGCAAAAGCAAAGACGCTTTTTGAAACTTTCAACTTATTTCAGGTTCAGTAATGAACTGACTTGCAGGAATGTAACATAGTATGTGCTCCAGTTCACTGCCAAGCCCAGTAAAATAAACACCAATGTAGGATTCTGACCTTTGTAACCCTCTACGATGTGAGGGCTACCTACTGTGTTGTAAAATGGTCATCCACTCGTTGGCATTGCATATAATAGAGATAACCTATGTATTTGAGAGCTTTTAATCTTTTGTGCAAAGAAAAAACAAAACAAAGTAATGAAAGTCTTATGATGCTAAGATAACAAAAGAGTGGAAAGTGGTTCACAACAATTCTTGCTAAATTTGAATGCTTAAACATAATCAGAATAATAATTTTTTTTTTTTTTTAGACTGGAGTCTCATTTAATCTCCTCCAATTTGTCATGGTGACTGAACTGCAAAGCTCCCCTGAGTAAATCAGTGGGCACAGCTTTACATCCTTTAATCTCATCTATTACATTTTCAATATTAAAAAAACAAAACAAAACAAGTGTAATCTTAGTTCAGTGGGATTTGGATCAATGAAGGGTCAGTGCTCACGGTTTATATAGGCATCAAAAATATCCCCATTAGCTTCATGTGTCAATCATGCATAACACGCAAATTCACATCAAGCTCCCTAAAACCTAACTGAGTGAGAATAAGAGTGAACATTGAATATGATGTCAGCATATTACAAATGAAAATGAACTTTCAGTGGCCAAGTAAAACAAAATTGAAAAATCTTGTGAAATTTGTCTCTGGCTTTACAGATTTGAAATAAGAGTAAATATTTACATGCAAAATGAAAAATGCTAAATATGAATTAGTGGTGAATCCCTAAACATGGTATAATTTAACCAGTGTCATGGAAACCAGCCCCTAAATGCTGTACTAATTTTATACACCAGATGCATGTAGGTTAATATTCAACCGTTAGAATGAAAGTGGTAAAACAGGAGACGACATTTTAAATATTTAATTAATTACAGCAGTTGATAGCTAAGGAACACTAATAACTACTGGTTAGGAACAGCATATTTAACAGAAGCAACTATTTGACAGACGTATCGATTCACTGTTTAAACCGCCTTTATATTGCGTCTTGTCTCCAGGTAGTTCTACTCAATGTAAATTTCCCGAACGCAATTTTATGCTTAGATTTAAATAATGGGTGTGTAGTCACGTACCTTAAAACAGTTGAAACGCCACCTGCTGTTAAACAAGAGGGGGGGGGGGAAGCAGTGATCTGTGAAAAAACAAACAAACAAAAAAACAACCTGTGAACCATAAATATGTCTGACCTTAAAAATTACAACGGTAAAGTAAAATGAAATAATAGAATAAACGAAATAGAAGCTTAAGGAAGAAGGCAGAAGGAATTTTATTTACTTGAAGAAATTACAGGGATACATGAAAATAACTACTGCACTTAACAGGTTAATAGTACAGTCTTGAATAAGCAATATGACAAAAATAACAGAAATAATCTAGACAGACATGTGAAAACGTGCCATCTTATTATTTTCACAGTGAGTGAATATGTACATTCCCAACAGCAGTGTTGTAAAACCAAGATAAACTAAATATGAAGTTTGTATTTAAAAAAAACAAAACAAAACAAAAACCAACCTTTGCAGTAAATGTTTTGATAAAAGAGCAATTTAAAAGTATATATATAAAATGGCACATGGAATGGGGAAAGGGAATACATCTGATTTTACAAGGGATGGTCCCAATTTACTGTCTGTCATTTTCTATTTTGTAAATTGTTCTGAAATGCATGACATCCAAGCCAAAAGAGGAACACGAAAAAAACAATTTTCTGTCTGACATGACAAGCGAAGCTTGAATTTACAACACTGCATACATCTGGTACTCACTATGGAACATTTTTTCCTGCCCTGAAGGCACACTCTTACTGACCTTACTCTGACTTATAAACACCCCCCACCCCCAAAAAAATAAAACCCCACAATTATTCATGCAATATAGCATATTTGCACAGCTTAGTCAAACCATTATTGGCTGGCTAGGCTTTTATCAATAAAAGATCTCAAAAAAAAAAAAAAAAAAAAAATTACAGGTCAAAAAGATTAGATTTTAATTGCCAGTTTTTTTTTCTTCTTTAAATCAGGGTTCATTGATCATGTATCTCTCTTCTTTAAGAGCACCTGAATGAGCGTGCTAAGCATATACACACGGCACACAGATGAGGGAGTCCTCGAAGGGAAGTAGGTGTCTTAGTCTTGCAGTAGCATCTGAGAATACAAGTGCAAACCATATGATGACATGGCACTGGTGATTGTAGACATTTTGATGACAACAGTGGGAGACTAAAACTGGTGCAGGTCAAGGAGGCCTACCACACCTTAAAACTAGTGGCACTATGAATGTTTTGATGCATCTGTTTATGTAAAATAATACTATTTCTTTTTAAACTTTAATTTGATACAGTGCAATGACTGAATTTGGGATGGTACATATTTGCCAAACTATAAACTTTAACAGAGAACTGGTGACTGTAGAGCTGTAAATGAGTTGGTGATAAAACCAAATGTGTGATCAGTGCAAAACACACAACAAGGAAAAAAAACAAAAAAAACAAAAACAATAAGCAAAACTGACTTACCTGTTACATTATGCAGCAGACTTTGAAGAACCATGCAATCATGACATGCGGTCTATAATTACCAATTGTCATCTTACTAACTGATCGTGACCAATATGCATGTGATGGGCAGATGCAAAAATAATTAGCAAAGCAACAAAATGGGGCCAATATTAAGTTGTCTACTGCAAGTATGGGTATGATTATGCATTTCTTCATGAGAATTAAAATCATAGAATTAGCATCCATGCAGATACTGGGTTTCCCCAAAAGTAGTTCACAACATTATGATTTTGATAGTAAAGAAAACCTCAAAACTTACTTCATTCATACCTAAAATGGAAAAGAGAATAAATAAGAGGAAAACAAACAAACAAAAAAACCTCAGTACTCAATTTGTTTTAGGTCATTAAGTCTCCAGTCAGCAGTGCTCACTATTTTTGTTATACTTTATTTACAGACCAATGTCACAGGCACAAACTGATCAACACAGGTAGAGAACATAAATAGAGCCATTCTGAGGAAAATGACTACTTTGGCAGGACAACTTTTACCAAGATAGCAAACACTTTGTCCTCTAGGGAGCAGTGTTTCAAATCTCACACAATTAACTCCTGTGTGCGAAGTAGCACCTCAATGCTCCTAGCTGAGGGTCATCGAACAATACTTTTACCTCATTACTAGTGTACTGAATGTGAAGTCCCACCCTAAATTTGTAAATGTAATACCATTAGTCAATCAATCTTAAGAATTTTACATCTGATCATTATGGAGACTTGCCCCTTATAATGCTCACAATCTCATATGATACTTCTAGTGAATTCTAATAAGGTCCATAAATATTTGATCAGCAATAAATGGATAATTTATTACCAGAGACCACTGTGTCAACATAACCATTTTTGTAAGACTATGAAGCATCATGTACTACAAAATTTGTTAAAGGACAAGGAAGCACTTGAATTTCAGTTTGAATACACGATCCATTTTTTGCAGCACAGACACCACCAGCTACCCAAGAGGACAAAGACATAAACCACCCATCTTTGATTAGTGCTACAGCTTTCATGTATAATCATATAATATACACACACTAAGTAGTACATTGGCTGTAAAACAAATACACTGTGTGTGTAAAGAACAAACCTCAGACACGTGTACAAAACATCTGCCTGATAAATTCAAGTCCTGCATTGTTTATGATGCATCTAGATTTACTTGGTGTAAAAATAAATGTTACTCTGCAATGCTTGCAGATGAGTGGAAAGAGAAGTTGATAACAGGAGAAAGAAGACCCGCCCCAAGTGCCGGTTTGGAAAGCCCTACTGCCGTACTTTTCCTGGGATGTAGTTCCGATCAATGCTCTCCTCCTGCAGGAACATGTGAAGACAGCGCTCGTTCTGGGCCAAGGGATGACCAGCAATTCTGGAAAGACCGGATAAAAGTACAGCATAACATAGCCCAACATCTCCTTCTCAAGATACTAATCAAACGTATTTACTCAGTCATGTTTCTTAAATTATACATGAACACATCATAAATCCCTTCCAGACTTTTAGTGTTCTATTGGCTGCTACCTGTTAATAAACTGTTCGAGTCCAACTCGCCTCTCTTCAATGAAGGACTCCTCAAATATTCCCTCATCCCCACGAAACGGGAGCTGTCTCTTCAATGCCTTCCCAGGCAGAGGAGGCACAACAATCTAAAAGGCATTTTCATGAGCATGTTTCAACATGAATGAAAAAAACCCACAAAGTACAAAGTTAAGATTATAATGAAAGCAATCAATCCCGCACCTGGATCTTTTCAAACTATAAAGTCAGAGTGTGGCCAAGGGAATTTATGTAAATAAAAATGCTAGTGTTTCTTTCTGCTATGTGATATTACAACTAACTAGGCTGTCAGTTAAGAAGAAAGATTTTTTTCAAATAAGAACATGGCCAATGAATCCTTTTTGCGAGCAACATTTAGCAGGAATTCAAACCTAAACAAGCAGAGGCATCTCTGTAATGTTGAACAGTGTTTTTAACACTCCACTGTGGAGTCTCTGTAGCAGCAGCGGAGTGTCACAAATATGTTGAGTTCAAAACAACGGGTTGACTACCTGACTCATCATTACTTTCATTGTTAGTGCATTCTGATGTTATATGATAATTTAAAAAAATTGATCCGACATTAAATCAATCTTATCCAAATTCCATGGGTGTATTAGCCCTCATCCTTATCTTTAGCAAATAGGAGATTAATAGACAAGTGAAGAATTCAAGTAATACTAAACCCAAAATCTTTATAACCGCATTTGTCTTGTGTGTGTTGTCGGGCAGTATTTTAACTTTTTTTCTTGATTTTTGTGTAGAAGGTGATACGGATAATGGCCAAATGTTTTAACATTTCACACATTTATCACCATCCCCATTTCATATCACCGTATGGCAGTATTTTTTAAAAAGCTGTTCACTTACGTACCTTACTGTCTCTTTCCAGCTCATTTTTCAGCCACTCAAAGTCACTGTACCTTCTTCGCACACAAGACTCCTTCAACTTGAAAATGGGGAGATTAGTCTGTTTGCAAAACACAGAAGTAGACTTCATTAAATTGTCAAATAGTTTTTAATCGCACTTCGAGTGCTCGAATCCAAAATGATGGGTACACTGACCTTCCGAGTGGAACTACAGTGAGCGTCTATTATACTGTTTAAGATAATATTCCTGTGCGACAAAAAAGTGGCTAGATGTAACATATATGCAATACCCAAGGCCAGCCATTACACACAATTACTAATTATCTATCTCCGAAGATGATTCTAGGCATACACACACACACTACATTAACAAAATCTGAGGGTAGCCAATTATATTGCTAGTTAATGTAGGAAACTAGTCTACTACAAATTGTTAGAATAAATTAGGCATAGACGCTAACCGCTACGAAGTTAGCTAACCTAGGTTAGTCAGATAGCTGGCCCGTATGTATCGTGGTTACTGTAGTCACCTAATAAGCTAACCTACCCAAGTTAGCTAGTTAACTAACTAAATCTAGCTAGCTAGCAAGCAATTAATAAAACGAAATCCTATTTTGCCCATATCTAAGGTTAGTTTAAGTAGCTAGCGTTAGCTAGGATTAGCCGGATGGGAGTATCAAAATCCAACAGTGCACAGCTAGCTAACTTTGCTAAACGCCAATATTATGTGATGTTAGAGGTTTTGTAAATTTACAGCTACAGTTTATATTAAACAACGAAAACCCCAAATACTTGCATCCGTTCAAAACTTATAATTATATAGCTAGCTAGCGATAATTAACAAACGCCAGTCTGTTTATATACAAGTTATCTAGCTAGCTAGCTATCAGCTATCTAGCAAGCCAGGTAGGCCGAAACAAATTCTAGATAGCGAGAACCTTAACCACCATAAGATTTATAGCTAGAGATTTTAGCGATATAGAGTAACGTACCCTCATTCGGACTTCATAAGTAGTGAAACGATTCCGTCCAACTCCAATGGTTTGGGGGTCATAGACGTCAATTTCCAGAAAATTACTCGGAGGTCCGTAAGCATCCGTGAGATCCTGGGGTTTTGAGTTTAACCGGCGAGTATCAGCCACCGTGGATTCAGACATTTTTATTACTGGCTAGCTAGCTACTTCTGGATGTAGTCTAGGACACGCACAGAATGTATTACGTGACTAAGGCATGAAATCAAAAAAGATGACACTGACTAGACACTTGGTTCGCCTCAACTCAAATTCTGCAGCTCAGCAGTATAACAGGAAATCCCGTCTTTCTCAACCTTGTGCGATATTTGCAGGGTTTTAGAAAACGTTGAGCCCGTGTGATCGACCCTGTTTTCCACCATATCCAATCAGATGCCCGAGTTTACCTTCACTGACAAGTGATGGTCCTATAGATGTACTATGGTTGAAATAGGCGGGCTTTATAATGTCTAATCGTAAAAATGGCAAGGGATAGAATTCGAAGATAAAATTCTTAAGTCTATGTATATCATCCTTAAAGATGCTAACTTTAAAATTTTATTTAATTTAATTTAGCAGATTTTTCCAATAAATCTTGCCAAGAACTTTAATAGCGTGTCTACCCACGTCATTCTGGACTAATCTAATTGGATTAGATAATATGAGATACATCCAAGATTAAAATCATGTTAAATTGCCATAATATAAAATAAAAAGTAATGCAAATAATGCACATAATTCGGTAGGTCCTAATCCACATCCTGCAACTACCCTGCAGTTTTTCCTGTTGTAACACACGATTGGGCTTTTGAAAGGCTGGATAAGTAACGTGTTGGAGAACTTGAGAACCCTAAACCGTAAAGTGCTATGGTACTCTTGGACAGAGGTGGGGGAGTTATGTGCTCAAATGAAAATAACTTATTGCTATGGGCAGATAGTAATAAGAAGTATTTAAAAACAATGTTTGAAATAAAAAAGGATAAAAAGGCTTTTTGAGTATGCCTACAGGCAAATGTCTTATATTTGAACAGGTAGAGAAATATGAACAGTGATTCAAATTAGGTCAAAGGTCAAATTAAGAGCAACTTTATGTACTACAAAAAACTCAGTCTGATATCTTCTTTAAATTTACCCTGTGATGAATTCCTCATATAATTTCTTTTACGACTAATTATTTTCTCCTTCATTCCCTCAGATACAAATGTCTCAACATGCCTAACATTTCATTATGGATAGCTGCCCATTATTTAAAACTGAATCCCAACAAGACAAAGCTGTTAAATATTGCTGGTGATACCTCCCTACAATAATATCACCAAGATTACCTCCTTTGAGAAATCCCTGATCATGTCAACCAAAAGCACAAGAAATTAGGGCATGGTCCTGGACGACCAGTTATCCTTCTATGTCCATGATACTAATTTGCATGTTTCTCTTTTTCTGTTTTCTTGTCAATGACTGACTATACAAGACAAGTAGGTGTATGTAATGTATCCTCAATTTTTACTGAATTAGTAAATACTTTTAGAAAGATGTAGGGAATAAAATAAATACCTTTCTAAATTGTACGCATGTATGTGTATATAATTATGTATATAATATAATTATGGGACATTCATACTTGACTACTGCATAATGGAATGTATATATAGCTATCGTGCATCGTTGAGTTGTCGGGCCACTGTCAGAATCTCTTTGGCCCCTTTACTAAGCAACAGATTGGCGAGATCCACCCCCAACTTCTCAGCGGCATCCTGAGCTGCTCCTGACACCTTCAGGGCTGTAATTCCCACACGCTGGACTTCCTCGTCAACCTTCTCTTGCTCCTAAATCACATGAAAAACATAAGATTTATGCTTCACTTTATACAAAAAATGAGTGTATTCTTAAAAAAAAAAATGCTGTTTGCATAGGACTTTGGACCTGAATCACTAAAGTGCTGGATCAATAGGCTACTATTTCTACATTAACAGCTGTTTGTACTATCATTTAGGAATAACGTATACGATAGTTTATGTGATTTACTCTAAACAATGCAGAAACAAGTATTCATTATTTTCGGATAATCACTGCAAACTCTGTACACACATTCTATTGATACTATTTAATGAGCACATTATATATACACAGTTCAATACTCAAAGTATAAATTGGCAATAAAAATAAGGGCAGTAATTATTTGGGCTATAATGACCTGATTGTCAGAGTCAATGCTGGTCTGCATTGTCTCTTTCAGACTATCTGATCCATCCAAACTGTATACTGCTCCAGTCAGATAAAGCTGATAAAACAGACATACATGATCATGGGAAAAACATCTTTTTTAGATTATTTGTTATCATTTTTTCATTTGCTTGACTTGTTACTGGTTGCTACTGGACACAAGGGTTAAATCAGATGGATTAGGAAACTATCCTATATTGACTAGCCAAGGTAGCCAATGAAGTGGAACTGAACTGGGTTTCCAATGGAGAAATGGCTCATCCCTTATGCTTTAAAAACAGTACTGTAGCAGTACTATTGAGACTAAATTTATTTTTAACTGAATATTACATCCAAGTTTAATGGAAAATTCTATTTGATAACTGGGTGTCTGGCATGATTCTGGGAGAAACTTTATGATGCTAATTGGTAGTCTTAATTTATTTTTAGACACATAAGCCTCAAACATCCAAAACTTCAAAAGCATAAATTATAATTGTGTAAAAAATTGTGTAAATTACATTTTCCTTCAAACTATTTCATTATGTTTTGTTTTGTTTTTCTACCTGGGAATTCTTCACTTCGGTGTGAACAGCAACTGGTACACTGCATCCCCCTTCCTGTAATAAATTGCAATATATTACAACTGGAAAAGATCTACAATTACTACTATATGATGAAAGTTTCTTAAAAAGAGAGAGGTGTGTCAGTGATAGCATAGACATATATTTTAGAGAGTGGATCCAGGGAACAGCAAACTTCTTACCAAGTGTCTAAGGAAAGCTCTCTCTGCAATGGAGCGCAGGACTGTGTCAGGATCATGCAGAACTGACACCATCTCCAGAATGTCCTGGTCTCGAGCCCTCACCTCTACAGCCAGAGCCCCCTGATTCATATCACAACACAACCTAGAACGTAGACTGAAACTACAAAGTAGAATATCTACTAAACTGTCAAAGCTAATGAGCTACTTTTATTGAGCTACTATATGCAAATACTTGAAACCACAAAACCTCAAAGAGAATGCAAGCTGCACACCACTGTAACAAAACTAAAAACCAAGGATTGTAATGACCCATTATTATTAAGAAATATCCACAAACTCACTTGTCCAACTGCATATAGGCAATCTTCAGGATCAAGAATCTGAAATGACAACAAACCATGGAAGTAAAAACATTTCCATAATATAAATGGGAATTGTAATGTATAAATAGGTTGTTTAATTATATTAAACTACATTTTATTATATTGATTTTATTTAAAAGCAAGTTATTTTGAAGGTTGCACTAATAATTGAGGACCAATCTTTGAACTAAATAGAGGCAGATATACCTGGCTGATTCGGTACTCCCACCCCATTCTCTGTAGTCCAGCTGCAGCCAGGATAATGGCAGAAAAGTCATTGTTCTCATCCAGCTTCTTTAGACGAGTGTTGAGATTTCCTCTCTAAGACAAGCTACTAAGGAAGAATCCAATATCATATATTTAAGCAAGCAACCAACACTGTTTAACAAAACAACTGCACCTGAACTGAAAACAGCTCATTAAAAAGATACAATGTCTTTAAACTCCAGGTGAGGAAACCTTTTCTTTAGCTGTGCAGCTCGGCGAAGAGAACTGGTGCCTACAAGACTAAAGAATAAAGATTTTTTAAAAATATTATAAGCAGCATATTTCAAATATAATTTACTGGGCTCAATATATGGACCATCAATTAAAAATAAGCACATAAGCACTGAAAAAATAACCAGCATCTTGGTTTTCTGAGCACCTGCCATACCTCTTGCTTGGTAGTGATTCAAGGGATTTTCCAGCATTTTGGGGGTGCAGAACTACTGCATCATAAGGATTTTCTCGTCTTTGTAAAAAAAATAAAGTTTGTTGGTATGTATAAAATAACATTCTATATCAATGCAGTGACAGTCATCTCCAGCCAATAGTCAAAGAGAATGAGTACACAAATTTACTTAATTAACAAATTAACAAAATAGTGTTGTACCATCTATGTCATGCTTCATTAAAGGTTGCTTTCAGGATGAGAAACATATGAAAATCTTTGAAACTACATATGTTTCTCAACAATGAGGCCACTGTTTTTCTACTTACTTGAGCACTGCTCCTATAGTAAAACCTACAGGAAGACCTGTGGGAAGATCTTTTAAGGAGTGAACAACAAGGTCTACCCTATAAGAGACAAAAAGATCAAAAACATCTTTTATACTGAAACACCAAGAGTATTGTGTTTCAGTGAGCCTCTGTGCAGATCAAATATAGCCAGTTGAAATTACTGATGCAGATGGTACTTAATGCAACACTAGATTGAAATAAAGGGCTGATTTACTCATTTCACTTACTCATTTCTTTCCAAAGCATTCTCTAACTCCTTTGTGAAGAGGCTCTTTTCACCTATCTTTGACATATAAAATGAATACTATAAATGAATGTTTTTTGAATGCACATTACAAAAATTCAGAAAAGAAAAACAATCTTTAAAATTTCTCTCACAGGAAATCTGTCAAAATATTCTGCTATTATTCATTAAAGTCTATTCTGTATATTGCACCACTTGATACTTTTAAATTAGAAGCTATGCAAGCTGTTCTGCCTGCTGTATCTGAAACCAACTCAGACTCTCTTTACAAATATTTTAATATGAATGAAAAAAGATGAGAAATTATTGTTTTGATTTTTTTGAGCTCAAAGGGTATTTCAAAATAAAAGTTAATTACACGGAATTACACGGAATTTTGAGGAAAAATGCATTATTTTTTGCAATTTTTCTAAACAAAAGGCTTACCTTTGATAAAGCTGTGTCAAGAATTTTGTCACCCGTTGTTGACATAGCCACTGAAACAAAACAGTGTTTTACAGTGTTGTAATAATCTATACGGTCATTTATATAATTTGTGTTTAACTGCAACTGGCTTGGTGTATCATGCCTAAAATGCTAACTTCTGTAGCTTCAGAGTGTATAGAACCAACAAGGTACTAAATTAGTGTTTCACATTTGTCCTGTAAGACCTTACCTATTTCCAAGTGCACATCATGGTAAAACTCTCTAAGTCTGTCTGCAACACTATCTGTCTGAATGCGAGCCAGCTTGAGGACAAAAGCAGTGAAACGATTAGTTAACACTACTCATTTATACGCTAAGGACACAGTGTCATCAAGAAAGATTCAGTGAATTAAAGTAGCTGATTTATAAGTCCTTTTAAACATTTGCTGCATAAAATACAAATACAAAACAAATAATACAATTATATGAAATTATGCGGTTTTAATTACAATGCGTTTTATTTTTAACTAAAAACTACATTCATAATTTCTTACTAAGAGTTACTAAGACTGATAATCAAAACATGTAGTAATCATTATCACTTAAATTACCTTATGTTACATAAGGCTCACCTGACTTTTTCTGGTTCCAATACGGATTACCCTGCTGACTCTGCCATCTTCCTGCTGTAAAATATATATACATATATAAAGCTACCATGAAAGTTGGAAATTATTCTTCCCAATTTCACTCTGCCCAAAAATTACCTCTCTAGGTAAAATTAGTTTTTACTACAAGGCACCTCTTACCCTGATGTACTTATATGCCTCATCTGCCATAGTCTTAATGTAATGAGCAATGCCACAACTTTGGTGCTGTGGACGCTTGCTTTCACCAAGAACGTGTAGAAAAAGTATACCATTACGCCATCACGGTATGTTTACGTATGTTTGCTGTGGGGTGGGGGGATCTCCACCCGGTATCCTGGCTTTTGGCGATAAGAATGCCTATTCACTGTGTCCGTTATACAGAAGGGAGGAGTAAAGAACAATGATCATCTTTCAGATCGACACTTTCAGGCAAGCTTCTACGGACGACACAAAAGCCCGACAATCCTGGTTAATACTGTCCCTCCTTTCTATCAAGCATACAGACACAGAAAAACCTCGATTATTCTACTCATCCTCATATGACAGGATTCATGTTAAAACAGGTTTTTCTAGTCATTATATTAAAGAAGTGTGATAGTTCCTACATGATGAGTAATTGATTACCTACTAGCCTTGGTTTCTATATTGTGTCATTATACTACACCATTTTCACACTGGAAGAGGCGACTGTCGGCAGAAATAATTTTAGTTTTATAAACGGCTAATCGAATAGCATGGATTAATGACACAACTGATAGATGTTACCTGAGAATTTGTTTCGGAATTTGTTTCTACCGACATATTCGTAGGGTTAAAGACATTTAGCTAAACGCGAACATAATGTTACATATCTTAACAAACCACGACGTTTAACTGAAGCATTCTTCAGGACATTGTTTAAAAATATTCGTGTTAAACTAGATTTCGGTAACGACTCTTAACACAGGTAAACATTCCGGAAATCGCGTGTAGAACGTGAACACCGAAGAACAAACTGGTAATAGTATTCTTTCCAAAATAAATGTTTTTTTTATTTTCAAAATAAAGGTTTAGGTTATGGCATGATCCTTAAAAAAATCAGAGTATGTTACACAAAAAAAAAGCCCAACTAGTTACAAAATAGTTTAAGTGAGATCTTTAACAAGAAAAATAGTAAGACAGTGAAAACATTTCAGTTGCAAAAAACCTCCATTGGTCCATAAACACTTAACTTTATATGGACAGTTTTTATAGTCGGTGCACCTACTAAACTATTGTTGGAGGCAATGAGTTTACTCTGAGAAAAAATTGTGAATTACACTAAATTTAGAAAATACAATTTTGAAACCTAATTCACACACAGCAACATAGAGCGGAAGGTCATAGGTCCAGACTATTCAGTTAATTTTTATGAAGGCCCTTGCAGAACTGCAACTCTTTCACTAATAACTGCCCCTCTTTAATGAAACAGGACCCTTGTTACTGAAATCAGGTGATTCTCTGAAATCAGGGCTGTTACATAGGATCAAATTTAATTTCCCCGTTAAACACTTGAAATGTGAATATGAAATCCAAAGTTTCCAATACCAAAAAGAAGCTGATATGATTGTAATTTAATCACATATATTTTATAAGCATGAATATGTATTTAACCTACAAACTATGAGCAGACCCGTACTTGCAAATTCTAATACTAAACCTGCATCTTATGCAGCCACTAAAGAATTGTATAATAATCAGTTTACTGAGTAGTTCATGTACATCTTCTCAGTCAGACATCCAGCCCAGTAGGAGGCGGTGCAAACTTTTTTTATTGAAGGGTATAACGAGCCAATAAGTCTATATTTGTGCAAAGACCAATTCAGTTACGGAGGCTCCTACAGATGATACAGGCTAGCCTGCCATATTGTCATGTAAGAATCTAAATCACTTAATGACTGACAATTAACTTATTATACAAGCATTTGTGTTTGTAAAATGCCTTTAAATAGTTGTTTTCTTTTATAATGCATTATATTTTGCCTGCAATACTGTGCACAAATCTGTGTAACTTTAACAATCAATAGCCCTATAAATGTAGACTTTTTTATCTTAGTATATTTCTAAACCTAAAAGGTGCTAACATGCATCACTCAGCCAGCACTATTTGTTGGCTATTTATTTTGGGACAGGATAAAAAGAATAGCGTAGGAGGCTACAGCTATTATGGAATTTACTGTAATGCAAGCAAGCACTGTAAACAAACCTACAAAATCTAGATAATGACGCAAACAATATTTTTAAAAATCTAAAAAGCAACCCCCAAAGAATTAACAAAGCTGAAGTAGCCTACACTTAATCTTACGTTACGATTTCAAAGTATGCTATTTTGTTCCTAAGGCACTAAAACTAATTTCAACTAATTGTGACACTTCCCTATAAAACTAACCTACTAAAAACACATAAACGTACCGAGGAGATAAAGGCAAATGACATGTCTTATTACGTACCTGCGCTAGGACCATGGTGACCGTCTGGCAGGAAGGCACCCGCATGGTTTCCACGCGAATACTGTTACATCAGTAGTGTTGTGTTGGCCACTGACGTTGTCTAGAGGAGGGCACATGTGAGTCAGAATTTTAGAGAGCTTCTGTGAGCGGTAAAAATAAACGGCAATTATTTTTTGCGATGGAGATACCAGATTCTGACTGTAAGTACAAATTTCGCTTAGGCTATTTAAAACACTATTTACATTAGATAGGTTAAAGTAATTATAACATTGAGTTCAGGTCCATATCGTTTCGTTGTCTCCGGTGAAGGACCCTTTTGTAAAATTACAAATGTTGGCTATGATCATATCAATATGTAGTGCTCTGTGTTTTGTGGTTATATAGTCAGCAATGGCAGAAAGCAGTGGTGATGATATCTGTAAAACAAGAGGGTGACAGTCTATTGTACTGTAACTGAATGCAACAAAATTAGTAAAATGCCAGATCAGTGGTGCTAGACATCTGTGAACATTAGACAGACTTAGTGGATTGGGCTTTTTTCTTTTCTTTACATTTTAAATTTAGTTGACTTATCTATCAATTTCTCTTTCCTATCTCAGGTTGAGGGCCAGGCAAAGATTGTGCCTATTCATGTTTTTACTTTGCATGAAAAAAATCTCTTGAAATGCACTCTGAAGAGTATTTTAAAGTCCGTGTTGTGAATGTGCCAGGAAAAAACAGCCCCATCTTCCAAGTGCTGGTTACTCTTTTTAGTGTCTGAATCATTTGGAAACTTCCTTTTGGGTGTGCAGACATTTCTTCTCTATTGAATAGGTAGGTCTTCTTAGGTGTGGTGATGAATCCCCACATCTTTATATTTGGACTGAAAACTTGAAAGATTGTGCAGAAACCTTTGTTTGTGTTCTAAAAGCAGTTATGAAAAGTACTATTTTGCATATAAAAAAACATTTTACTCAAAATAAATGTAATAAGATGAGGAAAAATAAGTCATATAGCTTTTGTTATATCTTAAGACCTTTGGACATGCAGTATAAATATTCACCTGCTATGATGCATTATGCTTAAAGTACTCTATCAGACAATTTTAGCACTTAGGTTCAGCTTATGAAGTTAATTAAAGTCATGTTTAGGTGAATGAGAAATGATTTGAAGAGCAACTGAAATATGTGCACAGCAAATAAGGTAAAAAAATAATCAATTACCTGGTGTAAATGTTCAATGTAAAGCATTTTAATATGCACTTTGAATTAGATATGTCAAAGTATCTGATATTACAACTGACATTGTCACCATTGATTTGCATCATGCTTCACGAAGTCCAGTTAACGTCTTAACTTCATTGGTTTAATGAAATCTGCTGAACATTGTTTTACTCTGTAGTTGGTAAGTTATTGTATAGTATAAATATTATTTGCTTAAATGTTTTTACAATTTTGTGCTTCTCTTTTATGTAAATATATAAATGTACACATTTTGTAGATATGTTTTTGTGAACTGAATTTTTCTGAGATATTTTCAATATCTTTTGACCAATATATTCTCTAATGCACATTTTTACCAATGAGGCAAAATGTGCACATTTGATCAATATATTTTCTAAAGCATATTTTCACATTATTTCATTAATACAGATCAACATAGAAAAAAAGGTTTTGCCTCATTGGTAGTGACAAGATTAAGTGACATTGTTCAAAGATTATAGATATAAATAGGCATGCATGTCCGTGAGATTTTATGTGACTTGTTGATAGCGAAGGACTGGTTTGAGATTTGCACTAATATCTTCTCCTCCACATTGCACACATCTATAAATACCCACAGAGACAAAGACTCTACTCATTTGCTGCCTGCAAGCCCTGATGGGTCCACACAGGCCTTACAGTGTCTCTTACACTGGCATTTCTCAATGTGAGAAGGAGAGAACATTGGCTGTCAAGAGCAGCTCTATGTAGCTCTTTAACAGTTAGGGGAGGACATGACTAGTCAAGCCTTTGCTGAAATGGCCTTTGTGTTTTGGTCATTTACCCCTCTTTCTCTCACGTCCTCAAAGAACGGATATCAAAGCTAAACATCCCATATTTCTGGTCAGTTTGTCAGCATATTAATAAAAGAGGCCCAGATGTTCAAATGAATTCCATCAACAACTCTTTCCTGAGAGTCTTCCATATAAAACTGAGCTGAAAAGTAACTATACTGGAAATTAAGCCTCGTAATGAGACTAAAGCCCTTGATGATGATGATGATGAGGAGGAGGAGGAGGAGGATTTAATTTTGTTGGATATTTTCCGTCAGTCCTGCCAGAAATTGGAAGCATACATGAATACAAGTCCAAAATAATTGAATTAAGTAAAAGAACTACAAATGTTGACAATGATAACAGTGCTATAACAGTCACCAATGTTAACAGTCAGGGTGCATCTCTATCTATATTCCTGTTAAGATACAATATATAATGAATACATTCAGAATGAACAAAGAAAAGCAACACAGCTGAAGCATGTGGAGAGAAGTGCTGATAATCAGAGAATAACAGCATCTAGGAGCTCCCTGAAGTCTCTGATGGACTCTCTAGATTGTATTAAGATTGTATTCAACCACTGAGGTAACAGACATGAAAATTGTGAATTAATATTTTGATGCCACACAGTGAAGGTATCTGCAGACAATGTTCCCAGATTGTAATGTGTGGGAGGGGACATGGGTCTATTTGAATGACTTTATGAAGGCAGGGACTCCACTGGATTCTCTGGTGGCAAGCGTAATGGACTTCATCTTAAAAGGTTCTGAAAAGATTCTCATGCCTGGTTTTGAAATTAGGTAAATACCCAATCAGCATGAAATATACCACCTGTGATTAATAAAGACTACTCATAAACCCACTTAGTGTCACCATTAACATCCTCTGTGTTCTCTGTGTGAAAACCAGTCACTTTGTTTTTTGTTGTAGGGTGGTGGGACTTTCTGTAGATAATCATGGGAAGTAGCCTATTTTATGCAGATTGTTGTGAGAGGACTGTGCTTTTGCAAGAATGGAGTTCTTTTAACTGAGATCTCATGACTGCAGTGCCATGCAGGAACTTGGAGGACATGTCTGCATAGTCCAAAAAGAAAATAACCTGAACGACATATTTTTGCTGCATGGTCATGATGATACAGGTTTCAAATAAGCAATACATTTTCTCAATGTGTTGCTGTAATTGTCATTCACCATGAGAAAGCACTCAATATAGAGGCTATAGCATCTGAAAAATTCCAAGAACCACTATAAGTTAATTTACTTCCCACTGAGAAATCTAAGAGGCTGCTATTGCCACATTCCTCATTTTGGAGTTTGCACTTCAAATATTGTGGCCTCAACTTGTTTTCCTAGGACCCCTGAACCATCAATAATCACAGCAATATCCACATCTTCAAAGCTTCGATCTCCGCCCTTTTCGGCTATGCAGCCTTTTAAGCTATGTGCCTCTTGGTCTTTAATTACTTCATGCAATAATCTGTCATCCACTGAAATAGTCAGCATTATATTATGCCAACCCTTTGCTAAGACCATTCGATCTCCATGTGACCTTGAATAGTGTGCACAAAAGCCTCATCTATGTGCCACTCCTGCATATGCATTTTTAGGCGCTTAGTGCACATGGCGTTGACCCTCAGAATGGAACTCGAACAGCTGACAAGCCTCTTTAGGGAGTGTGCTACTCTCAGTATACAGTGCTTGAAAGATGGAGAACATCCGAAACCTCATACTTGTATCTGCATTGCCATCCCCCTGGTTTCTGAAGACATCCCAGCATAATTTATGGATGAGATCACTAAATAGTCTTGTGGTGTCTAAATCAGTTTTAGCAGGTCTCAAATGGATGCAGTCAAACATGGGGGGGGGGGGGGGATTTAGTAGCAAGAGGGGTTTATGCTTAGAGAAGGACTGACAGCATGTCATTTGGGGGAATAGCAGAGGAATAGGAAGCAGAAGGTTGGCGTTGATAGAAAGTGCTTTCGTCAACCCAGACAGGAAACCACAGCTGCAGGATATATCCTCTGGCCCACAGAGCCACTGATTCTGGACACCACAGCTGCTCTCAACTGCCTTGATCCATGAATGTATTGTATGTGTTTGTGTACGTATGCGAGTGCATGTGTGTAAGTGAGCGAATGATTGTTTGTCTTGCATTCTTGAGGTCTCCACATTGCATTGTCCACTTTCTTCAAGAGTGATCCCGTTGTCTAATTTTGGCCCTCATAATAATATATTGTTGAAGGAGATGTCAATTTAAGATGTCAGTCAAACCAAAAATGATTCAACTACCACATTTATAAATTCTGGTGTTTCTGGTTTATAGACAGCCTTTCTTTATTTAGGCATGTGATGTTTGAGGTTGTTAAGTAGGGAGAGGGTGTGAGTTGATTGTGTTTTACCTCTCACCCCCTTTTCTCCTGTGAATGAAGATATGAATGAAGACATTCTTATAGAAGATCAGCAATAAATCTAAACTACATATGACAGTTAGGTATGGCAGCAAGCTAGCAAACATTATATCCATTATTGGAGTTATAGAATAGGCCATAAAAACATAGCTGACTTAGCAGGGTCTCTAGTGTGTCATTTGGGGGCAAAGCAGTGGACAGAGCTGAAGGGTGTTGTGTGGGAAAGAGATTTCCTCGGAAACAGGACGCGTCACTCCCTCATCCAAGTTAGAGAGCTCTCTTAGACAATAGCTCTCTGGAGAGCCACAGCCTTGTGTTTGCTTGTTGACCTAGTCTCAATATAATAAAAAAAAAAAATATCCTACTTTCTGCGCTCTGAGCTTCCGCCAACTATTCAACTTCCTCCTATCTCTTTTTGAGCTCACACACACACACACACACACACACACTACTACCACTTCCTTCTCTCAAGGAGAGATAAAAATCATGTCCTGAGGAAACAACCTGTTGCCCATTAAGTGGTGTTAGTAAAAAAACACATTTAGCTCTGATTGTGTTCTTTTCAATGTGATCATTCAGTGTAAGTGCTCAGCACCTGATTGCAGTAGCATCTCATTTTAAACATGGAAAGAATCTGTACAAGCCTATGAATGTTATTGCAGTTGCTCAACACTGAAGAGCTTTTGACCGGAAATTTGGAATTCTGGCTAACCTCAAAAGTGTGGAAGGTAACCTTTATATATCTGTGAATAAGAACTTCGTTTGCTCTGTATAAAGTTCCCACTACCCCACTAGACTTGTCCCACTAGACAAGTAAAACTCACTGTTTAAGCAAAGAAAGGGGCAAATCAAGTCTATTTAAAATTAATCAATGACCTTTTTTGCTTTCATCCTAAATTCATCAACAGTAGGAAACGGCAGTGAGGAAGATAACAGAGGACGAAGAAGGTGGGGAGGCTAAAAGAGAGTAAAGCATGCATGGCCCTTAAGATAATGCTGTAATGAAGAGGGGTTAAAGAGTAAATCTGCTTTGACACAACACAGAAAAAATACATGAAGTCTCACACTAGCACTGTAAACTAAGACTACATTTTACTGGAAAGCAGTTTAGCTGTAGTGTGGATTATCTCAGAAAGTTTGACCAAATCGCATTTTTGCTAGTCTCCTAGCCCGCCTCAGCTGTTGAGTGTGGTAAGAGCTAAATTGCTGTCTTTTCTTGGCAGCTCTGCAGTTTCTCAGTGAAGAGAGCTTCACTTGTGTTCCAAGCAGAGCAGCAGTAATATATTTGAAATGCCAGTCTGTGGTTCATGTGTATGAATTGTTTCCTCTGGACTGTCCTGTCCTTCAATGACCCTTTTGCTTGATTTTATGAATTCAGCTTTGCCTTCTTTTGCTATTTCTCCTGTATCAAAACAGTTTGGCATGATACTGTTTGCTTTGAAGTTTGGAATTTGATTTTGTTTTTCTGAGCAGAAGCATTGTTTTTTTTGTTTTGTTTTTTTTTTTGTTTAAAATTGGCTTAAAGAACTGAACTAAGTGGTAGTGGACAAGCACAATAAACCATTGTGTCATTTAGTTACTATAAGAATAATCAGATAATTTGAGCTTAATGAGTACCACATACTCTCGATATCTTTATGTCAACAGGAAGACGTTTTTCTCTCTCTTCTTATTATAGCTTGGGTGTAGTGTGAAGTGTGAAGTCTTCACATGTTACTCTGTAGGGCCATGATTAAAATCTGGCCCTTATCAGATAAGATAAGGAGAACAACAGTTACTTTAATCTAGTGTGTGAGAGAATATGTAACCCTTAACAAGGCTCTGTAGAAGAGGATTTGAGAAGTAGATATCCTTTAGTAAAACTGTGCTATGTTATTTGTGTTTCAAGTGGGAATGTACACTGCCTGACCAAAAAAAAAAAGGTCACACACGCTAATATTTTGTTGGACCACCTTTAGCTTTGATTACGGAATGCATTCGCTGTGGCATCGTTTTCACAAGCTTCTGCAATGTAACAACATTATTTTTTCTGTCCAGAGTTGCATTAATTTTTCCCCAAGATCTTATATTGATGATGGGAGATTTGGACCACTGCACAAAGTCTTCTCCAGCACATCCCAAAGATTCTCAATAGGGTTCAGGTCTGGGCTCTGTGGTGGCCAATCCATGTATGAAAATGATGTCTCATGCTCCCTGAACCACTCTTTCACAATTTGAGCCCGATGAATCCTGGCATTGTCATCTTGGAATATGCCCATGCTATCAGGGAAGAAAAAATCCATTGATGGAGTAACATGGTCGTTCAGTATATTCAAGTAGTCAGCTGACCTCATTCTTTGGGCACATAACATTGATGAACCTAGACCTGACCAACTGCAGCAACCCCAGATCATAGCACTGCCCCCACAGGCTTGTACAGTAGGCACTAGGCATGATGAGTGCATCACTTCAGCCGCCTCTCTTCCTACCCTGATACGCCCATCACTCTGGAACATGGTAAATCTGGGCTCATCAGACCACATGACCTTCTTCCATTGCTCCAAAGTCCAATTTTTATGCTCCCTAGCAAATTGAAGCCGTTTTTGCCGGTTAGCCTCACTGACAAGTGGTTTTCTTAAGGCTACACAGCTGTTTAGTTCCAATTCCTTGAGTTCCCATCGCATTGTGTGTGTGTGGAAATGCTCTTACTTTCACTATTAAACATATCCCTGAGTTCTACTGTTGTTTTTCTACGATTTGATTTCACCACACATTTGTGATCGCCAATCACGTTCATTCAAGATGTTTTTCCGACTACATTCCTTCCTAAAAGATGATGTTTCCCCACTGTTCTTCCACTTTTTAATAATGCATTGGACAGTTCTTAACCTGATTTTAGTAGTTTATAATTTGACCCTTCTGAAACAGTTTAACATCTTTTCCACGACCACAGGATGTGTCTTTCGACTTGGTTGTTTAACAAATGAGAAGCTACTCACTGTATCAGTTAGGGTTAAATAACTTGTTTCCAGCTGAAACATAATCACCTATGCAGTAATTATCCAATGGGAGGCTCTTACCTATTTGCTTAGTTAAATCCAGGTGGTGACCTTTTTTTTGGCCAGGCAGTGTATGTTTCAAGTGGGAAAGAATCAACCAACTGGAGAAACATAGGCTTAAGTAGAATTAGTCTGCCAATGAGAATATGTTTGCCAGTGAGAAGAATATTTGAAAATGGTTTTGGAATGCTGTTGCTGCATATGTTTGGAGTGTTTAGCTGTGCTTAGCTGTAGTAGATCCAGCACAGCTCTTGCCAAATCCTGTGACAGGATAAGACATGAAAGTGCATGGATATAATATGCGAGGTTGGGAAATTCCTGGAATGTGGATATTTAGCAACAGTTACCCTGTCAACACTGCCAATTGGAGTGATAAAAGAATTTGGTAAAATAATTGCTGTAAGCAACTGTAAGAGTTACAGTAAGCATGCACTTAACAAAAGGATTAACTGAGTCAGTTGAAAATAGAATGTGATGAATATTACTGAAAGCCAAGAAGATGAGTGCATTTTATCAGAGCCTTTGACTGTCTAAAATTTCAGGGGAAGACACTGAATCCTGCCACACTGCTTAAAATTACTTTTCTTAAACCAGCAAAGCATCATTCACCAACTGTGATACACATTCAACAGCATAATGACCAGTAATTTCCTAATTTATTTATTTATTTTGAAGAGGGTCTTTTCTTCTTGTGTTTGTTAGGACTTTTATAAAAGTGCTGGTATGGTTAATTGAGCCCAGTCATGTAAGAACACTGGTATGTGATATCTATTCAGGTCATGCCTATCTCATTGCCTGTTAATTCCAAGCAGAATTAGTTGTCTGTGGCAGCCTGATGTCCAGGTTCGACAGCTGAGAGCCTTTCCCTCACTCCTATCTTTTTGTCTAGTCTTACGGCCTGGATATGAGTGAATCACCCCTCTAAAATACCACTTACTCTCAAAAATGTATTACGTTTCCACCTAAGAAATAAATCTTACAGTAGTCATAATATTATCTTGAGATGTATCTTGATATAACTTGTAGTTCTAAATTGCCCTCTATGCAATATTGTCCTGAAGAAGTGCTTGAATCGGTGTGATGATAGCATCAGCTTAGCCACTCTCTGAAACCTCCTCTGTGTGTGTCTGCAAAGCCATGGAACACCTGGTGAAGGAGTTAAACATTCTTCTGAAGCTGCTGGAGTGTGAGCATGTGAGCTCAGCCACTGCAGAGAAGATGAATGTGGTCAGGAACTTGCTGGGACAGCTCCAGCCATCAGGTACAGCCAGCACACCTACAACATTTAAAGCATGCTTCCGATGTACAACAGATGTAATGAACAAGCTAGGGGGAATTCAGTGGCTGCCCACATGTCAGAGGTCTATAAAAAACACATATGATTATGAGTTTATATTGTGTTGATTTTATGAGTTAGATTCAGTGTTTTCCCTTTTCGGTTCACGTTCGGGCAGGATGTTGTCCCTACTGTCTTCCCAACCTTATTCCTCCATTATTGATAATCTGACCAGGAAGAGACACTAACCTACCATAATACCTCCAATTAAAACAAAGCAAAAACTCATATGTAGCTGCTGTTCTCATTGGCCAATCGTATCATTGTTGACTAAACATACCTGCAAATAAAATTGTATTTAAAAAAAAGTCCATTATTTATTTATTTATCTATCTATCTATTTATTTATTTAATAAATGACATTATTTTATAAATGTTGCTGTTGTTCACTGCAAAGTTCCTGAGGTAACCAGTGCAGTGAGAATCTAACATTTGTAAAATAGATGTTTATATAATTATGTCCCCTTTAATAAATAGCATGTTTTTATATATGCCACCTAACACACTTATAACCTGGTATTTGTTACACAGAGTCCTTATATTACATACAACATACCATGTATGATGAGAAAAAATATTTGATAGTCCTATACCACATATTTATATTTTAATATTGTATATGGCACTTATTATTCTTTTATGGGTTTTAACAGTTGCCATGCAGAAGACTCATTTAAGTGCTCCATGATTTAGGAGGGACTTTTTATTAGAAGTTATAGGAAAAAAATAATAAATAATTTATATTTAAATAACATTATATTTTATCATATGCAAAGAAGACAAATATTACACTGTATATAAATTGAAGTGATCATTTTTTTTTAAAACAATGTTGATGGCAGTGTTATGCCTCTTTTGCTGTTCAGTGACTGGAAGTGAATTTATATACATGAACACTACTCTCTGTGGGAATGGTACCAGCTTTGTGGAATCACTGTTTGAAGAATTTGGTAAGTTTTATTAATGTTATGTTAGCAAAATTGTTTTTAATGGTATAATGTTTCGATCTTATGAATTTAAATGTCAATTGTAATGAAACAATTACATCTTGATGCCTGTATTTAGACTGTGACCTTAAGGAGCTCAGGGATTCCTCTGAAGAGCTGAAAATTCAGGAGGAAGAAGAGACATTGAAACATGCACCCTCAAAATCAGTAAGACACCAAACTTATATCTCATGTGGTAATTATTAGGTCATCTAAATTTTGCTTTAACTGATACTTGAAATGTTAAGAAAAATATCCATTTATCTTATTTTTGAAACTCAGTCATTATTAAGTTGATTGCATTTTGTACATTCCTTATAGGAAAGAATCTGTTTTCCTTTAATTCATTAATGTCACTTGTTTCTCAGAGCCCTACAGACACGCCCCCTCCTCTGCCAACCACACCTCCTCCTGAGGATTATTATGAGGAAGCTGTTCCACTAGAGCCAACTACCACACCTCAGTATGTCACCCAAGGTAAATACTCTCACGTTTCCTACTGACATAAATCACTACAACATAATGAAGATGACAATGAGAAGCCTGAGATCTCTCTTGCTGACTTTGATCTCTGTCTCAGGTAGTCCAATAAATTCAATTGAGGATGCCTATTATGAAGATGCTGACAACAACTACCCTACTACTCAAATGAATGGCCCCTGCAAAAATTCTTGTAAGAGACATGCCTATAAAGTAGACCATCAAAATATACATAATGTTCTCTTTATATTAGATTGTATGTTCCGTTTCTGTATATATTGATCATTTTGATCTCTAGACAATGACTCAGATGCCCTGAGCAGCTCTTATGAATCATATGATGAAGAGGATGAGGAGGCTAAAGTCAGAGAAAAGACACAGCAGTGGCACTCAGATGAGAGTCCCGTGGGCCCTGTGAAGGACTGTCACAAATTCGCTTTCCTGCTACGAAAGAAACGGTTTGGTCAGTGGGCCAAACAATTAACAGTCATACGTGAGAACAGACTACAGGTTAGCTACACTGCCTAGCCAATTATAAGCAAGGCAATCTTGGTGCTAAAAAAGTAAACATGACTTTAGTCAAATAACATCTAACAATCATTTATGCGCTTGCTAGTGTTTCAAGAACCCCAAGGATCGTACACCACACACTGACCTGCCACTGAATCTGTGCAGTGTCATCTATGTGTGTAAAGATGGTCGACGCAAAAAGCATGAACTTAGATTCTCCATGCCTGGAGGTGAATCTTTGGTGCTGGGTGTACCTACTAAAGAGCAAGCAGAGAGCTGGCTGAAGGTAATTCATCATAACTGGGCCACTTAGCTTTTTGTTGTTGTTCTGCTGAAGTGGCAATACACTGTTCATAAATTATAAGCTACTTAACGCCAAAATATAAGTAAATATTGAAGAATTTAACACTGTAGTGGAAAAAAAACAGTTTTTGATAAATTATTTATACAGAAGTGCTTATTAATTGCTTGACACTATTGTAATTCTCATTGTGGATAACTCATATTAGGCTATTCAGGAGGTTAGCACTGAGGCACACAACACCAGCGCACTGGAGAGTTCCTCTTCTCCTCTACTTCCACGTAAGGTAGAATTGGACAAGGTGAGCCACTTATACCTAAATCTAGGACTGAAAGATTTCTTCTATTTCACTATACATACATAGCTCAAGATTATATATGTTTATGATTTCAGGCTTCTGTCTGTCATTACAGATGATGACTACTGACAAACATACCTCCGATTCTGACAGTGTTGCCAATGGAGATTGTGCTAGGGAGAGTTGTGAAAATGGTAAGCCTGTCACAACTTGCTTGTATTACACTATTCTGGTGTCTCTAGTTATTGAAAACTGCAGAGGGTAAGGCGTAAGCTGAGAAAGCCCCTTGTGATGTCACAGAGTAGACTGAGTTCCAGATGCTGTTTGCTTCCTTCAAACTCTGTGACATCACTTTTTAGACAATGGCAGGAGGGACTGAGGAAGGATATACCTGTTTGTCTTCAGGCTTCCCTGTATCTGATGTGCAGTCAATAGCGTCATGAAATTTATTGCATGTATTTTTTTTTCATGCTCACAGGTGTTTTTAACCACACAAAAATAAAATGGTCATTATGTGGCATATAATGATATGATATGCAGCATATCAAAACAGAAAAATATGCATAATTCTATTTCCTAGAAAAAGTAGCTGGATAATGGCTGAAATATAATCAAATGTAATGATGATGTTCCTGAAGGGAAGGTGAAGAGGGGTGCTCTCTCTGAGCTGACTGGATCTATGAGTCGCGCTGCTGGTCGGAAAATCAACCGAATAATCAGTTTCTCTAAAAAGAAGCCGCCTCTGCCTGGGGACACCAGCACTCTCCCGCACATCGATGACAGCCCACGCTGTGGTATGGCATAAATATTAACACATCCATTAAAATAACTAGCATGAGGTGATCATTTGTTATCACCAATTCCTCCTCATGCATTAATGTGAAAGTAGTCTACACTATTATCTGCCAGAGGTGTAGCTTTACAATGGAGACTAATTTTGTTGTACCCCTTTGAGCTAGCAGAATTAAGAATTTGTGGTTTCCAGTGGCAAAGGCATTTTAATACTAATGGACATCCCAAAATCAGACAAGATTGGGTGTCCTCAGGCTGGAGAGAGAGAGTCAAAATTGTAGTGATGTATGCAAATGTAATGCATCAGTATTTAAAAAGATTTCTGTATGGTTGCTAAAAAATTCTGCTTGCAATTTGCAATTTATGTGTATCCTTTGTTTTCTACAAAAATATATATATATTTGATATAAAATAAATAGATTTGATAATATTCTGCTCTGTACGAGCTTACTCAATGCAGCCAGTTTGCCTAAACTGATCAGCTTTTAACATGGAAGCACAGGTTAAGTATTTGTACTTCTCTTCTCTCAGGTTATCTGAATGTTCTAGTGAACCACTGCTGGAAGGAGCGCTGGTGTAGTGTGAGGAGTGGCACTTTGTATCTTCATAAGGACAGAGGAGATATGCACACTCATGTTAATGCATTAGCCCTTCATGGGGTTGAGGTCCTACCTGGTTTGGGGCCCAAGCACCCCTTTGCCTTCCGTATCATGCGAGAGGGCAGTGAAGTGGCATCTCTGGAGGTATTCTATTTGCATTTGACCCATGTCCTTTTATGGTATAAGGTTCCATGATTTGCTCAAGCAGTAGGATTTAATTTGACTTGATTGTGTGTTTCTGTGTGTATGTGTATCAGGCGAGCTGTTCTGATGAGATGGGTCGCTGGCTTGGGGTGTTGCTGGCAGAGGCAGGTTGTGCTACCACTCCCGAAGCCCTGCACTATGACTACGTGGATGTGGACACAATCAGCAGCATTAGAAATGCAGCTCGGCACTCTTTCCTGTTAGTAAACTTCTCTTAGTTGAGTTTCCCATTTAAGATAAAATGTGAGTAAAATGTATTGCAAAAATGCAGACTATCACTTTCTGTTTGCATGATTTCCCACTTTATAACAGTACCACTTTTTGTGCTACCTACACACTTAGCTACGTGAGAAGAAGGCAAATATATACTGTGTAGACTTGTGGTGGTGGAATTTCAGGTGGGGATTTTCAGAGAATAACTGCATCAGGCCTGTGGATCATTAAACCCTTATTTTCCTATTCTGTTTTTTTCTCTTTTTTAATGGATTCACTGAATTAAGTTGATTATAGGCCATGTACCGACTTGTCCAGACTCGTTTGCCATTTAGTTTACTAAAATTTGTTAGACTGATTGCCATATTCTGGCACAAGATTTGAATATCCCAAGACCGAATTATAATTAGTTATACTCTTCTCTGATCTATCGTCCCCAGCTGGGCCACCTCTTCCAGCAGTGCTTCTACAGACTCTCGCACCTACGACGAGGTTCCGTATGAGAGTGTGCAGGTATGTCACTGTGGAAGAAATAACCACGTCAGGAAATGCGCCTTTGAAGCCGGAAATTTTGTTTACAAGGAGGAGGGATCTTTGAGTCACTCAGGGTCTATTGTTGGAGTCTTTTTATTTTTATTTCACTACATTTCATTGTGTCTGATTTTACATCATTCAAGTATTTGGGATCTACATTTCACAATAAGAATATTAGAGGTGCAAAAACTTTAAGTAGTATTAAACAGTTTATGTAGTATTAATCTGGCAGACCTAAATTAAGTCAATTAGTTAGGTGGGTTTATTTTTATCTTTATATTAATGAGAATGTTTTCTGAAAATGTCTTTTCTTCTCTTCATTTTCATACCATGATAATTTCAGTGATGTCAGTGATGAAACAGATAAAATTAGTTTAAAAGTTTTATTTGGAGGGATCATTTGCAAAAGTAATAAAACTACAATGTGTCATATAGCAATAATCAATAAAAAATATTTTAGTTAAAACATATTTGACAATTTTAATAATGTAGCATGTTCCTTCTTCTACCCATTTTTATTTAAAGGAGTTGTCAGGAGTAGTCTATATGCAGTTCAATTTCCACTGGGGCAGTCTGAAATTATCATGGTATGAAAACATTTTAATATAAAGATAAAAACAAACCCACCTAACTAATTGACTTAATTTAGGTCTGCCAAATTAATACTACATAAACTGTTGTCTATAAAGTTTTTGCACCTCTGTCCCATTTTTCCTTAATTTATGGAGATACTTGGCGGTAAGTTATAGGTATCATAGCACCTATTTACAGCTGCTGCTGTTAGCTCATTAACAATAGGTTACATTCCTTAAAAAGTAGCTAGCTAGATAGCCACAGTTGTGGCTTACCTCAGTGTGTGTTTTTGTTTTACTAATTTGATGGTGAATTCTTGAAGGATTAAATAATTCATTAGCATGGCAAGCAAAGTAGGTATTTGCAAATGAAGAAATACTTGTAAAATGTAGATGTAAAACATTCTTATAAGCAAGTTTTTTTTTTTCTAAGCTTTTAAACTTACTAGGCTTGTGTGCTATACATTTAACAGAGTAAAAAGTATAAATTCTTATTGTGAAATGTAGATCCCAAATACTTGAATGATGCAATATCAGACACAATGAAATGTAGTGAAATAAAAATAAAAAGACTCCAACAATAGAAATACTCAAGTAAAGTATAAATATTTTAAGATCGTACTTTCTGTCCATCACTGCACATTAGTGGTTAAGGTACTTGACTTTTAATTGGAAGGTTGCTGGTTCAAGCTCCCGCACTGCTAAGTTACCACTGTTGGGTCCCTGACCAAGACCCTTAACCCTCAATTTCTCGTTGTACTCAGTCATAATTGTCCTCTAATTTGTCTAATTTATCTTCACGGTAGCAGTTAGAGGACGCTCAGCCTAAATCAGGAGCACAAGTGAAGCGCCACTCCTCTTTTTCCAGTGCAGATACACCAAAGGTCAAGCCTCAAGTCACTGTAAAAAGACATGGCTCATGTAAGTCACCATTTACCCTTTAAGCTATAATAGAAGCCCTCAAGATGGTTGTAGCATTTCTATTGAAATAAGTTAAGAACTGCTAATGTACTTTGCCTTTTAGCTGTGAATCAGTATGGGAAATATGGTAAGACAAGAGCAGAAGAAGATGCACGTCAATACCTAAAGGAAAAAGAACAGTTAGAGAAAAAAAAAGATGAGATCAGAAAATTTCTGCAGATACTACGCCAAGAGAAACGAGAGGTGAAAGAGAAGCTTAAAAGAGCCACAGGTAAGGGTGACATGTCTAACTACATGGTTTATCTAATTATAGTGAATATAAGCAGACGCAATACTGCGAGTAAGCAGTTGAATCACCCATTCATAGAACTTGCTAATCAAATAAGTATAACGTGGCAAGCCTTTACATAGTAGATATAATGTTTTGGCGCCACCTACTGACACCAGCTGTTGGCTAATAAAGCATTTGGCCACTTTTCATGGTTTACAAAGGTTTGTGTGCTGTATGTACAGGTACACAGCTGAAGGAGTTGGAAAAGCATCTGACTCAGATTGAAGAGAGTTGCAGGGGGAAGGAGGCTGAACGGGTAGACCTGGAGCTGCGGCTCACAGAGGTGAAGGAGAGCCTGAAGAAGTCACTTGCTGGCAGTGTGCTAGGGGTGCCTGCTGAGAACAAACATGCAAACAAGGTACATGCACAACTGTGTTATAAGCTCTGCTGTACTAAATTACCTAAACAGGCTGCATAGCTACATCTCTGGTTCTCACAGACAGACAAGGAAATTCTGACTATTGTAATTTTCAATTCTAGGATCTCTTGTAAACCACATGTAACACATCAGAGCCTATATAACATTTGACCCAAGGACAAAGCTTAAGCTTTTCTTGGAGCTTCTTTTATAATTTTATGATCTTGCTTGTCCTCTGATGTTTTAGCATTTAAATTGTATATTTAATGTATTGTTAACAATACAAGAAGAATGAATATGGAAATAATTAATATATTGTTAGTATTATTCTGTAGCTTCACTGCACCTCACATAGTTAGAAGATTTTCCTTTTTGTATAGCAATTTTATGGCTCTTCATCTTCTTACTACAGGTTCAGACCAGTAAAGCTGAAAATATTTACAGTGAGGCCTCTTTGACTGTGAACTGTGCCTCTGAGTTACGCAAGCACCCTCCCTCTATGTACGCATCTGCAAAAGGAAACGTCATGCAGAAGGCCAAGGTACCAGTCTAGAATTTGGATAAGGTGGTAGAAATAGTAAAGATTAAACTAGCAAACTGTGGCTCAAATCATGTAATAGTACACATTCAACATTTTATTCTGTGTCCCATTTTCTTTCCAACATTAGGAATGGGAGTTAAAGAAGGGGACTTGATATTAAAGACATCCAGAAGAAACTGTCTGGTGATCAGCTGTTTGAGGTATCCATAGTGTAATGTGTTTGAAGAAACTACTTTTTAGTGGTGATCCCTTTTGACCCTATATATATATGTAGAGGGATAAGTCAGTGGAGCACTGTGGACCATAGTTAGAGTTAGGCATGTGTACACATGGTATTTTTTTCAACATTTGGTGGTGTTGTGTATATACTAAGAATGCATGATTTTCATTTTTTATAAAGAATTCATCTTTATCAAGAGAATTAAAGTTGTAATCATATTAGTAGAAATTCATCAGCATGACATTTCATGTATCTGCCAGTGGCACGTTTTTTTTGTTTTTTTGTTTTTTTGTTTTTTTTGGGGTTTATACTCACCAACAAAATAATCACTCATCAAATCCAGTGGCCATAAAAATAATTTGCAACCAACAAAAAGATACTGAAGCTTTTTTTGTGTCACTCATATATATATATTAATCAGTATTAGGGCTTGTGAATATTTGTAGCTCAGGAATACAAATGTCATGTTATATATATTTTTTATTATATCCTTAAACTGTACAACTGTACATAAAACGTATTATTTGCCGCTATAATGACTCTTTTACACTATGGCACAATTATGGCATTATTTATTTATTTCTACTTTGTACATAAAACAACATGTGATGTTGATAAACCATGGTTGTTGTTTTGGCTCCTTTTTGTGTCATTAAGCACTCAATGTTTCTCTCTAAAAATGAAGAAAAAAAGTGTTTGTTTTCTGTTGGATATATCAATTTACAGTATTTAGCTGACACTTTTATACAAATCATCTTACAATTATGACTGAGTAATAGACACTTGAGTAATAGAGGGTTAAGGGACTTGCTCAGCTAACAGTGGCAACTTGACAGCGGTGTGGCTTTGAACCAGCAACCTTCCATTTATAAGTCCAACATTTTTCACCACTTTTGCCGATGTAACCACCGCCTTCTATGTTACCCTTAAGTAACACAGTCCCTTAACACTAGTAACATATTTTTTCATTGGAAAATTAGAATATGATCTAACAAAGTTGAAAATGCATTTGTTACAATTTTGAGCAAAATAAAAATGCAAACTACATACACAAAAAACAGAAAATCCCTAAAAGTCACATGTGCATTCCCATGCATTGTTGTAGTCTGACTCATTTCAAACCAGGTGGATTGTTTAATTTTTAATTGTAGCCAGATCCTTAACACCCTTTTTAGTATTTGGACCAAAAAACGTTTAACTTTTTAGTCACTTTAGTATGTTTTGTTGTGAAACGGTATAAAATCTCAAGTACTCTAATAGGCCCATCTGCACATCTACACAGTCAGTGCAGTCTCAGGATGGTTACACAACCCGCTTGTCAATAGAAACCAGTGTCCCGCCTCTTCAGAACAGCTCGCCAAAGCCACACTCATACAAAATCAGCCGTCCCTTGCATATGAATTACGTGCTGTTAATGGTGACTAGGGAAGGTTGCATTTATGCGGGACAATGAGTAGGCTACGTGTGAGATGCACTGAGTGGCTAGCAGCTAAGGCTCACAGTTCTATAAAAAAAAATCCCTACATTCCCTTTGCCCAACAATGTACTTTTCACGAACATTTTACAGACCTAAAACTATTAAGTCAAAATCAATATTTTTTTTCAGAAACACAACACTTTAAGATAATATACGACATTAAAAACATTAAATGGAAATAACATGCCCCTTTCGTTAAAGATGTTAAACTATGGATTATGCCATACATTAAAATCCAAACCTAGTTTTCCAAGAAAATGTTGCAATGAGCTTGACTTGCCGACGTAGGACACCGCCCACTGGGCCAAATGCCTTAGTTTAAGACCTCTTCATGACTCAAGGGTAATGACCGTTGTAGCTTGCTATCTAACTAGCCAGCTCGCTCGAAAGAAATGGCCCTACGCTTTCTCTCATTGTGTGTGAAAGATCGAATCGATTTAGGTAGAGTATCATCCAGAGTCTACAATGTCAGGTAAGGGCAGAGTTGGTTGTTCAGATAACATTTGGCTAGCGTTACAAGTTTAAATGGGTAGCATACTAGCTGGCTAACGCTAATGTTTAGCTAACCGTCTAGTTAGCTACGTGTTAGACGTGCTGTTGTGTGGGATTGAATAGCGTTTTTCACTGCCCTGGTAGCTAGGGGTTACGCAGCCAAATAGCTTTATGTTTAACACAGACTAAAACTGTTTAAAAACGTTTTCATAGTCACTGTTCCTTTGGTACAAATTAAGACGGCACCGAATTGTGCCGCTGGCTATTTTCTATTAGCTTGATAGACAACTAATTAACCTAGCTGCATACATTTAAACTAGCTAGGTTAACTAGCATTAGCTAACAAGACAAAACTAAACAAGCAATGCTGTGAGGTGAAGTAGATTAGTAGCTACATGCCTAGTTATATAGCTAGCTATTATTGAAACTAGCCATGTTCATATGACTTCCAATATTTCTTCCAGTCTAAGGCAGGTAACTAGCTAGTTACCTGTACTCCAAATGAGTTTGGTAGGGCTGGCGATTACGAAAATACATACTCGTAATTGAATATTTTTAGAAATAATTTCAGGTGTATTAATGAAATACGTAATTTAGATGTAATGATGAATAAATATTTAATACGTAATAAATACTTTGTCTGTCTAATTTGAAGACCCCCCCCCCCCCCCATTTTACAGTTTTATATAAAAATAAGTTTCAGTAATCTTTCATACATTTACTGTTTCTGCACTCAAGGTTATTTAGCACTGCTGCAGAGCAGCGCAATACTGGAAACGACTGCCATGGCTATGATGATGGTGATGATCAGAATCCTTCTGTAGCACGTCTCAAGATGTTGGAGAAGAGGGCCAACAAGCTAGAGGAGCAGGTCCAAGATCTCACTGTAAGTTACATGTGCATAAGAACATACATATCAGTTTTTGATGTGCATAAGAACATGCATATCAGTTTTTCATAAGAACTTTGAAATTGTCTTAATCATGGATAACATCTGCACTCCAGAACAAGCAAAACAAACCAAAAAGGTTTTCATACTGTTCTTAATTCTATGTAGTTTTATCCATCTGTGCAATAGAAACAAACATTTATACTGCTGATTAATAACCTACATTGTGCCTATTAAGTAAAGAGAGTGAACTAATGAACATGGAACAGATAAATGCATGAATGCGTATCTGAGATTTGTTGTGTTTTCTCTGTGTATTCCAGGAGAGGTACAATAGAGCTCTGGAAGATTCTGACAGTGTTCGGAGAAGAACACGTAAATTTGTGGAGGACGCCAAGCTATTTGGTAAAACTCTTATTGTAGTCTATGATATGATGGGGCAGGAGTAGCTCAACACTTAAGGTACTGGACTAGTGGGGCTTGAACAAGCAACCTTACCACTGTTGGGCCCCCCGAGCAAGACCATTATCCCTCAATTGCTGAAATTTACTTGGTCACAATTGTAAGTCACTTTGTATAAAAGCATCTAAATGCCATAATTGTAAATATGAAGTTCCACTTGTATATTGCCTTTCTCAGTACCCAATAAAGAGGCTTTAATCATCACAATATACAATGCTTTTACACCCAGTGAACAGCCGGCTAGAGCTTTTAAACCACAAATTCCTTTTGATAAATTTAATTATATCTGTCATTACTATAGGAATTCAAAGTTTCTGTCGTGACCTGGTGGAGGTGGCAGACTTACTGGAACGCACTACAAGTGGCATGGAGGCAAAGGAGACAACAAGTCTAACCCAGAGCCTGGAACAAATACAGGACAGATTGCAAGAGGTGTTCTCTAAGCATGGACTAGAAAAGATGCGTCCTGTGGGGACTGTGTATGATCCCTACCAGCACGAAGTAGTGTGCCATACCCCAGCTCATGGAGTGGAGCCTGGTCTTGTAGCTGTGGTAAAACAAGATGGTTACACGCTTCATGGTCGCACTATTCGTCATGCACATGTGGGTATTGCTGTAAAAACACAGGACTCTTGATTTGGGTTTGTTCTATACTGCCTTGAGTAGGCACTCGTGTACTGCATAACTTCATTTCTAAAATTTCTGCTTTTTGAGTATATAATGTGCACATGCATATTCATTCTCTGAGCCCAGAGATATTTCGTTTTGTGTTGGGATTTATTTATTTTTTTCCCCCCGGTTATCTACCAATTTGTCCTTTCAGTATATTTGCTTATTGCCTTTTTAGAATGTGCTTTATTATTTGCAGAAATTTAATACTGAAACAAAAGACTGTATTTGAATGTGAGGCCAACTACATTGAAACCTAGGTTACATCTACTGGTACCTTAATTTTTAAAACTACAATACCTCATTGAACTTTTAGTGGGAGGGATTTTCATTTTTATTTTTGAGTGGTAGAGGTCCTGTGTTGGACCTTTTTTTTAAGTTATGGAGTTTGTGACTTTTGTATATTGGTACAGTATTGATACATTGCCTTTTGTACTGTAATTTGTGAAGTTTTCAGTTGACATTTACAGTTTGTGATGCAAGGAAGGTAACTGAATGACCATGGTCTTTCTGGAGGTTAACTGGATGTTTTGTCATTGTAAATACTTACAATTTTGGGATGGTTATTACTCTGTGCCTTTTAATGTTAGATCAACAGTATCCAAAGAATAAATTTATATTCTTAAATCCCTAAGGAGAACAACTTTTGAAAATAAGGTGTCCATATGTGAGTGGGCCTTATTAGTCTTCTGTTTTGATATTTATATATTTTAACTTATAGAGTGTCTTTGTGTGTGTATGTGTGTGTTACACAGTCCAGTGTGACTTGCATGTAGTGTGAAGTAGTTGTGGAAATCAGTGAGAAATGAGATGTTTCTGGGGAGGTATGTTTCCTGTTTCAGTAATGTATGGTATTCTCAGTGTGTTGTCATTCTGTCTATTATTATTAAATGTTATTATAATTATTAAAACATCTGAGAGTGCCCGTTTTAATTTGAGTGGGGGTGAAGGGGGTTGAACAGGAAGTTGATTGAACCCAATCACACCTTGCAGATTCAGAGGAATTTCCCCTTGTAAGAAAAGTGAATCATACAAAGTCCTTGTAAGACATGATGCCAAAAATGTTTTGAGAGAAATAATTATGTTTTAAAATGTACATTTAGAGAATAAGGGTGCTCTGAGTGTACAGCTCAAGCTCAAGCTTTACACTCCTCAAATTCCTCAAAAAACACAAACTTGTCCAAACTATTGTCAAACATTTTGGCACAAAATTAGCAACATAAATCCTTCAATTAAAGCAATAATAAAGAAAATACGACCTGTACAGAAATTTAACACCTCCGTTGCACTAGGGGCAGTGTGTTTTCTGACACGCTGGAAGTACGGAAGTTAAAGGTAGGCTTTACAAGCGGATCTAGCACGTGTATGGTATGCAGCCAAACAAAACATTTTAGAGGATACTTGTTTAAAGTTTTTGTACACTAAATAATTCGAGTTACAGAAGTAAATATGACTAAGACAAAGAAAGAAAAAAGTGGCAATGAAGAGGAGGCTGGAGGTACAGAGAAATCCTACCAGGATTTAATAGCCAATATTAATGCCATTGCTAACCCCTTGGCATCGCGAAAACTAAGCAAGAAGCTCTACAAATGTATCAAAAAAGGTAAGTCTAACTTTTGTTGAGACCTCCAAGTAAAACATGCAAAAATCATACCAATGTAGCTAGTGTCATGAATGTCATTTGTGGTTCTAAATAACCTGTTTTAATCCCAAAGCAGCTAGCGTTAGTTTGCTATCCCGTCTAACTCGTTCTAATATTGCTGTCTTTCTGTTAATTAATTAATTCATTCATTCATTCATTCATTCATTCATTCCATTCTATTCTGTGTATGCGAAAGCGGCAAAGGTAAAACAGATTCGCCGGGGTGTAAAAGAAGTACAGAAGTTCATAAACAAAGGAGAGACTGGGTAAGATTGCATTTAATACTGTTCAAATTATATTACCTGTATTGGGCAGTGCTGACGTATTTGTAGATAAGATGATGTTTAACAGTTTTTGGCCTTTTTCAGAATTGTCGTGCTTGCCGGAGATACGCTTCCAATTGACGTATACTGCCACCTACCAGTAATGTGTGAGGACAGAAACTTACCCTATGCTTATATTCCCTCAAAAGCAGTGAGTTGTGATTTTGTTCTTTGATATTTTTTTTTCTTCGTCCTTGTCTTCTTACTATTGTTGTTATTATTAGGGGGGACATCGGTAGAGCATGATGCATTTAACAAGTCAAGTTGCATGAATCAACTGAGGCTTACAACAGTTGTTGATGTATTTGTCTTTCATTGTGCTCCAGGATTTGGGATCCTCAGCTGGTTCAAAACGCCCAACTTGTGTGATCATGATCAAAAGGCATGATGAATACAAGGCAGCTTATGAGGAATGTCTGGAAGAAGTCTCTGCCCTCCCCAAACCTATTTGAGTGCACGTTCAATCACATTATTGGTGTTATTGGAATCTTGGCTTGTGTAACTTGGCATTATAGCATGTAAAAAAAAGTTGATTACCCAAACATGTACCATACAGAAGTGTACCTGGTACCTAGTTGTACCCACCTATTTTACTTCTTTGGTTTTTCATATGTTTGTTTATTTGGCGTGACCTCAGAAATCATGATGTGACCACCTAAGATAATGTCAAGTTAATCTTGATGTTGCTTTTGAAACATTTTAGCTGACTTGTGTAACCTGTGCTCTTGAGGTCTCAGATTGAGAGATTTGTTCATTTTGTCACATACATTAGGTTTAACCATTTTTTGTATGTATTTTCATGAAATATTTGATAGTTTTATTAGTAAAACTGCAGTAAAGTCTTTGAATAAATGTAACAGTTTAGCTTTTTATGTTCTTGGGATTATTTTTTTTTCTTTGTTCTGAAAAATAATAATTGTCCTAATTCCAGTTCTAATGCTGAAGCGTTTATTTCTGATGTGTATAATTTTGCATTTGGATTGAAAGAACTCTCCCAAACAGAGGGTTGATTTTTGCTTCTATTGCCTGCTTGTCTGGGTTATATTTAACTAAATGGAAAATGGAAATTTCGGAATGATCTGGAATACAATACACAACTTTTCACAGAGAACTTTAGCACAAAATGTTTTTTCCAGTCAAATCTTTAAACCAATAAAAATGACAGTACATGGTATGTCTTGTGTTATTACAATTTGGTGGTGGTTTTATGAATGCTATAAAACTTGGGGGGGGGGGGGGGGGGTCCAAAATTGGATGTCAATTGGGATTTATAAATCCAGTTGCATTGCCCATGTCTGTTATGAATAGGTTGTAAATTCATTATCTAAGATCTGAAAGCCTTTCCTTAGATTATGATTTACATATTTATTCTTACATTTTACATGCCCAACAATGTAATATGCACTATGCATGGTAGCTGCAACATGCTCATTGTGATCATAGCTAACATTAGTCTTTCTTATGCATATTTTTACTTTGTCATGCAATTGCCCACATGATGGCAGCATTGTCTCTAGCAAAAAAATAGTTGACTGATGGTCATGCACAGAGTGTGGAGCTGTGTTGGTGTTTTGCCAAGTCTATGTTCCCAGTTTTGTGCACTTGTGTAGATTTAAGACTTTAAAACTACTCTCTCCTTCTCTTTAACATACAATCACCGCAAGGATACAGTGAGCGCAATAGGATGGATCATCTGTGTTTAGTGCAAAAACATTGTGTGTTCACTGTTGAACCTGATAATCAGACCCTTCTTATGCCTAGCGCTTATTTCTCTTGACCCTGTTACTTGTTTTCTCTCTGTTGACATTTTAAATATTTCATGCTGTAATACCCATTAATGCTCTTTGTCCCATGATGTTTGTTGTGTTTTAGCATTTATTTTACCCAAATCATGTATAAAAGCACAAGAGAGGTGTACCCTGCTCTCAGTTCCTTCAGACCCTGAGAGCAGCACGGAACATAGGCTCTTCACCTTTGAAGGATTTCTTATGGAAATATGGAATAAGATAAATGCTGAGGACAGGACACTGATGGGATGACAAGGCTGTTGTCATGAATATGAGATCATTTTGGCTGCTGTTTCGAAAATCCTCTATGGTCACCATGGATTATAGTTTAGGAATATTATCAATCTGAATAACTGTCTGATCTAGGCTTTTCCTCATTTTCAAGGAGATATAGTGTTAGTGGACTGACAAGGTCAGAGAAAACATGCAGGAAGGCTTAATTAAAGTCATGGCCTGGATGAGAACAAGGAGCAGCACCACTTTGTCTTATTCCACATCTGAAAAAAGAAACTAAATGTAACTGTCTTTTCAAAATGAGGAAGCCAAATTGGTTTGTTCCTTCTAATTTAGTTTTTTTTTACTTCATGATTCATGATAAAACATTTTTCTTCAATTTAAGTTAAACATTTTAAATGATATAAATAAAGACATAGCACATTAGGTGAACGGTCATCTTAGTGAGGAATAAAAATCAGAATCCAGAAGGTCAAAAGGACGTATTGTCCACGTGGCTGGGCCTGTGCGTCCCTGTTTACTCTCAACATCTCAAACTCCACTGAGATACACACCTCTGAGTCAGTTGTGTCCAGGGGCACAATGACTTACCTAGCACCCTGAGCTCCATCAGTTTACTAAACAGCCTTTAGAGTTCGGGCAATATTTTGGTGAACACACTCCTAAACTTGGTCGCTGTTGAATGTGGGCAAAGAAGGCAGAATTTTTTTTTTTAGGTGATTTATAGTTTTTTTTTTTTGTCTTACATCATTTCTTCCTGTATTCATGGACTTTGAGAATCAGTCAAAATATTTGACATCACCAGAATGCTGGACAGTCTCCTGCCTAAAGGATTTTAGACATAACTTACTCCAGTGTTCTATTATTGTACTTTTACGCTTTGTTTACATTAACTACATGCAAAAAAGTACAATTCTTACTTTGTGGATGTTTCCATGGTCACATAAACAATAATCCAAATATGCAAAAGTTACCCATAGAGATATTGCAGATCAAAACATAACAAGCTTGGAGCAAAGTAGAGTATAAACATTACTCTTTCACAACCTCATGTTATCTATCTACCTTCATCTTCTTCGAATCTGTTCATGTTTTCTTTCGCTTTGTTTAATTGCTGCGCTGACCTGATTAACATACTACGCATAACATGATGTTGTGTAAGATGGAAAAGAAAAGAGGATGCAGTTACTGTTGTGAATGTGCTATTACGCCTCCTCAACCCTACCAGGACCCAGCTACTGCACTTCTTGGAATTTGATGATTTATGTTGAAATGTCTTATTTGGGGTTTGGCACTGACCTTGTGGGTGTTTATTATGCAAACAGAGCACCTGCTGCTCACCCTCGCCTCGCAGGCAGCGGCACGTGCCATCCTCACCACTCACGCCTGCTCCACACTTGTACTGGTCATGTCCAGCAAGGGTCTGGCAGGAGCTCTGTATCAATACTACACTGCAGTCCAGGGCTTCAGCTGCAGAAGTCATAGCTGTCGTGCAGCAGCCAGAACTAAGCATTTGGTTCATGTGGATCATACTTGTTCTGTTTGTTTCTTCCACATAATGAATTAAATTTAATATGTTACCCTTTTTTTTTAAAGCTCCACTCACACTCTTGTGGTATGCTAGTCTCTTTTTCTGCTCATCTTTCTTTTTCTGCTCCCCACCCCAATCTGGTGCAGCCTGGTGCAGTCTATGTTGCTGGCAGGTGCTGGAGATGAAGCAGGTGTAGCAAGAGATTGATCGATTTAACCACATTCTGTTGAGCAATATTTTTCAGTATGGAGAGATGGAGTTAAGCATGTCAATGCCTGCCAGTACAGAGTCACTCGCTCCAGTAAGAACTGACAGACAGATACAACGTTCCCTCTCCTCACCATTAAGAGCAGAAGTTGGCTAGAAGGGTTTGTCAGAGATAAAGTGCTATTGTACCATATTCCCTTCCATTCTGCTCCTTCCACTGATATTCTGTTGGTAGATGAAAATTTTGACAGTTAAATAAATGAATTAAAGTTTGTGCCAGACTGAGAGAAACTACTGCTTAACCTTTATTTGCATAAGAGTGACATTTAAGAGTGTGAGTGAGTGAGAGAGAGAGAGAGAGAGAGAGAGAGAGAGTGTGTGTGTGTGTGTGCGTGTGAGAAGTTAAGCAAGTGTCAGTGTCCCTGCAGGGCAGCCTAGGGGCAACCTGTTCTCCCATTCATGGGCTGCTTGTGGAGGCTTGTTCCATGACTTTGACACGTTCGCAGTTCATAAACTCCTGTCAGCTTCAGGTCTACACTTGAGTGCACCGAAACTTTACACTTACCCTTGCAGATCAGCAGAGCAATCTACTGTTGTTCTAACGGAGAGAAAGCTACTGATAACTACTGGTGACAAGCAACTATTTGACACTAGCATCCTTAGGAACTTGCTGTCCCTACTGAGGTAGTAATTTTAAAGTTCAGTTAAGCTCTTAATGGTGCCATCTAATGATTTTGGTATTAATCTGATAGCATTTGTTGGAATAACTACCATGGACTGTTTATTTACTGCACCAACAATAGTGGATAACAAATTAAACTTTTTGAGGGTTTGATAGTTGAGTGAAACATAGCTGAGTACCAGACCTAATGTACAAATAAGTAAAGCACAGGCCTAAGGGCCAATGTGTACCTGGACAGATCTGATGGAGGGTGATTTGTTGGTTTCTCAAGTCTAAGACAATGTTACCTCCCCCCACGTCAGACAGCTGCAGGCTTTAACCGAAGGCTGTAATCCAGCAAGCACAGTCTGGGTGATCTGAGCTGCATCAGTCAGCAGCATATGTAAATGTTTCTCTGGAGGCCAATTCACATGAGTGCTAGAACCCCTCTGTTTAATGCACTTTCATGTCTATTTTGTCAGTTTTCATGCAACACTCTCTGTTGACTTTTTGTTGATGTTTTATTTTGGGCACTTGTTCAAGTCGCTATTCATACTTTAAATCCGCATATGTAGGCCAGCATAAGTGGTTGTATTATTATGGTTGTACCCACAACATAATTACTCCAACCCTGTCAATTGATTCAGTACAAATTTGCACAGTATAAAATGGTATGCAAACAATAAAATTAATTCCTAAACAATACAGCTGTGATGACATTCACAATTATTCTTTATCCACTGAAATGTTTTATAGAAATAAAAAGGAAACACTTTGACTCAACATGACTGATCACTGAGTTTATGTGCTTGGCTGGAAGTATCTACAGGATCTCAAACCTGAAACTTTTTTGCCCATTGCCCAAATTTCTTGTAAAACTAAATCCCTGTCCAGACAACAGAATTCATGGAAAAAGTTTGTCGACGGTGACTGTCAACTGAGTGCTCGGCTGTGGAGTGTGTGATGTTTATGTGTGATTGTTTACTGTGTCTCACTTAGACATCTAGAGGGAAACCCGTGGGACTGGTGGTGAAGGATACGGGTAAGCAGCAGAGTTATAGGTGTCTGCTAGCAGGGAGTGAGGCAGGCTGGTGCAGGATCACAGTTCCTAAGGTGACACTCAGGAGCCTGTGCTCTTTTTTTAATGATCTATGCTATTGGGGTTCCACTTTATATTGTACATGTTTACTGTATTTTTGTTTAGCAATGAATACTATCCTTTTTGTTCCTGATCTGTATCTCCGTGTGTCTCTTGAAATCCTTTTTCTTTTTTTTTTTTTTTCTTTTTTTTTGTGTTTGTATGGTCATTCTGGTTAAATTCCTTAAATGTATCCCTGTAAATCAAACACATTTTTGTGTAGTTTATATTCATGCAGTGACTGACATGCATTTTATATTCATGCAGTGATGGACACTGAAGTTCTAATGAAACTATAGAAACCATCGGATACTTGTAAGGCTGATTTTCTATGTCTTTCATGTTGTGTCCTGCAATAGTAAATAATATTATAAACCTACATTTAATTTACCTGCTGTAGTCTTTAAAGGAAATTTGACCAGTAGGTACTGCAATTGTAACTTAACTGAACCTAATGTGGCCAATGGCAAATTAGCAAAACAAATTGATTTTAGTATTCTCAAACAATATATTGACTGCTTTTCTATATGCAAACAAGCATGATTTTGGGAGTTATAAGACAGAGCTGTTTCTAACTAATTAGCCAGGAAGCCACTGGACACACAAAGCAAGCTGCCTGCTTCACCTCCTGATCTCCTCATCTGCTCTTTGGATGTAACACGTTTTCTCCACACCTGCACTTGATGGGGCTGCAGGGCATCTTTAATTGAGCTTTTATTATCTCTCTCCCCATCAGGATCTGTGTTTACAAATAACACTGGCCTCTTGATGTGGCATGTGTTAGAAAATACCAAGCACACTTACACTGTCGTTGGACAAAAGGCAGCTTTCAGGCAGAATTCAGACATGTCAATTTGAGAAGCCCACTATAGCTGGCCCAGACTGGGTTGAAGTTGTTGCATCAATAAAGATAAAAGTGTGAGTGTGTGGTGAAAGGGCTGGGTTGGTCTATGGTCTTTTTTTGTGTGTGTGTGTGTGTGTGTGTGCATGAGCAGTACATGCCACAGTTATCACTTCATCAGAAAACCAGATGACCAGGTGATCATGCAGTTTTTGTTGCCACGATCAGTTAAATTGTATCATAACTGACAGACTAACAGAAAATTATTGCATACATTTTCTGTGACTCTGTATATTAGTATATACTTTTATATTGTAATGTAGGGATCAATTCTACTAATATTTTAACTTGAATTATGTCATTATGAAGGTTTTTTCTTTCCAACCTTCGCTACCCTCCTTAATGTCAGAGAAAATTTTGTCAGAGTATGTCTATGTTCACTCTTAATTTAAAGTTAGACATACAGATACAGTTTACTATGACAGAAAGTACTTATTTAGTTGTTACAGAAGTGCTTATCTTTCAGTCCTCTCATGTGATTGCCTAAAAACATTTCATGACTATTTAACAAAAACATTCTTTCCCATTTTACTTCTCTTTTGAGCCAAGGGCACTGCAGACAGCACAATCTTGATCTAAAGACCATGTCAGGCACAAGACTGTAAATATAAGGCACACTTTCTGTGTAGCTAAGATCCAATCGATATGATTGAATTGATAAGTCTAAATGGAGAGCCCCACTTTCATGTGTAAAGATAGTAGATGGCTATGTTTTGAAAATACACATTGTAGGGAGGAGGACAGGAATGTCTAAGACTTGAGACCTTAAGGGCGGAGAGTCTGGATGTGACAGACAGAGAAGGCTGCAGGACATGCCATATTTATCTAACAATCAATAGAGGCTGATCATTATAAACTGTTTTAATTTGGTTACATTTTACCATTTACATTGATTCTCTGTAGGTCTTTATGACAATTATAGGATTTGACGTTCTTTAAGACATTACTTTGGTTCGTTAAGATACAGGACCCATAGTTTCTTAACACTTTTTCTCATTAGCATGAAATAGCCAGATTAAGTCATCATTTGAATCAGAATCTGAACTAAATACTGGGCAAATGTTCCAGGTCTAGTGCATTAAATATTGCAGATCACTCAGATCACACACAAATATTTATTCTATGTCAAACATACAGTAATACATACATGTACTGCATACATGTAGTAAACATAAAGTGCAGAAAACATTTTAATGAACAAATATACTTATTCTGTAGTGAAATAATAAAGTGTAAGCTTTTATTGTTTATATATCTTGAATTTCTTGAAATTTAAAAGTTAAAATGTGAATTTTGTCACTTTTTGTATTAAAAAACTATACTAATTGTATTAGATTTATAGTCATAAATTTGTTGTATGCCTTGTAGTTGTAGTCTACTACTCAATGCTTTAATCTAAAAAAAATATATTAAACAAAACCCAAGTTTCTGGCATACACATTCCCAGTGCTGCTTTGTGCACTTTGCACAGTCATAAGGAGAAGGCTGTGTGGAAGGCTGATTCCCATGCCGAGGAAGGTTAAGCAACAGGTGACATCAACATTTCCTAAAACACCTACCTGTGTTTGACAACACTGGTACATCCATATTACATCTACAAATACACAGGACAATTTTGTATCAGTGTTTTACATTTACCAAAGGATCCTGTATATGTGTATTTGGTGTTACACCAGCCTGCATTTTACAGTATCTTTGCTTTTAAATCCTCCCATTTATTTGTTTTATTTGACAACTGGAATACCACAACCTGTTACCACAACAATGTTACACAAATTAAAGCATCCCAAAATCTTAATTCAATTGTCCTACCCAAACTACATTATTTGATTTGAAGTAGTAGAACCATACCTTTGCAATGAAATGAGTAATGTGCAGTTGAGTTTAATATGCACCACAATTGTACATGTTAAACACAAATAGCTTATCACTTACTTTTCTTCTTCTTTTTTATCTTTATAGAACTTGTTCAAGAAGTTGATAGTAATTCAATAAGTTGTTAGTAATTAAAGGGCTACAGGGAATGCCTTGAAACCCAGAGGAACAAGTTTTGCTTAATATATTTTCCCTGCTGCCAAACCAGTCTTTTTCCCTCTCTTTTAGAGTTTGTTGTTTAACGGTTCCTTTGGCCATTCTCTTACCACCCTCCACCCCTCATGTGGATCAGTGACTAAAATAACAGATATCAAGAACATCTGACTTTAGTCTGCTGCAAGCACTAACAACTAAAACTCAGTAAATTTCATATTGTGTTTGCTTTTATGGAGTATATGTTGTAGTATTTCATCAAAAATAAATAATATCTAGAAGTCAAATAAAAAGAATTAGAATCAAAATAGTAAAACTGTCATAAATAAAAATATTAAAAATCTATAACTACACTGACATTTTCATATATTTTATATTAAGGATTCATACAAAAACTGCATTTTAATACATTTTATACTTTATTTTTTGCACAGATACATATATCCATATAAACATTTATTACAGTAAGAAAATATATCTAAAAAGACAATGCAAAATTTTGTTATACCTATGACAAATTTCAGTGCAGTAAATATACTACAACAAATGTCTCTTTCATAAACTGGGAGCATTTTACAAAAAAAAGTCACAACAAAACGTTTTTAGTTGCAACCTGAAATGAGATGATACCAGCAGCTGATGCTGAGAGCAGGATGTATGACAGTTCACACAGTGTCCAATGACCAGATGACTCAGGAAACATCGTGGGAATTTCGTTAGGTCTTACACAGCTGCTTTGTTCAAGTGCCTGGTGGAAAAACACATGGAAGTCTCTTTCTTGCTCTACACCTCTGTGCCTTCCCGTAGATACACCATGCCAGCAGAGTCCAGGCCTGGGTAAAGATGGCTGCTGAACTGACTGAGGACTGAGTCACTGTAACTGCCTGTGTAGTGGGGGGGTGTGCCAGAGAGGTTGGACTGAGATGGGGGAGGAACCTGGGCCTCCCACTGTGGTACCGTAGCACCTGGAGAGTACTGGCCAAAACCTCCTGTTGGAGAAGCCCTTTGGGTGTCCAAAGGCAGGCCCAGTGGCAGAGAAGGGAGGAGCGCACTCTCTCGCATGCTACTTGAACCTGAGGTCACCTCATTAATATGAGACAAGAAGCCATTTAGACAGGGGGCTGAGCCTGTTGAGACTGGAGAGGGTCCTTTCTCTGGCTCGTGGTTGGGGTTATTCTGGTGTTCTGGGCTGGTTCCAGTAGAGTCTGTTCCTGCATAGCCTTTCCCTTCATCTTCAAGCAGGGAATCAGATTTTCTCTTCCTCTTACGACGGAAGTTGCCATTATCAAACATCTTTTCACAGTTAGGGTCCAGAGTCCAGTAGTTTCCCTTTCCTGCACAAAAATATATATGAAAATTTTATTACTATAAGAAATACTGCCTGACAAAACTTGCTTCAGTTGCATGCATGTTGAACAATGTTGGTCTTAAAATGGATTAAAGCTCTTACAATTAAATTCAGCAGGAGAAACATATTCTCACCTGGATCATCATCATCCCTTGGAACCTTCATGAAGCAGTCATTGAGTGAGAGATTATGCCGAATGGAGTTCTGCCAACCAGCTTTGCTCTTGTTGTAGAATGGGAAGTTGTCCGCCACATACTGGTAGATTTGGCTGAGAGTCAGCCTGCGATTTGGGGCCCCATTTATTGCCATGGCAATCAGAGCTGAGTAAGAATAAGGGGGCCTGACAAGTTTCATCAGGTCCTCTTGAGAAGGCAGGGGAAACCAGCTGAAAGGTCCTTCTGTGGCCCCCATTCCTCCTGTTCCGATGTAGGGTCTCTGCATTCCATAGGGCTGAGGAGCTCCCCCAAGACTGGCTGCTGCTGTGTTAAGGCCAGGGCCACTGAACCACAGATAAGGATTGGAAGGCAGGCTGCTGTAGTCTGCCAGGTCACAGGCAGACGGCAAAGTCTGTTGTGGGCTTGGCAGAGGCGGAGGGGTATAGAAGCTGTCACTGTACAAGCTGTACTCTTGGGATTCCTGCCCCATATTGTCAAACCGGGGTGACATGGCTTGTGGTACAAATGATGTCATGCTCACCGTAATTCTCTTTGTTGCCTTCTCTCTTTGCAGCTGAAGATGGACTGAGTACAGTGCAGGAAAACTCTGTCTTCTTTGTCCCACTGTCTATATGTCCGGCTCAGGTGGGTTGGTCAGGTGCACCATAACCTGCCACCTGTTTTACCTGGAAAATTTATACTTGGTTGGCTACGCCCTCTTTGGTTTGATTGGTTGTTTCTATTACACCTCACACCTAATTTGTTTTTGATCAAATTAGAGGTGGAGTGGAAAAACACTTTTGGGAAATGGGGCAATATTCCAGTAGTACATGTTTGTGGAAATAACCTACACCCTTGAATTGTAGTAGCACTCAGAAATATTTAAAACATAGCAATGACAATTCTCAAAATGTAAATATCAGTCATCTTTGATGTAAACGCATGTAAAAGCTCTAAATAATATTACAATTTTCAAATGTTTTTATATATTCTAACTTTTTTTTTAGTAGAACAGCTACATTATATTGGAAAAAAATAAGAAAAAGTAAATCTAAACTTCGTAACCTCACTTTGTAAATTTATTTGTGTTTGTCTACTTCAGGAGGTACCTATCCTTACCGCATCCAATACATACAGTGAATTTACAACTGTTTAAAGTTGTCACTTAGAATCACGAATATTGCCAGGCATAATTAATCCCGAAACGAATACCAGATGATATCCCCTCCCCCACCCTCATTCCAACCGCACGAACATACAGAGAGACGACGTCGCGCTGGAGTGATCTATTCATGCTCTCTTTCTGAATTTACATTTTTAAACAAGATCCCTCATGACCCACCCACGCGTCACAGCGTTCACCTGCTCCCTGTAAAACGTACATCAGCACACATGTAGCTGACTGAAGGAATAGAACCAAGAATAAATACCAACGTATCATTTAGGCTAACGTGACTGTCATATCATGATAATTTAGGATACCTTCCAGTTTTTGTGTTTGTTTTTCTCTTTTAGATTTGCATAATACATCACAAAATGCCCAGTCGAACATCAAAGATTGTCAGAATGAACCTTATTGTTTCGCTCCACCAGTAGCCTATCAATGACAGGCTAATACAGGTTTGAGAGACATTTACATAGCCCACGGCAAATATTCGAGCCACCGCTAGCTGGGATTGTAATTTTACTGGATTGACATGTTTAACAAATCACTTGTAATTGAATCCCTTTGTGTAGGCTACGCTCGGAATCCCTGATGACAGTTTGATAGTTTTCACTGCAGGACGTTTTTAACTGTCAAGATATTAATTGAAATAAGGGAAAACCCAACTCTTTAGCTTGCCAGCAATTCAGCAATGGCAGTTATTTTGTTTTCAATAGTAGCTACTCGCGTAAGAAACACAGACGTCTGTCCCTCACGCAACAAGTTATTATCTTTTCTGAATACAAATTTAACGAAATATGTACGTTTAACGGGTACATATTTTGTCACAACCATTTGGAAATTACACACACAGCTGATGAACGCCCTCTGTCCAAAAGGTCCTGTTTTTTTGAAAACTTGTACTATTTTACACACGTGTGTGTGTGTGTGTGTGTGTGTGTGTAAAGAGAGTACGGTGGTAAAAATTTCATATATATATTATGTGTATGTATATATGTGTGTGTGTGTGTGTATATATATATATATATATATATATATATATATATATATATATATATATATATATATATATATATATATATATATATATATATCTCTCCTCTGTATGTATAACAGATTTACATGATGTACATTAGTACCCTAAATTCATCATTTAATGTTTTCTGTCATGGTATACCTAATATCTAATACATGATGCATAGTCAACTCGTACTTATTTGTTTTGATTGTGGTGTCAGCAGAGGTCTCTAAACTTTGCATTGAATCCTTTGGGGGGTGAGGTTCTTGCTATGTAACTGAAATGCTCATAGTCTTTTTTTGTTCATCAATTGTGATATATAACCATCTGCTGTTAAAATATTGTCTTCTTAGTGCAGTGGTTGTGATAGGTTTATTGTAGAGGGTCAAAATCCGGCCGGGTGAGTAAGAGCACACTGGTTCTGTTGACCTCTTCCACGATTCTTAGCATCAATCAGCAACAGTGGCATCTGCATATGTTGCTTGATAATGTCACTGACACTCGGAAAGATCTGTCAAACACATAATAAAAAGCTTCCATCAATTTAACCTTTTAACATACAGTCTAAATACAAACAATGTTGCATCTAAACTAATGAGTACTGTTATAATAGAAAGTACTGGTGTACCTCACAAGATTTCAGGCCAGTACCAAGAAGGAAGCCATTTTGTTCTTTGCGAATTTGAATGTTGAAAACCTTGTTTTGGTAAAGTACCATGAGAGTGTAAGGTTGGCTAGCTGAGCCTTTTGAGCTGTCTCGTACTAAGAATGCTCCATCCTAAAGCAGGAAAAATGTGGTTTGAAACAACATTTTCAAAATTTCACCTGAGTACTTATGTATAAGCATTATACAAACATACAGGGATCTGGATACAATTGAAAAAGTGTAATAAAATTGACTCACCCTATTTACCACTCTCAGACTATTCTCTGCTTGACCGCGTGTAACCTGTCCCACATACCAAGCAGGGTCCATGTCCTATTGATAGTGTAAGCAAAATAGTTCATCAGTACTACTGAAAATGTTCTCTTAATTTATGGTGTTTACATGTTATTTCATTTGTTCAAAGTCACAATTTGATTTCTTTTGTAGTTTTGTTTAATTCATATTATGAAATACACCATTTTTCAAATTTGATTCTTTCTGGGAACTTTCTTACTTCTTTACTCCATAAAAAGACATTCCCCCCCCCCCCCCCCCACCTATTTTTTATTTGGTTGTCTACAAAGTAAGTCTTGAATCAAATTATGAATATAAGATAGAGCAACATAACTCAAACCCTCTCTTTTGGCTTTACAGAAAAGCAGTGGTCAGGTTTGGTAAACCATGTTATTTGTAGTACATGTTCTATGCAATCACCTCCTTTGCAACTACAAAAAAAAATATTGCTGCTACTGCTTTCATAATAATAATAATAATACATTGTCATAAGGGTCATCATAGTGAGTAGAGACTTCTGAGTATAGTTCTGTCAGCACAGATCATCTGAAACGGTGGACATGCTTCTGAGACTCATGGAATTACAGTAAAAAGGCGCCACCTGCTGAAAACTACCCCATGTAACAATCACTATCCAACTAACCTGTTCTCCAAATGTATCTTGGTCAGGGAACCTTACTGATTGTTGTGGTGTGGTTCTTGAACTACTCCTGTGGCTGTTAATTGCTGTCAATTAAGAAAAATCTGGTTGGTATTCAATTTTGTTGGGATAGTTAGCAATAAATCAGAACAATAGAACTATAATGGGAGATTTTGATATTTCTAATGCACATACCCTCTTGTAGTCTTGATGGTAAGGATCCAGTCTGGTGTATACTGTATAACAATAACAATAATGCCATCAATACCAATAACATCAACAATAACAATAATAATAAGATTTTTATGTCAAGGAAGGCATATAAATAATAAAGCAGTCCAATACAATGTAAAGAATATATATTGCATTTTTTTTTCTAGACATCACTTTTAGAGTAGTTTGTCATTAGTGTGTTGTTATTGTAATGAGACGGGTATGTTTTACTTCTATTAGACCACATTAGTACTAAAACAGAAAATAACCTGTCAGGTTGCCCACTGTGTCCATGTGGTGGTGGTCTTGGTGATGGATTTCTGGAGTGCAGGGGGAAAGTGTTGGAGCTAGGTCTGGCATCTGTGAAAATAAGCAGGTATACACACCAGAGCAGTAAGCTATTCATCCTGTGCTGTTTGGGGTATTAGTATAAAATATATGGCAGTACTGGTCAACAACCAAATTTCAGTCAAACCGTAAAACTAAATAAACAATATTATCACAAAACATGACAGAAATACTTACTGTCATCATGAAACTGTGAGAGACGATACACAAATAAGAGGCAAAAACAAGTAGCAAAGAACAGTGTGAAAGATTCTAGATGTTAGATCCTTGATAAGATATAACATGTATGCACAAAAATAATGTGTAAACAGCTGACATTTACATGATGATGCACTTTGTGTGAGGTCAAAGTCTAACTTATATCCTAACTAAAATGAACCAGCATTCTCTCACTGATACAGAATGTTTGTTGGCTCAGTATGTCAAGTTAAAGAAATGGAAACAAATAGGTCATGAACAAGAGCAGGTTTCTCAAGTACACTTACAGTGGCACATTTGAAACATGTTACAGTAATGCAGTATTGCAGTAAGTAATTGTTTTTGTCTTAAAAGGTAATAACTACCATTCAAAAGAAATCATGCAACATTAAAAGTTATTGCAATACCCACCTCATTTCTGGGATCAGGTGCATGTCTGCAAGAAAAGTCAGACAATTCGAGTCATTAAACTCAATAAACTTTAGCATGTTACAAGTTACAGTAACATGGTCCTTTATCCTCAAGTAAACAGAGCTGCACTATAGATAGCTGCATATACATATAATCTAGACCTAGCATGACTAATGATGCAACAGCATAGCTGGCCAAGAAACAATCAAGAGGCTAACTGATCAGTTAGTGGTAGTGGTACTTCACTTGTAACTGGAAGGTTGCTGGTTCAAGCCCCACCACTGCCAAGTTGCTACTGTTGCCTATACTCAGTCATAAGTAAATTACTTTGTAAAAAATGCCATAAATGTAAATTACTTATGATCCCCTGAAATGAGGGGAGGAGGATTATATGTATAAAGGGACAGGGATTCACCCAGTATAGTTGTAAAGACCCTTGAATAAAACCTACATTCTACACTTTAACCTTATAGTCATACCTGTTATGAGAATGACTTGGGGTGAGTGAGGAGGCACTCCTTCGTACCCCCACAGCTGGCAGTGGAGGTTTGGGCATTCTCAGAGGTTCCACAAACTTCTCTGGTCCAGCAGGTTGGCTAGTATCACAGTCATAAAAGACCTAACATTCAGTTTATTATATTGTAACACAGAATCATTAATCCAAGCAATATCCTGACAATAAAAACAAACAAAATTTCTGTACTACACAATTATTGTAAATGTGCTTTGAGAACAGGTGACAACAAACATAGTGCTATGTTCTTAGTGGTGCAAATCTGGAAGTAAATTCACAGACACTAATTATAGTACAGGTCCACACCGGAAATCAATTTTGCATGAGCCGCTCAAATGTGTAACAAGCCTATTAATTACACTTATTTATTTACATTTATCTGATGCTTTTATCCAAAGCAACTTACAATTATGACTGAGTACAACTTGAGCAATTGAGGGTTAAGGGCCTTGCTCAGGGGCACAACAGTGGCAACTTGGCAGTGGTGGGGCTTGAACCAGCAAATTACAAGTCAAGCAGCTTAACCACTGAGCTACCACAATAACAAACACTCTAAAGACAGAGTATTTGCAACAATGTCATATTAGTACTGTAAGCACTCTGTATCTGTATACCATATCATATAATTTATGTTGTCAATCTTTATTATAAAAGTAATTGCACACAGCTGATACCTTCACAGACAAATCTGTCACCACATGACAACTCATGTGCATATGACTTGGAATTGGATGTGTGTTTTAAGATATTGGATTAGATAGGGCAGATGCCAAGTGCTAACCCATACTTAAACAGATACTTGGGAAAAACAATAGCATTACAATCATATTTTTAGATGAAAAGGAAGCAGTAATACCTCCTTGGTGGTGGGGCAGTCTGTATAAGACAACATTTATTAAAAATTTAAAAAGAACAAAAAACAGACATATTAAAACTGAGAGTCTTTAATCAAACAGTAATTTAACAGTTTAATTGCATCATGTTAAAGAAATATCACAAATCATTATGTGTGAAGCAAATAATTACTTTATGACATTAAAAGCCACTTATAGTGTAGAGGTAAACTGTAAGTGCTTTGTCATAGCTAATAAACTTGTTTATATTTTTTAATACTTTATACTTTTTTATACTTTGTGTATACCTTTGCATTGTTTTGAACATTTTAACCATTTTAGAAATAAAGGATCTACTAACACAATCTTACAGAATGTATTTCATAAAGGGTATCACAGTAAAACATATATTTGCTAAGATGGCAGACTTACCCTGTCATTTGTGGCACTGACATTCACACCTGTGTATAAAGATAAGAGACAAGTATTAATATACATCTCTAATGCTAGCTCAGCTTATCTCATAAGTTCACTGGACAGAATGGGTTTTTATGGGATGGGGGTCCGTCACTATATTTCCAGTTTTTCTCAAAAATATCAGCTGAAACTGATGTTTCTGTTCAAATCACTTTCCAGCAATCCAGTGCACACAATGCACACAATATAGCACAATACTACAGTTTCAGTTTAAAAAGAATTGCTCAGTGGTGTGAATTTGAAATGTCTAAATTATTTGTGTACTGGGCTTGCTTCTTTATCAATAATTTTGTAATTATACACAGAATAGGATATCAAATATCCTGTGCCAAAACATTAGAGCTTCACGCAAAGTCCAGCCCACTCATTTCAGAAAAGAATACCACAAGGTAGGCATCTTCTTTTTTTGGTGTTTTGCTAAATTAAGTCCACGACACTTTCAGAAAGCTCAACAGTGAGGTCTGGTGTCCTAGCCCCACCTCACTCCAAGTTCAATTTTAAACCCAGCCACAACTCTTTAAACATAAACACAAATTGGCCTCCCTGGTGACTAAGACCATACCCAGCCCCACTAGCACCGTTAGTTCAGGCTCAGTGAGACCAGTTCCATCTGGATCTACTACAATACACAATGATATGACAAAATAACTCACTCACATACCCAATCCTCTATGTACCTAGAACACCGAACATTTCAGCCATTCCAACTTTATAGTGCATTTACCTAGCAAGTCTGTACTCTACTCATCCACTACCACTGACTAGCCCTTTCAGCTACTTTCGATAACTCCTTCACAGCTGCCCTACGTTTACGGCCTCTGAAACTACACAAGCAAAGATGTGGAAGATGTAGCTGGAGATCCCCCAACATTTATCTCTATCAGTCGTAAATGTGGTTGCCACCTGTGTTCTATCACCTCAGCAATCAAATCTAAATACTTCAGCTTCTTCGTTTCATTATCAACTGCATTCTCAAATGGAATTATTAACTCTATAAACTAAGATATCCATTTACTTTCAGAGTACACTACCATGTCTGGCCTTAGTGTAGTAAATGCAATACACCTTTGGGCCTGAAGTTTTTCTACCTAAATCCAGTGCCAGATTACCAAATAGGCACCGGCCTAGGGGCCCCATGCCTTTTAGGGGCCACACAACAACGGATTAAACAAACAAACAAACAAACAAAAGGGGCTTGCATAAGGTTTAATCCAGCACTGTCTACATCCACTGGCAATTTCCAATCGCACACTTCGCTCATCTTCCGATATTTATTGCATACGTTTGCTCTCCAATGCACTGCCCTTTACTCACAACCCTAACCACTATATTTATATCACTGCTAGTCAAAGTGTTAACCTCTAAGTGCTTACTATTGAATAAACATGCTAATGCACTAAGCATCTAAGCATCTGATTATGTCTCCACCTTCATGTATATGCCATGTAACAAACTAACCTCACATGCTGATAAAATATGCTTCAGTGTGCCAATCCAGAAACATAACTTACAACTATGATCTTCACCTACCTACTGTTCAAGGTTTGGTGGGGTTGGAAGGATGTTGTAAGATAATCCAAGCAAAAATTTAATGCGACTGACATCCACTGCCCACTGCTCTTGCCAGGTGATCTTTTGTTTCTCTAGATTTTCCGAGCAAAGCCGATGTTTTCATTGTGACGTTACTGTTGCAAGCTGTGCTTCCACTTCCTCTTTCTCTTCGTGAATCAAACTAGTAATCATTCATCTTCTCTCTGACAATGTGGACTAGTAAATGCTTTCCATGAATCACATGACCCAGGGCCTGATTCTCTGCATTGCATTTGTCCAATCACAACCCTGTTCTTGGAAACTGCACCGGTACTCCAAGATCCCTGCTTTTGTGATTGGCACTGTCACTTTTTTCAGTACATCCTTAGACCTTAACAAAATCATCTAAGGACTCACCTTCCTCATCTCAGGACTCACTTCCACTTTAGTAATTGCAACCTCATAAACTGTCAGTGGCCATCTGATAAACTTTAGTCAATCGAGGCTATCTATTTTTAAAGAAGTTACCTTGAACTGGTGCATTGTTAGACCTTCTTTCCAGAGTACCTGGCTTTTTACTGCGATCTGGAGCTGAGGATAACATGAACAAGTGAAAGTATGAATGATGAATAAATGATGGATGAATAAATCAAAAACTAAAAAACACAAATAACAACTAAATAAACAAACAAACAAAAACACAAATGCATTCTGTGTATTCTTACGAGGAGGTTTTTGAAGTCTCTGAGGGGACTGATCTGTCCTCTGATATGATCCAAGGACCTGCAAGTCAAAAGATTAATTCATTGCCACTGTAATAAATATATAACTAAATAATGAAAGCAACAGAAGAGATGATGATTCTGGTAACTGTGGAGGACTTACACCTGGGCGTCCTGAAGTTGGAAGGGGAGGACCAGGCCCAGGACGTGCAGGAGGGACTGGTGGCTGGCTTTTGACTGAAGTATGAGCCCGGTCTATATTCACAGCAAAGGTATGTGTACAGAGGTACATAAACCGAAAAATGTATATGTTCTTCTAAAATGGAGGAGTAAGTATGAAACGTCCACTGCAATATTTACCAATGTACTCGCTGTTGCACATGGGCTTGGCAGCACAGATCTGGTGATGCGGCGCATCATCAGACGGCTCACTCGGGGGTGGCTCGTAGTCGTTATCACTGTCCGCTCCTCCTTCTGTTGCTGATTCATAATCTCCACCACTGCCTTCAGCATTGTTATTTGAATCTGGGCTCTCATAGTCATCATCACTTTCCTTCACAGAAACAGTGACAATACAGAAAGAAAAAATATATAGCATGACTTATAAACATCAGTTCAAAACAGTTGAAAGAGGTGATTCAGAAAACTTAAGTCTTACAAATTCTTCAGAACCCCATCCTTGGTCATGGTCATCATGCGCAAATTCCACTGTAAATTACAATTAAAAATAAAAATGTTTTTAATATTACAGTTGGCACCCAGTTTCAGGTAATGTTGAATTAGGGGCATCTGTTGGTTTTCACATTTCCCCATATATGATGCATACCCTAATTATGATAGCTACAGACACTCATTTGATTGTTTTACTGTTTTGTTTTTAGTTGTGTGTCTTCTTTTCATCGAATTTGGTTGGTTTGTTTATGCTTATGACTTTGTTAATACTGTTACTATTACTCCTGCTTCCTGAACTCAGGTGTGCCAAACCCTACTCATTTCACACTTAAGCTTTTTCATTCCTCAAGCATCCCATCCCAGGTGTCTAATAACCAATTCACTCTGCTTCAGTATTATTTGCCAGATGCTAAAGGCAAAAAGCAAGCAGGCTTCTTCTCTTAGATTATACCCTATACAAATTGCATATCCCCCCCCCCCACATCACAAATGTATTCGAGCCCTGTGTCTGTTCTTTTAATCTGACAGTATTATTTGTCAGATGCTAAATGCAAAACTGGTAGTAAAATCTACAGCATACGTGATTATACATACAAGTTATCTGTACCTGTTTCTTGGTATTTGGGTGCAGAGGTTCTATAAAAAAAGGAAAATTGGAAAAAAATACAATAATTGGTTGAGGCTACTCAAAAGTACAAGTGAATAAAGGCTCATTACAAACAAGTGGGTAACCACTTGCCTTTTTGGGAAAAAACTCCTCTTTTCCTCTTTCTTGTTGATTTCCCGACATATTTTGGAAATTAGTCTACAACAGCAAACAAATTACACATCTTTTTATTTAAAATTATTCAACATGTAATTTATTTTAGGTATATCTCTCTATTTTACATTGTATGTTTATTGACTGATCACAGGCTGTTTCAAAGTAAATATAACTAACTGGTCTTCAACCCAATACTTCAGGTGTCAGACAACTCACTAAAAGCACAGGATAGTTGTAGGTGGGCGCACTATCTGAGGGCTCAGTTTTGGCAGGATGTGGTAACTAAAACAGTCGTGTTTTCTTTTTTATACTTTTAAAATCCCATATAAGTCAAATGTGTGCCCCCAGTGTGACATTCAGAAACACTATCTTTAATATTCAATGTTTTGACCAGTGTTGCATATTCTAGTTCAAAACTAAATTTTCTGTTCCTTAAAAGTATGCACATTATGCCATTTCATATATTACCAGTACTGAGCACCACATGATTCTACTGTGCAATAGTTCCTGTCACATCTGCATGTGTTGCACTATCATTGTTGAACAGTGCTTCCTCCTAATGTCAGAGCAGGCACCAAGACAGAGAGCTTAGCACTTTTTGTACTACAGCAAACCCTGTACGATCTTCTAAATAAAAATGAGTTGTTTCTAAATCTAAACATTCTAAATAAAAATTAGTTGATTAAGATTGCTAAGGAGAACTGATGAATAACATTGCTAGGTAGTAAAATATATGCAGATCCATTTTATATAAAGTGTCTCTATTACCTTTGTACTTACATACAAATAATAAATGCAAGTGTAATGTAACTACAAAGATGGCATGTTCTATCACAAAGGGATTACATTAGTACAGCATATGTAAATACACATGGATTAAAATAATTCACATACCAAAAGTGCTTATCAGAAAGTGTAACTTTTATGTCATTATCATAAAATATTTCTGTTTAGTAGCATAGGGTTCATTTCAGTTTAGGGTTGGGCACACGACATACAGCTCACACACTACTCGCAGTGCACATTGCTTACACGATGTTAAATAAATCAAACATTAGGGGGATGTGTTCCCCCAAACCTACACCTCTATTTTAAGGTGATAACAACTGTATTATTACCAGTAAATGAGCAGTTCTGGGGTTATTGTGTTACAGCATAATTAGCTACATGTTAGGTAACTTGACATTTCCTGTACAGTGTGAGCACCCTCATAATGTAATTACACACAACTTTTTTTAGAAACATTCAGACAGAAGTCTGTTAAACTAGGACCTTGAATACAATTCTAGATAAAAATATTGAACTTAGATAAGGTAACAGGGATATATTCCCCATTCCATCATATTAAAGTAAGCCTAACTTAGCTTTTCTTGCTTAAGTCTCCATATTTATTGCTTAAGTCTCCATATTTTATTGCTTGAGTCTCCATAAGACAACACAGCAGAAATAAACTCATTTGATATGTATCTTCAACTTTTAGTTACTTGAATGTAATGAAAAGTAACTATGATATGTTACAGAAATTGGATAATAGTACTGATATATGATTGAGCTTTAATATTATGTCTGCACAAAAAGAAGAGGATAGTCAGATTTGTTTTCAGTAATTCTCTTAAAATTAAAAGCAAGAGATATGATTAACAAATAAGTACAATGACACTAAGCAAACCTCAGCATAAAGCAGTTAAACAGCAATACTCACGGGGCATGAAGTTTGGGGAATTTTTGAAGGTCATTCTCTGACATATTCTACAAACACACACACAAAAAAATATTTTTTTTGTTTGTTCTTTTTACAAGACACACCAAAAGACAAACCGGAAATAAGAGGTATAAACAGAATATATACAAACTCCATCCCTATGATTATTTAATTCCTAGATTTTTGGAATACATTCTTTTTTGAGCTGTTCCGACTGCTGTAGACAATTCCTAAATAATGGATATTGGACACAAACATATTAAAGTATTCTTTTCACTGTACACCTATCTCTACTTATTTCATTTATATGTGTATTTTCATTTATAAATAACCAGAGATAGATAACACTGCCAGTAAGATGACGTAATCTTGAAATCATGCTGATTGTAGCTTTTTTGACCAACCATTTAACAACTGTTAATAAGACACCATTTCTAATAATGGCATGTCCTTAATCCATGGCAACATGCAACAACATTGACACAGTGTGTAGGGAAAATCTGAATCACAGATCAAGATAAAACTGTAACTGTATTCGTTACATTTTTATTTTTAAGGGGAAAATTAAATACAGGCACAAATATATTTAGTAATCTTTTTAATTTTTGCAGCATGTGTTTGACAACTTTGAAAATTTTAATAATTGTGAAAACCTATGAATGTAGTAGTATATAGAATGCCTAGTACTCTACATATTACTTTTCAAAGTACTGTGGTTACAAAGGATATCCAGGGAGTGGGAAGGTAAATGTATACATACCAGGAATCTCTGTCCATTCATATTGTATTTTATAATCACTTTGTCACATCCTGTCAGGTCTCGCTGTTGAGGAAAAAAAGTAAGAAATGTGAATAAAAAAATAGAATAAGTTAGACTCACAAAAGACTCACAACATCAGTGTTATGGGCATGGGAAAGTTTAACATAAAAAGTATTTGCGTATGCGTGTGTGTGCACGCCTATGTGAATTTATTATTTAGATTATATTGCTGATATAGGCCTAATGTAACCCTCAAATGTGTGCTGCTTTAAAATGAAATATTCTGGATTATATACAAATTAAAAATACATTTTCAAATGGCTTTAATATTCTAATTCGATGTTAATATTTATAAAAAAAAGAAAGAAAAAGGGGGGAAAAAATGAAGAATGGCAATGTCCAATAACAGTGTAGTAAGAAAGTAACTTACCCTTTTCAGAAAGTCAGCCAGGTGCTGTGGATCCCAACTCATGACCTCAGTTTTTGATGGAATGCTATCAAAACTCATAGTTCCAAATTTGCCAATCTCTAGGATAAGAACAAAAATTACACAAGCCCCAAAATGGCAGCTCCTTTGACTGTACGCTCACATCACATTAGTCATAACTGGTGAAAAGCTGAAAACACGATTCACTGATATGCCACTGTGCCTTTTATAGAAGCCTACAATAAGACTAAGTAAAAAATGTTTAAAAGAAAATTCTGTTTTATAATCAACTATAACAAAGAACTTTAACAGTGAATGCTCAGCATAAAATTTGAGAAGACAATAAAAAAGAAACACAAATAAAAAATAGATAAAGAAAGACAACAAGTTTGATTAAAAAACAACTCAAAATTCTACCACTATACTATTGTAAGTCATTAAAAAATACAACCAGGACTTGTTCGAGCACACTGAACGAAGAAAAAATGACAGCACTTCCCTCTAGGTTTCCTGTTGATCTCAGTGGTAACACATAGGGGAAGTACAACCAGTTATGCGAATAATAAATTAACACAGTTGTCATTTTGATCTGCAAATGCGAATCCCCAGTTTTAAAAAATCTTCTTATAAGTGTTTACTCACTTATTTATTTAGACAAGGAAATAAATAAAGTAAATAAGATGCCTAAAAAAGTAGGTATTGTCCATATACTCCAATCTGTCGATAATATGCAGCACAGCACCAAGCCCAAAACCATCTGTAAGTATGTCTATGTGGAGTTTCACTGTAGTAAACTCATAGTGTTGAAATTCGGTTGATGGTTGTCTGATTAGCTAACAAGCTCGATAAATAGCGGTTAAGATAGCTAAAACACCTAGCTGGTAATCTAATGCATTGTTAAATTACTTTTGGTTAGCTAGCCAATTAGCTACTCTATCCTTATCTAACAGGTCTCAAATTTGCTTTTGCTTTTGTTGAAGCCAGCAAGACATATTCTCTGAATGTTTTTAATATCCTTTTCAAAATGTGGCAGATACATGTGAGTAATGTTATCTTAACTTTATTGTCTTCCCAAGAAACCCGTGTAGCATAAGAAATGTCTCTTTAATATTAATATTAACCTGTCACATTAGGGATGATATTTTACCAAATTGTTATTAGTTTGATATTAACATTGGATCTGTACTTATTGCACCTAAGAGCAGATGTATTGACAGATGTATTGATGTATTGACTCTTTTCTTTTTTTTTTTCAATTTGTTAAACCTAGGGCATAAACAAAGAAAACATAAGAGCTGAATTGGTTCAGTTTGGCCTGTTTTCATCCATATCTATACATAAATATTATATGTGTATCATTTCTGTATCAGGATTATCATATATAAACATAAAACATTCTGTTTACACTCATATTGATGCATCCCTAACCTTGGTGGCAGTTAGCATTCCTTGCTGGAAATATAAGGTGTTATGCAGTACAATAACAAATTATTGTAGCTTTCTTGTTAAAATATTATTTTAACAATATTATTAATTTGTACTCTTTGAAATATTGCTAAAATAAAGTTTCTATATAAATGAGGTGGTTGAAAACAAAGGTTCTTGTAAACCAACACATAACTTGACACCCACACTTGGAAAATCTGAGCTGCTTTTTTTTTTTTTCTTTCCGTGGGCCTACGAGTTTTTAATGGAAATCTGTGAAATAAATATCGTACTGTTTAGTTTTATATAGAATAATTCCAGTGACCTCATTTTGATTTTATATCCACATAACTTCTAACTCTGTACATCTCTTGTTATAGCAGATATTTCCACTTCCTGGCAACTAAAGCAACACTTGAGTATATCTTGGTATTGAAAGTGGGTGTACTTGAATTAGCTTAGGAGGTACAGCTGTCTTCCAAACATTCATCCTGAATCTAAAAAATCAGACAGCTAAAACAATCATCATAACAACAGATTCTTTACTGTAACCTAGAAATGGAATATGCTATATGTTTATTTTCCCTCTCTTTGATTGCATAATAATGCACTTATTTGAAGTTAACATTTATCTTAATTCTTTAAACAAAGTTCAGCTGTAATGAGTATGCCCTGTAAATTACTCCTAATTTTAGTAATGCAATATTAATAACACAATTTATTCTGTCTCTGTTTTTAATTTTGTATGTGGTGTAGTTGTTCCTTTTATAGTGTTCTGGCTTTCATGGCTATGCATTTGCCTTTGGAGAGTATAACAGTATTATTGGCATACAGTTTTTCCTCACATTGGACAACACGGACATGGCACATTTCTTTTTCAACTATGAGCGCTATGCACTTGGAGCTCCAAAATAAAGAACTGAGTCCATTGGTTACCTCTTAACTGCTTATTTGTTCTCAAGTATGTGTGGAGCAGACTAATTACTAAATAAGATGTAGTACATAAATGTTTTTTCTTTATGTATTCAAAATAAACAACATCTAAATGTAATTTATTAATTTAGAAAATTAGACTACTAACAAATTTAAAAATGATAGATATTGTTATTGGCGGGAAGCCAATGTTCTGGCCTACTGTTTTAAATGTGACAAAGGCTGAAGGCAGCCACCCTACCCAGGTCCTCATGCTAGTCGACACCATCCCCTTACAGCAGGGGTGGGTTTATCAACCTAAGGTATGCTCCTGATGGCCTCTCTGCCATCCCAATTCTGACACCATATGTAACAAAGGCTGAAGGCAGCCTCCCTACTTAAGACTCAAACTCAGGGCTGTCAGGAGGTAAACATGGACTCTGACCACTGGACCAGAGCCAGCTCTCTGGCATCGTAGACAGAGCACCCATTTAACCTTCTTAAGTGACGGTCTCTGTCATTCCATCATCCCTTTCAGAGAGTGATGCTCTTCAGTCACATTAAATTATTACATACTCTTAACAATTATTATTAATCATTCAAGGTTCAAATCTAAATTCATAGTTTTTTTCTGAGTGAAGTACTTTCAAGGCTGCTGGGAGATGTGAATGGAGCACTACGGACGATCGCTACTATGACCATCTTCAGACCAACCAGCAGATGTACACCACAGCAGCAGTGATACTTGAGATGCTTGGCTACAAGATGAACATCATCAAGGAGCAGTATCCTCCATGGAGAAGGACGGCAAGATAAGGGCAACATGGAGAGAAGTTGGTGAATCAGATCAGAAATGCAGAAAGATGTGAGAAAGGTACCTGAGAAGTACAACAAGCTGTCCATACCTTGGAGACTAACCACCTGAGAAGATACACAAAAGAAGTAGAAGCCAGGAGAATAAAGAGGGTGGCAGGTTAATAGCATAAGAACAGACTCACTAAAGCTGGAAACAAAAAAATACTGGAAAGGCATATGGGAGAAGGAGGCATCACACAACAACAACGCCCAGTGGGTAGTGAACCACAACAACCTCGCTGAACAGGATCCAGTAACTGTCACACTAGCAAATACCTCAAGTGTGAAGAGCTAGATAGTTCCAGGCCCTGACATGGTCCACCTACTGGCTGAAGACTACAGTCCTGATCCTGAAGGACCCCAAAAAGGGACGGTTTTATCCAATCTCGGGCCGATAACCTGCCTCTGCACAACATGGAAGCTCCTGTCAGGCATTATTGCAGTTAAGTTAAGCTGTAGAGATGGCTTGCCAGAAGTGCCAAGATGACTTGCCAGAAGTGAATGAGACATCGATTTATTAATCCATCTCACCAGGATATACAGCAATGACATTGGAATGTCATTCAGACTTGATAAGTGTCAGATTGTTACAAGGAGAGCAAAGGTAGCTAGAACAGAGGGGATACTACTAGAAGGTAACAACAAATGGTGAGGGCAGCTACAAGTACCTTGGAATCCCACAGGCAAATGGGAATCATGAAGAGGCCACAAGGAAAGCAGCTACAGCCAAATACCTACAAAGAGTGAGGCAAATCCTGAGAAGTCAAATGAATGGAAAGAACAATATCTGGGCTGTCAACACCTATGACCTACCACCAGTCATCTGATACCCAGCTGGAAAAATAAGATGGCCTAAGGAAGAGATAAAAGCCACTGAGATCAAGACAAGGAAACTCCTCACAATGCATAGAGGGTTTCATCCCTAATCCAGCACTACACTGTGTGCACAATTATTAGGCAAGTTGTATTTTTGAGGATTCATTTTATTATTGAACAATTACAGTGATCTCTGTCAATCCAACATGTTAATAAACCTCAAACGTGAATATTTAAGAAAGTAAAAGTGTGATTTTAGCTGTTTTAGGAGAATATCTATGTTTGCATAATTATTAGGCAACTATTAGAGTGCAGAATTATTATGCAACTAAGTGAAAAATGGTAACTTTCCCTTCTCACTTGTTTATTTTCTGTTAAACCGAGAATAATAAACAGCTCAAAATTTACAAATAAACATTTCTGACATAAAAAAAAAGTGACCAATATAGCCACCATTCTTTTCATAAACCATAAATTCCATAAATTCATGGAGTCTGTCAGTTTTTTAAACTGTTGACGATCAACTTTTTGAGCAGCAGCAATCACAGCCTCCCACACACTGTTCAGATTTTAGAGCTGTACTGTTTTCCTTCACTGTAAATCTCCCATTTATGAAGGGCCCACAAGTTTTCAATAGGGTTTAGGTCAAGGAAAGGGGCCATAAAGATTATCTTTTCATCTTTAAGGTCTTTACTGGCTAGCCACGAAGTGGTGTACTTTGATGCATGCGATGGAGCACTTTCCTGCAAAAAAAATCATGGTCTTCTTGAAAGATGCAGACTTTCTCCTGTATCACTGCTTGAAGAAAGTGTCTTCTAAAAACTGGCAGTATGTTTGGGAGTTGAGTTTGAGCTCATCTTCAACCCCAAAAGGTCCAACTAGCTCATCTTTAATAATACCAGCCCATAGGAGTAACACACCTCCAACTTGCTGGCGTCTGAGTCGAAGTGGAGATCTGTGCCCGTTACTGATCCAGCCATGGGCCCATCCATCTGGTCCATCAAGAGTCACTCTCATCTCATCAGCCCATAAAACCTTTGAAAAATCTGTTTTTAGATATTTCTTGTCCCAGTCTTGACGTTTCACCTTATGTGTCTTGTTCAGTGTTGGTCGGGTTTCAGCTTTCCTTACCTTGGCCTTGTCTCTGATTACTGAACACCTTGTACTTCTGGGCAAGTTGCAGTTCTGGAATATGACAGCACTGGTGGATAATGGATTCCTGGTCACTTCATGTTTGATTCAAATCTTTGGCAGTTAATTTGCATACTTTTTTTGCAACACATTTCTTACAAACCTGTTGACTATTTACAACAAAACATTTGATGGTTCTGTGATCACACCCCAATATCTTAGCAATTTTAAGAGTGTTGCATCCCTCTGAAAGACTTTTTACAATTTTTGACTTTTCAGTGTCAGTTAAATCTCTTCTTTAGTCCATTTTGCCCGAGGAAAAGAAGCTGCCTAATAATTATGTGCACCTTGATATAGGATGTTGGTCTCCTTAGGTCCCACCCTCCCTCATTACACAAATACACATCACTTGATATGCTTAAATCCAATAAACATTCAAGTTTATACAACTAGGAGTTGGAAAATATGCAGAAAAATACTCTGTAGACAAGGATCCAAGAAGACTTGCAGCTATAATGGCTTTGTTAATTATGGGTGATTAAATGTAGTTTGATGGGTAAAATGGCCCCTATACCCATTCAAAATCAAATTCACATCACAATAAAATGTGTAAGTGTGCATTAATTTACCAGAGGAACATAAGATTTTATTTTGGTATACAATAGCGCCATCAAATGGTGACACGGGAGTTCTGTAACAAATCATTTTGTGTTGTTTAATCTTGAGGTTGCTTGATTTGCTTCCTGGTCTTCTTATTGCTCTTATAGGTTTATTTACCCTCTAGCATGTCATTGGGTATGGAATCAACAAGTAGACTCTAGCCCCTCATCCACAACCTTCCCATCTCAAGCAAGTTACATATAATTTTCTGATTAATTTCTGAACTAAAATCATGATTCTGAAAAAAAAAATCCCAGTTGTGAGTTGTGATGAATGTTTGAAATCCTTACAATTTGTTAAAGGATCCCTCTACTTTATAGGATTATGCAGGTAGTGGGGTGTTCTTTTTACTAGGTGGCACAGTGGCAGCTTTGTAATTAATGGTCATTGGACATCGCAACTGTGTACTTGCAATAGTACTGAGCAGCATTCATCATGTATACGCTGTTATCTTTGTTTATATGTTTGGGTGTATTGCAAGTACCCTGTTTCATGCAGAAACAAAGTAGGTATGGCCCGATGATACTCTTAAAATATTGTAACTTATAACTCATTTATACCAAAGTGTTGTCACTTGGATTTAGATAAATTAGAACAGTGTTGAACTATACTCTGCAGAAATTAATTTTTGCTTCACTCCTTTTTCTTTAAATCTTTAACAGGAATTGACCAGTACAGACATGGATTGAGCCATGGTCTTAGAAAATCTTAATCTACTGAAACATTGTATTGATATTTTGATTCTCAAAATGGCTTCTCAGTCATGAGCTAACTGTCACGGTACGGCCCCTCTCCACGAACGCCTCCGTGAGTGTGTTCGTCAAAGTGGCCACGCCCTCCCTGTCTCACACCTGCTCCTCATTGTGTCATTATCATACATGTAAAAGTCCATCGTTTACGCATTTATGTTGTCGGTGTTTGAACGTGATAGCCTGCGTGTTACGTCTTTGTTGCGTTGTGTACAAATAAATAGATGTGTTTAACATTACTCTTCCCCGCATCCTAACGTCACACAGACATACATTTATATAGTTTAAAATGGTAGTTTAAGCATAACAGTATACAACATTGTGATCACAAATATATTAAACAGATGAATAATAAATATAATTGTTTCACTTCTTAGGACAAAAATTAAATTGCAACAAAATTTGGTGCAGCATAGTCACGTATCAGAGTGCTGAAATAGCTCCAGATCTCAAATCTAAATTTCTGATCACACATTTGGTAATCTTTGGTAGGTCACTGAACAGTCATCATAACTAATCGTAATCGTATTACCTCACTGATAGATCTGTAGCAACTAGACTTCAAGGGATGTGATGTGATGATCCATGTTATATGACATAAACCACCAGTTATTGCAAAGTCGAAGACCGACAGGATTTGAGGTCTACAACTGAAGGTCACTTAGGTTTGATGGTTTCACTCCTGCACTAAATTTATGCCTTTCTGAATATCTTATTTGGCATCTAGATTAATACATTTTTTAATACTCGTAGAATTGGCTAGATTTTCACAGAACTAGTCTGTTTTCATTTCACATTAAAAATATAACAACTAATACTTCTCAACCTTGATATCTACAAATAGGAGAATAAGTTTTAAAAGAGTAACTGCAAAGGAATTTATGCACATTTTCCCTGATAAACTCAACCTGATATAACTTTGTTGCACTTCACTGTCAAAATAGTTACATTTGATATATGTCCTATACATTAGAGCCTTAGTTTCATCACCAGGTATTGTGCAGTTGGAATAATTTCAGTAGTTGTAATGCAGGAAATTCCTACACAGTTAGCTGCAGTCACATCTTAGTAAAAATTAATAGATAAATTACAAATTAAATGAAATATCAGTGCATAAAGTTAATACATTTTAATGGCGGGCAGATTACCCATCTTATTATTAGTCGCATTTATATAGCGCCTTTCTCAAACTCAGGGTCGCTTTACAAATATCGCTTTTTTTTTAACACTCACACGCCTGATGAGAAGCGGCAGCCAATTTGCGTACAGCGTACTCTCTGTCAGAAACCATGGGAGGAGTAGGACGCACAGATTCCCTCGACAGTGACAGAGGTTTATTGGCAAGACACTTATGACATTGGCACTCACATACAACGTCAGCGATGAACACAAACATGGTCGTTGACACCGTGAAACCGGACACGAACAAAGGCAAACACCAGTGATGGATCGGACAGGGGTTTAAATACATAAACACATAACACTAACTAGGTACAGGTGTGTTCAGACATGTAGGAGCGATTACAAATAAGAGACTTACGGCGAGCCGTACTACGTGACAGTGAGAGGGGAGAATTCCGTGAAAAATGCAACTCCACTCGTTACCTGGCAACCAACTACCCATTTTCCTTTTTGCTACGTGTTTATTTATAGCCACTTCAAGAATACCAGTTTTGTAGGATATTAATTTTCCTAAATTGCTATTTGAGTTGGTTTTAAATTGCTATTAAATGTAGCTTTAATTGGCATTTTAGTTTAATTAAATAAAGAACAAATTTCAGTGGGCATTTAAAGTTTATTGAAAACTAAATAAAAATGTAATGTTTTTAATGTAAAACAAACATAAAATACAATATAATTTATCTGCAAGAGCTCATTAGAGAAATTTAGAGAAATGTATCCGCAAGGTTATTCATTCTATGCTGGCCTATTTCCTATAGTATCTACATTCTCATTCACCTTGCAGATATGAACAGACAAGATTATGTCAACAAAAACAAATTATTATAGCTTCAGTGATGTCATATTGCTTTAGTCTATAACTCAATCTACAAGAGAGGCTGGACAAATTAAAAAAAAGAAACTTACAAGAATGGTATACTTACAAGAATGAACCTAGTAAATTTCAGCTCATACAATACAATTGTATGATTACTGTAAAAGTTACTGTAAAAGTTGTAATCAAATAACTATTGGGTGGAAAATCTGAGTGATGATTTGCTGGGTTGGGGGGCACAAAAATCATATAGTCCAGTCAAGAACAACTGAGAAATTTCTTCTCTCTCTTTAGCTGACAATTAAGCAGTCCGCCACTCAAAAAGAAATGTGAAGGAATGGCCTTTGTAAGGAGATGCATAACAGGAGTTTAGAATCAGTGGCTCTTTTTGGAGGAACCAAACCCTGAGAACCCCATTACAGCAGCCATTTCATCATCCTCTTCAAAATTAAGGTCTTCCTCCGCTTTCCTCTTCTTTTCTTTTAGCTTTTCTTTTTTGTAGGCTTTTGCCTTTTCCTCCTGATAAAGGAAATTAAGAAAATGTCATTCAGAAAACAACATTCTGGGATGGGGAAGTCAATGCTTTTGTTAGTTGCAAACTGAAGTATACCAAAAGCTTAAGGGGACTTAACTGTTAGCTACCCGACAATTCATCTTGTAATTAAACTACATGTACATTATTAAGACATCAGCTACATTTCAGACAAAGGAGTATCAGAGTGCAGACTACCTGCTCTTAGAAGGTATCTTAGTTTGCCTCACTTGCAGATCGGAAATTAACTAAATTGCATTAATGACATGGTTCCATAACAAACCTCTTCTCGTAACTCCTTCATTCGTTCCTCAAAATCGTACTCCTTCTGTTTTTCCTCCATCTTCTTCTTGTTCATCTCAAACCGTTTTTTAACCTGGTCCAACGAAGAGCGCTCTACTCGCATTGACATTCCCAGGTTCCTCTGATCTAGAGGAAATGAGAATGTTGCCACTATGTACATCACACTACATTCGTAAAACAACACATTAAATGATAAAAACTTAGTACTCACGTTTCTTGCCATTAATATGATCCAAAAAGTTGATGGAATCTTTCACCACACAATCACAAACATTGCAGTAGTACCTGAACAAAAAAAATTAACACCAATGAAATGTACTAACACAGTAAGAAATACAGAATACACAGATTTTTTTCTTGTTTGAATTTATACCAAAAAAAGACATTTTTAAAAGACATAGAAAATACAGCAGCAAAAGTCTATTACTTGGTACTAGTCCTGGAAGATCACGAATGGAATGGTAACATGCTAACCACCGTTTTGGGCACGTCACTGACATAATCACATAAGTCTTTTTTTATGCATTTATTTTGAACATTCACACCGAGCTAAACATACAGGTCATCAATGCATTATTATACTAAACTAATTTCAGCCTCAGAACCAAAAGCATACCAGTATGAGAACACAACTAAGCAACATTAGTCTCATCAAAGTATGAGCACTGTCGAGGGCATGGTCTGCTCTGTAGGCATTTAATTATTTTTTTTTATCTATAAGCTATGAGTCTACATCAATATTATTAACAAGTAATCTCAGCTGGCAGCAAAAGTTGCCTGACCATGTAAAATGTACAACATTTCTTATATGAGCCAAATGCAAAAAGGAGAGCCAGCTAATTTAGACTAGCTTAATAAATATTTCACTAAGATTATGTATAACATGTCTAATGCTTGCATGTATCTACAAGTGTGTCATCCATATTTTATATTCTGGTTAATGCATGAGTTAATGCTACAGTGACCTAGCCAGACCCCATGCAATAGCTTTTTAAATGACACCATGTAATAACACATCTATTTTATAGGTGAAATATTATAAACTGTAGATCACATGTTGCCACTGTTCAGTTTCTGGCAAGCTTACTGTATATTATTCAGGCACAGAGCCATTCTCAACGCAGGGGTAACTCCAACATGGTAAAGGCATGACTGTGCTGACATAAGGTTTTGAGATACAGGAGTGTCAGTTGAGTGTTTATATCAATGTCACTATATTTCCACCCAGATGTATTTTTTTTGTGTAGCATTTTACAGATATTGTCAAAACCTTTTCATTTAGTGGATAAATCATTTGTTTATAGTAAAATGTTACAAAAAAACTGCAATGGAAACATTTTTGATTGGAAGGATTGCAGTTGCACATCTCTCACATATTTAGCAATTTTTGTGGGATGTTCTTTACATGCCTCTTCCACAATGAACTAGCAAATCAAACCATAGCAGGGAAAGCAGGAGAGTGACAGAACAGTAGCTGAGCTGCAGAGAATTTCTCTTAATTTATTTATCTACAATTAATGTTATGTCTGTACATAGGGAATATTAGAGAAAGACAAGCCCCTTGCAGGATTTGTTGTAAGTGATGCATGCCTAAATAAAATACATAAAAATAAATATTGATGGATATACATATTTACATACATTTGTGTAAGTATGGGCTACAGCATTTTAAAAGCTGAGTGTTCGCTCAGTGGTTAAGGTATTCAAATTGTAATTGGAACATTGCCAGTTCAAGCCCCACCAATGCTGAGTTGCCACTGTTGGGCCCCTGAGCAAGCCCCTTAACCCTCAATTGCTCAAGCCATGATTGTTTAAGTTGCTTTGAACAGAAGCATCAACTAAATGCCATAAATGCAAATGTAAAACTACTGCTGAGTCAAGAATGGTCTGACACTCAAAAATATCCTGCTAAAAGTCTGTGGTCACAAACTGACCACTCTTAAAAATGTTGGAGGACAGTTAGCACAAAGTGTGCATGGCAACGGTGGACTAGTCTTTATTTGAAATAATCAAACAGTAAAAGAAAAAAAAAATTAATAAAAAACAATTACTAACAAATAAATGTTTCTAATAAAGTTGATGTTGAGTGGTAAGCCATGCTTAGCGATATTCATGGACAACATACAACACTGAATTTCATGTCCTATAAAACAGGCACTCTATAACCGGTAATAAATGTGTTACCAAATATGGTGTTCCTAGGTTGACCATATTCACATGCAGTTATGAACACCATTGACAATATTCCTCAAAAGCAACAAAGAAGGGTTTTTATTGTTACATAGTAAAAGTAACAATCTGAACACTACTGCTATATAGTAAAGAATAATTTATGATGTTTTGGGGGAAAATAACCTTTTGTTAAACGTCTGTTGCTATTGTTAGTCACCTGATTATCTGAATAAGACTAACAAATTTAATATGCACATATGATGTGGAAGATGATGAATGGATTAACTACCTACCCGCCCATCTCAGCCTGTGGTGTAGTTTTAGTGATGACAATGGTCTTTCCCAGTTTAGACTCCAAATCAACTTTGTAATCTCTGTGACGGAGGAGCTCTCGTTTGACTGGTGGAATAGGTTTTCCTAGAGATTGCAAAAAAGTAATGTATCAAGTAAATGCATCTAGGCCACAACAGACCAAACATCACAAAAATATAGTGCAAGTCCAGGGCGTCCAAAGACTAAATCACTAGACTTGTGAAAATCTCTGAGGGAGCAAAAAGCTTACTTTAAGTATTCTTTCTACACTTGAAGGTACGTTAATTTAGATTTGTACCTTATCTTAAATGTACTCACCATCTTTTTTCTCCCTTTCCTCCGTGAGTCGCTTTTGGGCCAACTGTTCGTATTCATCCTTGTCCCACTTGCGCCGAAAATCATTCTTAGTCTATAAAAAGACATGTAAACAATTAGATAAGTAGCTATCTAACCTAGCTAACTCTCCAAACTGGATTGCTAGCGTTACTCCTCATGTGAGGGTTATGAACAATACACTACATGGTAATGCTTGGCTATGTTAATGAACTGACATCAGCGAACACTTCCGACAGTAATAAGTAGCAAAGCTCACCAGTTCATTAATTTAACTGACAATGCATAGAAAATTAGTTCAATGGGGCACCTTAAGGTAAGTAAATTTATTTGGCTAAATGGGGAACAACAGCTAGCTAGCTAGCTAGCTAAATGGCTAAATTAACGTTCATATATCTAGCTAGCTAACCAGCTATCCTAACCGCGTTTGTTTGCTAGGTATAGTTAGTACTGTACACCACAAATTTATTTACCATTGCAACAATTTGATGGAATGTATAAATGTTAATTTAGATGAAGTGCAAATTCATTGTATTATAAATCGAATATTCATGCTAACATAATATAATTAAAAACTTACCCCACTATTGGACGCCATGTTGCACTTCGGCTCTTCCCGGCTCTAATGTGAAGAGTAGTCTGGCAATTTCAAAACAAAAGCTCGAATTAAAAATTATTTATTTGACTAGAAATCTCATTGACAAGGGAAAGGAAATAAACGAAACACCACCATGTAACGGATATATGGATATATTAAAATATGTGGAAATATTTAAAATGAATCTTTAATCTAGCCCACGAATCTTTTTGTAGACAATATCTAGTTTATATCCGTGCAGCAAAGATATATGTATAAATAAATTCGTAAACATGCAAATGTAAAAGAGGGAATCCAGCTCATTACCTGACAATGTAATAAAGGAATCCAGCTCACTATCTCAAAAAAGTATAACTGTAGTTTAAAAACACACCATATATAACTGTAGTATGCCTTAGCAGTGCCAGCCAAAGGCCCTAGGCTAGATTTTATATACATACCTGATAGAAGCCTAATTACAATATACTATACCAAATACAAGTATCGTGCTAAACGTCTGGTATTATTATTCTTAACTGGAATGAATATTATTAAAAAATAACAACACCTGTAAGTTATACTGCTATGCAAGATGTTGATAAAATATATAAATCTTTGTCCCACTTGTGCAGAAAATCCAAATGCATAGGTATCCATTTAATTAAAGTTAAAAACAAACACAAAGAAGAACAAAACATGCAGAAAAACAGGCTTTATATTTATGTTCCTGGCCTACACACACTCCTTTACACTACACTTTACAATTTTCATCAGTGGGATTGAGGTTTAGCAATAAAATCCTTTATACCTTTATCATACCAACATAAACATGAACATGAACTAAAAATAAAACAGATTTTTTGAGTTTCCAATAACATAAAAAACACAAACTCATGCTCTATTTTTTCAGCAGCCCAACCAGAATTAACGACATTTGCTGTATTAATTGTGTAGCTCCGCCTTTGCTTCACCTGATGCTAATTTAAAGCTCTTTCAAACAATGCCAAATACTATGTGACAAAGTCAGCATGACGACACGTATTGAAGCTGTTTTTCGAAGCCCTTTGGACTCAAGGTCTGAACATTTACTTTATTTTGCTGTTAAATGAAAGAGTTCAGCTGATACTTTATTTAGGTTGTATTTTGTTGCTTAATTTTAGGGGCCTGTCTTTTTCCCTGTGGCCCAACTTCCCGGAACTGCCCCAAGACATGAAAGTCAGACCAAATCTTCAGCCAGGTAGCCCAGAGCCCTGGCTTCTCCCAGGCTGCAGCTCAGTGTATGATAGCCTGGTCAGGTAAGAAGGTAAAGATCTGTGCCTTTGGCAGCAAAGGTCAATTGACTTACTACTTTAAACTAAAAAACTGTTTGTTTGGTGACTTGATAGTGTGTGTAGTTCTGTCTATTTTTCTGTGCATTTATGTAGCTCTAGAACTCCGCAGTCCCCCTCTCTAAATGAAGGAAGAAATGTTTCTACCATACAGAAGCCTCGCAGGTCTTGTCTTCAGCTCTGCAGTTAAGCATGGTGTAAAGACAAATGAATGTTCAATTGATGCATCTGTGTTTTAACTTATTTTTGGGGCTCTAACTAGATCCTCTATTCTTGAGAGGTGCATTCTCAAGATGTCTACAGCTAATGTTGCAGTTGGGACAGAAGATATAGATGAAATTAAGAGGTTGGGAAAGACTGTCAATTATACAGTTTGTTAGTGTAAAAGCCAAAGCTTTTATCAAAATGTAAGGTTTTTAACTTTTTTTTTTTTTTTTTTTTTTTAAGATCCCCCACAAGACTTCGATGGTATTCTCATAATGCAGACCCATCACATTTTGAGACTAATGAGTCAGTTCTGAAGCGCAGACAGAAACAAATTCAGTATGGAAAGAACACCTGTGGCTATCAGAACTATCGGAAGCAGGTGCCAAAGTAAGACACTACGTTAGCTGGAAATTAACACATCATACCTTTTATGTACAGTTTTGAATATTGGCCCAGGGAGCTTCAAGTCTTGGCTTTTCTTGTATTTTCAGGTGTCTTCGTATTCCTGGGTTTCACCCATCCACTCCAAACAAATACCGCAAATATAGCCGAAGATCTTGGGATATGCAAGTTAGACTCTGGAGGAGAGCACTGCATTCTTGGGACCCCCCTTTAACTTCTCAAGAGAATATGGAAGGAGAAGACCCAGTTGATCAACTGTACGTATGTCTGCATAGTGCTATAGTGACATGGGAATGCAGATGATCCCACAAATTCTCCCCCCACCCCTTTTCATGAGTTGGTTGTTTCCAGAGAACAATCCTTCCAAATGACCAGGGTCACCAGCTCTATGGTGATGCATCAATGGTTAAATATTATGACTCCAACTAGTAGTTGGAATAATTGTGGTCCTATTTTTGTAGGCTGACAAACTTGCTTGATGTAAGCTTAGTCTAATTAAAATGTGTGGTCCAGGCTGATTTAAGTTGGATGTAGAAGTAGATTCTGATATGAAGTGCTTAGTGTGGTAGTAACTTTGCCCTTTTGAAGGATGTTTCAGATGATTCTGAACATGGTCATTGAGCTATTTAGTCGAAGTTGTACTTTAAAATACAAATTTCTTTCTTTGCCTGCTGTCAGTTGTATAATCTGGGGAACTGTGGATGTGAATAGGGCTCAATTTGACTGACTTTTTGAATTGTTGCACTAAAATGCTTAGGCGGGGCTTGCTTGAGCAAATGAATACTGAGCTGGGTGAAGAAGGGAGGGAAGAGAAGGAAAGGAGACTGGAAGAATCTGTTCCCAGTGCCTCTGTGCTCTCTCAGCCTATGGAGAGCTCAATCAAAGGATTCTGGAAGCCTCTTGATGCTCAAGTGAGTGAAGCAATGTAGCCTCTTTGTTTTGGGAATTTGTTGTCCTGAAGTGCTTTTTAACTGGTCCCTACAGGCTCATCCGTTGGACCAGCAAGACCAGACCTCAGGATTGGGCTATTCCTTTAATAGTGACCTAACTGCTGAGGAGAATGTTCTAGGGTGGCTGAGATTTCTTTTGGAGACTGACCATGCGCGAAGTGAAGTTGCCTCACAAGAACCACTATGGAGATTTTATTGATCTATGGCTTCTACAGACCACACAAAGGATGTTTTCCAGGGTAAATAAGTGTACATGATCCATCAAGATGCATGATCAGACATGGACTTGGATCTTAAGTGTTTACACAAAGCACACTTAGTTTTGCATCAAAATGCATCTGTTTACAATGTATTTGAGGTCATTTTACTGGACTGTTAACCACTGTAAACCTACACATACCTGTTCTCACTATGTTGTTCACTTGGGTTCTAATTTGGTTTCACTAGTTTGCACAAGCCAAGCCTCTTGATCACCTTCCATGAAATTACCTTCTGCTGTTTAATCCACCCCCTTCAGAAGCACGTGTTTAATTTCTGTCCTCTCCCATGTTTCACACTTTTCAGACTTAATGGTTGTTGGGGAAATGCTATTAATCTTATTTTGAGTATTTTTTGTACATCTTAGTGGAAAGCAAAACTAATAAAGATGTTAAATGTTTGCTTTTGTAACTGAACAAAATCTTGGAAGAAGGGGTGGGTTGGCAAAAGAAAGTGGGAGTACAGCCTTTAAAAGCAGGCTTAGTTTAAAGATGGACTACGAAGCATTTGTCCATGGAAATTGACCACTGCCACTACAATTGAGATTCCCAGAATAGGCTTAATCTGTTTTGGGGAAGCATTCGATGGCGTGCAGCTTGGTATGCAAATATTTTATGGTTTTACTTGGTCGTAATGTGCGTGCATGAATGCATTCATTTCACACAGACGTTCCTTTTTATTTTAATGCGATTTGCACTTATTCAGGTTTCAAATTTTAGTTTCATCTCTGTACTGGTGATTTCCAAGGGATACTGTTAAGGTCGTCATACGTTATGAAAGTTGCAGGTAAACGGATGACTTTGGTAATCTCAATTTTATTGACGAGTTACTATCAGGGATTGCGTGCTGCTGATCTAATGAGGAGCAACAGAGGGCGTTTGTTAGGTACTCTGAGTGCTGTTCCGCGGGGGTGGGGGGCGGCTCGCGGCTCTGCAGATGGATACTGGCTAGCTAACGAAATGGTGCGGGCGTTCTTATTTTCGTTGTAGGTGACTGGCAAGACACGATATGTTGACATTTTACTAGCTGTTCTACATTATAGCACATTCTTACCTAATTTTATATTGGTCTGCGTATGAGCATGAAGCCTATTTTAGTGGCGTGTTTACATTAGAGGGGTAAAGAGAACCGAAATTCACAATAGATAACCTACGTTTCACCATGGTTAGTTGGTTAGCTTCCTAGCTGTTGTCTGAATTGGTCGATCTCATGCAAACAATAATAGATCTAGGTTAGCTAGCTAGCTAGCCGATTTGACACCGTATGCCTGATAAAACGTGCTATCGCTAGCTAGCTAACCTAGCTAGCTACGTCTGCTCTGCTGGTCTCGATTGTTGGTAAGGTAAGTCAAATAAAAAATCCATAGGTTGTGTATCCCAAGTCATTTACCATTGAGCTACTCCCATAGCTACATGTTACGCTGTTAATCATTCAATTAGAGCTAACGTATCAATCGTTTAACTAGCAGATTATACCAGATACATTTTGCATTGTGGTAAATCCCTGCATTATTTGACGCAGCTAGCGATTGCTTGGAAAATAGCTATTTAGCTAACGCTACCCAGCTTTGAGTCTTGGATGAGTGGGCCTGTACGATTTAAAAGTAGCGAGCTAGCTCTATAGATGCCTTTGAACGCTTTTGGTTTGGGGATTTGTCAACTGTTAACCGGTGATTTTTTTGCTTTCAGATTAGTCTACATTTAGGTGAGACATTTAAATTGGCCGGTAGCTAGCTAGCTCACAATGAACTATAGTTCTGCTATCGCTGTGTGACTGGTTGGCCTGAAATCAGACCGTCCTGGAGTCGACATCTAGCTAGCTTAGTGGCTATATTTGTTAGCTTGTCACATAGCTGATACTGACCCATCATTTTCACTAGGTTACTAGAGATAGCTAACATATCCAACTGTTTGGGTTCTTACATAGATGTGTTTCATTGTTACTTAGCTAGATTAGCTAACTTACTGGCTGTCCTGGCAACAAAAACCAGGATAGGGGTTACTCGGCAATGTTGCTAGCTTTAGCTAAATAAACCTTACCTGATGTTATCTAGCTAGCTAACGACAAAGGCTTATATTTGTGAGTGTAGGCATAGTAAGTCAGCCAGTAGAGCTACAAGCGAAAAGATTGTGTAAGTAACATGAATGCGTTTAAATGTACACACGTTGTAATACGCGAACGGAGGATGTTGGTGTTGGCTACATGTCATCCAAGATGAATGTCATACAGGCTGCCATTTGACTAAGTTCTTTCTACACCATCGCATCGTCATTTCCGTTTCATTAGCTGCCCGTGTAGGCTGTGTCTGTTTTGCAGGCCGCTCGAGTATTAACAATATTTAAGGTCGATACTACCCAACTGTTATAAAAGAGATGTTGCGACGGAGGTTTTGCTGTGGGTTTCAGATAATTGTATGAACAAATGTGATTGTTCTTTTAATGTGTTCCCAGGTGATGAAGTCATGACCGCTTTTTTTTCTGAGGGGGTGCTAAGGAAGCCAGTATGCTACCTGTGATTTTCTGAGATGGTCATCGGCTTCACTTCAGACCTCATTTGCCAAGCCATGGTTATGCTTAAAGTTGAGCAAATCCATAGTCTTAACATAAACCAAAGCCACTGGACATCAATCTGGTAAAGCTTGTTTTAGATATAAATTGAGAATACTGTTAAATGCAACAAATAATAATAATAATAATAATAATAATGCTTTCTATGTACATCTCACATAGGACTGTGAACTATATCATTTGATTCTACATAAGGCAGCAATATGCAAATGAGGCCTCAAACAGATTTTTTCCCCCCTGTGTTTTGTGAGCTTTCTGACCAATATCAGACTTTCCAGTGTGTTCTGTTGGTGCTGTGATTATGCATGGAATTTACATGAACAAACAAATGTAAATAGTTTTGAACAAAGTAATGCAGGTACATTTTTAACCATGACTTAAGGGTTCATCACCATGTTTTTTGATAAGTTAAAATAATTTTTGCACTGATAGCAATATAGAAATTTGTTCATGTTGTGGTTTAATCTTTTGAATAATATTTATCTTTCAGCCTCTGCATGATCCTTTCACACTCACTGAATCCTGCTAGCCTACAGATGGATTGATGCCTGGTGAGTATGCAGGTTTCTAATAATATCTTTCTAAATAAAAACAGTTTATTTTGGTGCATATGGAGCTTCAGCTTTAGTTGTTGGCTTGTATTTTATTTTTACATTGGTTTTCAATTAAAATTGCAGTTAACACAAAAGCCAAGTCTTTAAAAATATAGTAATAGAAGTAAGACAATATTAAAAAGCAAATATGAATGTATTTTTAAAGTGAGTGTTGGCACAATTTTGTTCTCCAATGAGGAACCAAAATAAATCCAAGTTGTTCATTTTAGTCAGGATACCACTCCATTTTATGCTACCACTGTGTCATGCAGAAATGCAGAGTCTTAAGTGTGTGCATTCTCATGCAGCTGAACCAAACTGGAAATATAGCTTGTAATGTACTTGTGAAGTTAATAATGGCTTTAATTCCTGCAGCTTCTATAATTTACAACTCTCTCCCAAATGCACCATAGAAACTAACATAACCTTAAATTGTAATTTTTGTCCCTTTTTGTAGTCAGTAACAGCTATATGCACACAACTCGTGATAAGAATATAAACTGATATTTACACAAAACATAGACCTACAAAAAATATAGTACAGCTAATGCATAGTAGGACATAAAAAATATTGGCATTGGTAATGGTTTTCCAGGCCTGTAATGCGATCTTTTTAAGTCCTTGTTATTTTGAGGCATTTCTGTTTTCGTGTCCTCAGGTATGTGAAACTCAAGCTCAGTGAGGTTTAGGTTCAGTGGTTGACTTAGCAGGTTAAAAACATCCCCCTAATATACAGTTCCTCTAGTAGCTCTGAATCCACTGAAGGCATGTCAGTCAGTGTAAATGTTTTTTAAGAAAATGTAAGCTGATTCATAATTATACCCCTTTGCAGAAAATAGTTCGAGGAAGCAATACATAACATTTTGTGAAGCATGCTATATAGTTATTATTAAGGAGTATAAAAGTCCCCGGTTACAGAACAAAACAGTGGCCTGCATTCAGTGCTGAAGTGGTACTTTTTAAATTATGAGAGCAATTATTTATTTTCTTACATGTTACATGCCTTAAAGAAAATCAGAACTAGACTACAGAGAGCAATGTTGGAATAAATGTATTATTTATCATCTTCATATAATAATTTGGCTTGTTACCCATGTATATATGTGTACTAAGCTCCATCCCTGTTAATGCTTATCATACCTTTCAGTTGAAATAAAAGTAAATTTGTTACACATAATCATATTACATTTCCATGACGTTATTATTGTTAAAATTTGACATTCCTTTATTTCTTTTTCAACCTAATTGTTTTCTCCTAATTGTTAGTCATTGTCAGTTTCCATTCCTTGTGTATGTCTTTCCTATGGCATGATTGGTGTAAACAGTGGGGTGAGGGCTAAACATATGCTTGCTGTGCTACGTATGTCAGCCATCACATTTTAAAGCTGCTACTTGTGCAGTGCTGTTGGACAGCTAAATTTGCTTGATCCAGTCCAGTTTTTTGTAATCACTGAGAAATTAATTTCAGTGATTGGCCACTGTGTCATTACCCCTGACTCTGGGTTCAAGACAGGGTGGAAAATCTACTTGAATTGTTACATAAGAATCAATGATTGATTAGCTCTAATTTAAGTTCTACAGTGGTTGTCATGATTTCCAAATGCAGACTCATTTCATTTTCAATGTTAAAAAGGGCCCAAAATGTTTTTTACTTTAAGGTTTTGGGTGGTACCTATTCCCAATTTTTAAAGCATGATGAATGTCCTTGTCTGTCATAAGAACTTAAAAAAAGGATAAACATGGGGGGAAAAAACTTTTAACATGAGAGAAGAATCAGATCTCACAGCATGACATGACTCCAGCAGTTGTTTTTCTGCTATGTAGCTAGGTGTTAAACTGTTAATTTGCCCCATATGTTGTAAAATGTTATCCAGAAATGCTGTACTATTCATGTTCATGACTCAGCAAGCACTCAGCAGCAAATTAAGTCATTGTGTTAAAATTATAGCTTCTGCTCCTATAAAGTCTGGTTCTAAAGAAGAAAGGTTTGAAATTCTTACACAATATCTATAAACTAATGGCCTTGCTTGTTTACATTTTTTCACTCCTTCTACCTTTTCCATAGAGAGCAGCTATTGGCAACTCTGCCCTTCCTCAAAATCTGGTCTGCAGGGTGTGCTGAGTTCCAGCTTCCCCCCCGGCCCTGTGCCTCTGGCGCCTTCTGCTGCCCATCTGCCGGAGGGGGACACCCTGAATCGTCCACTTGCCCCAAGTACCTCTGTGACGGACCTGTCTTTTCCCGGGCCTCCCCCTCCCCCCCCGCCACCCCCTAAACGCCACTGTCGTTCGCTGTCTGTGCCGGAGGACCTTTCACGCTGCCGGTATACCTGGCGGCCAAGCGCCTCCAAGGTCTGGACACCAGTGAACCGCCGATGCCACAGTGGAGGGGGCGCGGGGGGGCCATGTCCGCTGCGTGCCCCCAGTTCCTCTCTGAATTCCTCTCTGCATTCTTCCTCCAGCCCCACCTTTTTTAGCTTGGCCCTTTCTCCAGATTCCCCACTGCCATGGACTTTCCCATGGGATCCCAGTGACACTGCTGGAGGTGGTGCCTGTTGCTGCTTTTTTCCTTCACCCTCTTCATGCTCTTCTTCTCCGTCTCCTCTTCACCCTCCTCCTCCTCCGCAGCGGCGCTTCTCACTCTCTCCTGTACTCATTCGTGAAGCTGCGGCACACTTCCTTCCACCCCCTCAGGTGCCCCTCCAGCCTACAGCCCATCCACCAGCTGTGCCCGTCTCACCGTCATCTGCGTGCAGCACTCCATCTTCTGTGCGTCGTGCTCTTCCTCCTCAACTTCCCCGCTGTCATTCTCAGCCTTGTGACCTACTCCTGCTCAAGCCTGGCCTGAAGCGGCGCAGGGACCCAGACAGACCATGTGCACGTCCTGGGCTGGATTTTGCAAAAATGACGCAGGTAATTTTTAGGTTCTTCTCTTTCTTTGTGACATTTTATTGCAATTGGGCACCATTTACCTCAGTACCCTACTGCACAAGAGGGAGCCTGGGTAATTACTTTTAATTCAAAATGAAATATGTAAACAAAAGAGTACCATGCCCCTGATCTGAAGCGTCTGCCAAATTCCGGAAATGGAAATGAAGTCTGAGGGAAAATATTTGGAAGAAGCAGTTTTTTCCATAATGCAGCTTTATGACTGCCTACAAGATCATCACATAAAGATACCCCTACATCAACATTCTAATTATGGCTTTGACAGAACAGCAGGATCTCTAGAAGACTAAGTAAAGGTTTTGAAGGAAAGTTAATAGTTAAACATTGGGGAAATGTTTTTAAGGGCAATATATAATTGACAATCACTCTAATGTACTAAGGGGGCTTTGCTTCTTGGATGTATAAAATTAGCTATGGAAAGAATCTGCACATCTTAAAGCATCTTTGATTTGTATGACACGACTCAAGCAGGTTCCTGTTTTAAGGTCTCTGGGACTGCCTCTGCATACAAGAATATCATTTATTTTGTGAAAAAAATGTTCAACAGACTTAATAGAATTGCTGTTTTTCATAATATGTTAGGTGAAAATGTCATAAATGTCTTAGCCATCTATATCTTTTATGGAATGTGCAAAATGAGATTTCAGTCCATCCAACAATTTTAAATATTTCATTTAATAAATAGAGTTTTCTTTAATTCTTTTACATTCTATCAATAATTCTGTATTTCTTTTCAGACACGAAGCACAGATCCCCTCAGTTGTTTGGAGCGTAGTAGACTTGCCTGTGGAGGGGATGTCTGCATGGGCCTTGAGCCTTTCTTTGGAGACTTCCGAGGGTCGTGTTCACCCGCTGAAGGTTTGGGAAGGACAAGCATTGGACCACTGAGTGAAAGTGATGAGGAGGAGGAAGAAAGAGAGGAAGCGGACACTGCACGAGATGGTGGACAACAAAGTGTTTTTGAGAGGGATTGCACTGAATTAGACATTACCCTCATTGAGGAGAATTAAAAATTGTGTAAAGGATCCTCTTTTTCTCCACTGCATTGCCAGCATTCAACACTTCTGTTCACCACCTGCCACCCTATTCTGGCAGGACTCTCAGGAACACTGCTGCTCTCTCATGTGGCACGCAGGTGTAAAAAATCTCATTGATGCATTAATGAAGACATGTTGACTACTATCAGTTATTACAGGTAATGCAGTTGGCATTGGATGAAGACCCAGTATCATATTACATTCCAGAATCAGTCGCTAAGATACTCTAAGGATGTGAATATTAGAAGGCTGGGGATACCAGCTAGGATTTGTTAGATGTTCTCTTAAAAATCACTGACAGATACAGCTTAAGGGGGGACTGGTCTTTGGCTTCTTGCTGTCTTTCCTTTTCATGTCTTTTTCTCTCAGTATGTTTTTGTTAGTGGGAATAGTCTTTCGTGAATGATAGTTATGAATACCAGTGTTTTGTTCAATTTGAATAAAAAGGTCAAAATGAGATCTGTACTTTACTCTTTGGACTTTTCTACATCTGAAAAAGTCCATCTAATTCAGCAAAAGCCTTAAGATGCCTTTTTTCTTTATTGAAAGACTCTTGAAAGAAATTAATTGTGTATCTGTTGTCCTTACTGTTACTTTTCCTCTGTCTCTTTTTTTAACCTTTTAACCTGTACAATGCATTCCTCTAAAACTGAATACATTGAGTGTACATTGATTAATGCACTGTATTTGAGACAGAAACAGACTGAATGCAACCACTGTATTCTGAAGGCACATTATAATACTGAATACATTGTACAGTGAGTATTTGTTTAAAACAAACTGAGTATAAAGATGGTAGATGGAAGGGTTCAGGTGTTTTTTCTGAATTTATTTCTGTTATATCTAAGGATTCAAAGTTCAGATTCAGTTTATGCATAAAGTTAAATCGAAGTTATTTTGGAAAAAGAAAGGCCATCAAATGTCAAACATTTTCCTAAACTGTTCAAACTCTATTTCATCCACAGATAAAAAAAAACCCCCAAATATCTGTCCATGGTCAGTGTTTCAACTGAAAGGGGGGGGGGGGGCGGCGGTGCCAATTCTGTATATTTGGCACTAATTTACATCTTAAGGTTGTTTCAGTGGATGTGTTTATATACATCATACACAAGGACATAACCACTGATTAAATCTTTGAACCCTATATCAAGGTACATTAATAATTTATAAAAGTTTCCTTTTAGCCTCAAATTTCATAGCTGTGACTCATGTTAATTAGCACAGATTACAGTATGAACAAAGATACCAATGTATTGTAAAATAGCATTTACAATAAAGCCTCTTAATTTTTTTTATTAGTCAAATGTTGCTGCTCTAGCACCCCCTTGTGATTAAAAGGCAGTCAGTGTCTTTTGCACACTCCATTTTAAGTATCAACTGTTATCTATGTCATGACCATGGTACCACAACTGAGATGAATATATTTTTCTGTGTAAACTCTTAAGAGGATGGGGTGGGCGTAGGTCTGCTCTTTTCTAAGAGCAGCTGCTTATTCACCTAGACTATGTTTAATTTACACTCTGAAAAATGACCTTAAAGAATCTAATATATTTTTTGTGGGAAATTATTAAGGTAACAAAATAGAATGCACACAAGAATTTAAAACATTACAGATTAACCGCTATGTTTGCTATAAGTCAGCTAAAAACATGCACAATGCATACAAATGCTTTTCTCTTTCAGAACACTTTAAAAACACTTTTCTCCAAGCATTGGTTATTCATGTCACCTAATAATTATTTGAGTAAATCAAGACTAAAAATTTACGAAGACGTTTCACTGGATTCACATATGTCAAATAAACGTAAAGGATTCTAGCGAATACCTTGTTTATAATCAGGCATGCATGCATGCTTGTTAACAATTGCCATAAGCTCCTATAGGCTATAAATAATCACCATCAACAGCATTTGCACAAACAAGCAAATTCTCCGTCAAACTTAACTGGATCTGATGAATGCAATGTGTTGTGAAACCACACTGCCACTGCCAGTTGAGACAGTGCTTCCTTGCAATCCTGAGAAATCGACAATTAATTGCATAATTCCATATGCCATTTTTCACTTGTCGTGTATGCCACATAAAATGTAGACTAGATTGTGGTTATTTACGCAAAGCATTTATAGACACGTGCTGTTCTGATATACACCTATTTGCCAAGAAAACTATTTATTTTGAACCCAACATTTAGGCCTAATTTACAGTATATATTATAATTTTTTATTATTTATTTTTTAGTCCTTAGCAATTCTCAGCCTCGTCTGTATTCATCTGAAGAAGTGTATATATCTTATATTGTAGGCTTTCATTGTTGTTTTAACAACCATGAAATTTGTTGTAGCTCATATAATCTAGCCTATATGAGAGCTGTAACGACTGTATGAGAATTGTAATTATACACAAGATGTCAAACATATGCCTGGGCCATATTAGAATTTCATATATGGCCCAGCCCATTCACTTCACAGGCACCACAAGGCACTACAACATAGCATGTTTTTCACAGGGTCGTCAGGTAGTCACCTCCCTTCGTTGGTCTTTCACTGAAGCCCACAACACCTCCAGAAGACTCCACAGTGAAATCTGGCATCCTAGTCAGTCCCCCCTCCAAGCTCACTTTTAAACCAGCCACATACAAAACCTCTTTATACATAAACCCACACTGGCCTCTTTAGGTGACTAAGGCCATACTCAGCCTCACTGACACCGTTAATGCATGCTCAGTGCCACTAGTTCCATATGGGCTTTACACACCATACCAACAGCACACACTGCATTTATCACCTACTGAGCTGCTCCCACACAGCCAATCCCTTCCTAACCTGTAAAATCCATAAAAATAATGATTAGTCTATATGAGCGTTGGCAGGGCTGGATTAAGCCCTTTTGTGGCTGTAGACTATGAAAAATTTGGAGGGCCCAAAAAAAAGATTTTCGACAGGTTAAGCAATATAAAACCTAAGACAGCATAATCAATATCCCTGTCTGAAGCAATAAAATAGAATGCCTTAACCTAATTCTGATTAAACAGGAAAATAAACAAACAAAAAATTAGTCATGCAATCTGAACAGGGCTGTCAAATGAATGCTAAAATGATGATTGCTTGCCTACTTCAGAAAAACATTTAGACATTTTATACATATTATTTCAATAGTTTGTAGACCTATGTATTTCTCTTGCTGCAGTTGTTTATGGATCCCAACCTCCGATTTCCTAGGAGGTGCCATCATTCAATACATCATCTAATACATTTTGTTACTTATCTAAACAAAAAAAAGAGAGAGATAAATAAAGAATAAAATGTCTTTATTATTGTAGCCTAGCCATTACTGCAATAAGAGTTGGCTGTTTCGCTACAAAGTGCTATGTCTAGACGTTGTTACACCTTTATTCGGCTGACACTTCGATCTGTCTAATTCGATTTAGATAAATAATGGGGTAGAATTTTAGTATTTTAAGTTTCTTTCATAAGTTATTTGCAAGTGTCAAAGCTACCACCAACAACTCAATAAATCCCAAATAGATATATAGAAAATATTCTAATGAGTACAGTACTAAAGCTGAGTTACTTAACACTGTTTCAGAATGACTCCAGGATTTGAGTTTCTAAGGTTAACGTTACAGACGTTAGAAATTCAAATAACTCGCGTGCCTTCTCAACCGACATTTTTTGCAGATAACGCTTCCCAGATCGGGTTTGCATCAGAGGTGAAAGCTGAATGTTATCAGAGGGAACATTAACGATGAAATCCATCTGACGAAGACACACAGTTAACTGGAAAGTTAACTAGGGAACATATCTAGGTTAGTTATATAATTGTAGTTAGCTAGTTTAATAGCTTTTTAGTTACCGTGCTTCTAAAAAGGCTAGCTAACATACCATTTAACCCTAGCTAATACTAGCTGTTCGAATAACAAAGCCAAGCTACCTAACGCTAGTTAATAGAAAATTGGGTTGTGGTATGTTAGCTAGCTAACCAGCTAACTTAGCGAGGTGAGTAACGGACTTTAGTGTTCCGTCACTTAATATTAAACGAACCACTGAACTAACGCTAGCTAGATTGTCAACTTCTTAAATATAATATTTAAGTTATGTAAATATAACATTAATTACGTTTACATTAACTGTAGTTAGCTAACCTAGCGTTAGAGTTGCCACAGCATTAATGTAACTAAACCTATCGTTTTCGGTCACAGATATTCATCGAAAATGTCATTTGAAGATATATACACTGTTATAAACGAGGAAGATTCTCGGAATGTGGTGTCTACGACGAGTGCGATGCTAGTTCTTTCTCCAAAGCAAAACATTGTACGAGTGTGGAATTTGATCATTGCTTTATTATCTCTGGGATCTGTCACCTTGACGCTGTATGAGGTAAGACACATTTGGTATTAAGGACTTGTATAACCCATGATACTTCAAATTTACAGCATTTTACTGACAGCGGTGTAAGTCACAGTAAATTATAAAAGCAAAAATACATTTGTATAATGTCATGGACGTTTAATAAATGCGTCGATTTCAGTTATTTTGGATTGTGTTTACTAGCGTTAATAGAATAAAGAAGAGTTGTTTTGAATAGTTTTATACTACTAGTTTACACTTTTATCCAAAGTATTTTCTTCAGTGACATGCTAATAAACCTTTGTTCTACAGTCTCATACGTATAATAGGATAAGTAAAATTAGGTGCAAGGTTTGACAATTAAAAAAGAAGAAGATTGAATTCTAGTTTCAATTTCCTGCAAAGAAGCTCAAGGCATTCTTTGAAACGATGAATGCTGTCTGTCTTTTCAGTCAATGTCAGTATAAATGTGACACATCACAGTTAAAAGCAAATGCAGTAGCTACCACTCCATCATTCTGATGGAACTAATGAACCACCAATGAAGCAACTTTTATCACTTATGTAATGACCATAAAATCTGCAAAATGAGTGTGTATGCATAGACTACTGAATTTTGGTCTAATGTATAGGGTTTTCCATGGCTGATTTTCTTGGTCAACCAAAAGCTCTGATTTTTGACTACAGGTTGGTTAGTAAAACCTTTAGTTTTGCTTTAATTTTGCAAATGAACTTTGATGCTGCTGACAGTGATGGGTGGTGCAGAGCTTTAGAGGTCACTGATTGATGGTTGAGGTACTCACTGTTTGTTAAGGTCAAACAGATAAATGGGGATGCCAACATGGTGAGTCAAGGAAGCTAATTTCAAAGACAAATGCTATTCCTGCAATTTGGCAGCTTTTTGGATTCTTTCCAAATGAAAAGGGAGAACCAGCAAACCTTGATGAAACCTGTATGTAAGATCTGCCTAAAACAGTTGCAGATAAGGATGGAAATACACCAAATATGCAAATATCACATCTAAAAAGCACCCTTTAACCACTTCCCAAATGCCGTCGACCTCAAAAAGCCACTTGGTCACTGCTGGCAAAGCCACCGCAGCACTGTCACAACAAAGGGTTACAGGCGCTTTTGCCAAATCCACAAAATAAATAAGAGACAGTGCACGATGGAAAGCATGTACATTAGAGTTTACAAAATACCTCACTAAAAAATAGTGTCATTCAGCACGGTTGAAAAATCTTCATTAAAAGTCACTATCCAAACACTTGATTGCCAGTACGAGCTACCTGGAAGGAAAATACTTTTCTAAAATAGCGATTCCTACAACAAAGTTATACGACAAGATGTACAACATGTCATGCTGTCGACTGCAGACAGCTATTCATTGACAACAAATATATGGTCATTGGTGAACATGACACCATGCATGTCATTGACTATCCATCACACAAGACTGGAAATTACAGTCTAAATGTCTCGAAACACCGTTTTTCCTGGAAAGTCACACAGCTGCCAACATTAATGCCGTGCTAGGTGATGCACTCCGAGAACAGAAACAGGTTGAGAATAAGCTCACAGCTATAATTACAGGTAATGGAGCTAACTTTGCATCCGCTGTTAAGCTTTTGTATTGGCCATGGTTAAACTGTTTTGTTCATAATCTCAATTTGGCAGTGTCGAGCAAACTGCAAGACCAATAGCAAAAAAAACTTAGCACAGCAGGCAGTATTGTTATCCCTGTGTGTAACTTGCTCAAGCTTAAACCAGTTAGTTATTCTGGTGAAAAACCTTGAATAATGTGCTTTTTTTTTTTTTTTTTTTTTTTTTTTTTTTTTTTTTTTTTTTAGAAAATAGTAGCTGAATTTTCTTGCTGTCGTTTTTTTAACACGCCACATATAAGACGACTTCAATTTGCTACTAAGACAGCATTGAACTGTTGAATAGCATTGCATTGTGTTCACACCATAAATGCTCACATTTTTGTCTTATTCGTTGTTAAAGCCTGAAGTATATTTCCTCTGTTTTTAAACAGTGTTCAGCGAGAGATTAAATCTATTGAAAGTAAGGGCTAAATAGTATAGGCTAGGTATGTTTAAAGCTCTAAGGTTTAAATATATTTTTTCAGATATTGCAAAATAAGTAACACTTGTAATTTCTGATTTTTCTTTCAAATAAAACGTGTTTACGGAATGTGTTAAAGTGTTTTCCCCCCAACCCCGGTATTTCCCCCCAACCCCCTGTATTTACTGTATACCACGAGATTATTTGAAGACATGATGGTATGAAAAAGGCAATACTATGCAGTATGTTGTCTTGGAGGGGGTGGCACTAGAGCTGTTGTATAAGGCTAAGCTAACAGTACATATACTGTTTTATGAACTGGCCTTACAGTGTCATTGGAGAGCATAAGGATGTTTGTTTTTGTGCAGCACAACTTTTGTTCATGCTGTCAGTAATTTTATGTTGTAATGAAAATTTTTATCTTTCAGCTATTTTTCAACTCTACTGTGCCAAAGATAATATTTATAAGATATTGTCTTGATGCCATCTTTATACTGAACATCATCTCACGCTTTTACATTGGATATGAAAGACATGGAGTGGTTATAACAGACTCTGAACAAGTTCGATGGAAATATCTTAGAAGTTGGTTCACAGTGGATCTGCTGTCTGTTCTCCCCCTGGAAACATTAAGATATGCATTCCCTGTGATGCATTTCATGCAGATCAGTAGATGTCTGAGGGTGTTGCGGTTGTTCAACATAATATGTAAGTTATCCAATTTGAAGTCTTCATGTTTTAGTTTAATCATAAAATACTTATGGAGCCACTGAAAATGAATGAATACACATTAACACCGTTAATTATCCTGTGTGGTAATGTTGGTAAAATGTGACATTTATGTTTCTTTGCCAGTAACTAACAAGCTAAAATAAAACTATTTGCTTGGGTGTCAAAACAGAGATATGAGACATGCATTTTGAATGGCTCTATCTGCACAGTATTTTTATATGGTTTTCATTCATATCCTGGTCATATATGTTATTATTTATTTTTTATTCCTAGCCTCCTTCAGTAATGAACCTGATACCAATAAAATCCATGTAGCAGTTCTAAAATCCTTCTCAATTATTGTCATTTCAGTTCAAGTGTCTACATGCCTTTGGTAAGTGATTAAGTAGCCTTAATGCTCTTATCGGTTGATATTTACAAAGAAAAGCACCAAATGTTCAATATAAAGGTGATTTTTAGATTGTTATGCATTTAGAAAATGATAATCAGCTCAAAAAACAGTCTAATATACACACATTGTACCGCCACATCCCAGCAGCTAGAACACAATTCCTTAAATTTGTAAACCTTATAAAACCTAACTAAATTCTTACGTTTTTTTCCTAAGGTAATGGACATTGCACCTTTTAAAAAATTACCTCTATTATTTAGTTGATATGCTGCCTCAGATGAATTCCATTTCATATTCATGTAATTTACCGTTTAATTAAAAAATGTGCTGAAATGTAAGTTGCTTTATTGTATATAACTTCTTTTTTATTCTCAGCACCATGAGAAAATACTAAACACCTATGTTGGTGCATTCTATAGTTGTACAATTACAGTCCTGCTTGTATGCACAATTTCTCAGCCGTCCTTTACTTCATTTATCACCGGTCACAGAATTGTTGCTGACCAGACATTATTTGGGTGACAGCAGTGATATTGAGTAAAGGTCAGGTTCCTTACCCAATTACAGTCCAAGTCCATCTGGGACTGATAAACTGTTGGATTTTAGGCCAAGTTTGGATGGCTGTATTAAAGGCAGAAGGCAGTGACCATGCTCAGCTTCAAAACTGGATCTTCCTGGTGATGTGTGCTCTGTCCACCAAACCAAAGAGCACTTGGGTTTCCATCACACTGCCTTCTTTTTAAGTCATGAACTGTTAAAATGTCGTTTCAGTATGAACTAATGTATTTATCTACCTTTGTTATGGCAACTAAAGCTTTCAGTGATAATGTACTCTGGCAGGTTTTATCAGGTCTGTGATGCTGCTTATGAAGGTCACCCAAGGTATTGCCCAAAAAGACAGAACTGGTTGAATTTGTTACCTGAATGTAAGTAATTTAATATTCTTTTATCTTAAAAACAAAACAATAATGTAATTTACGATTTATGTTTAAAAACTTATTTACTAAAAGGCATTTGCCAAGTTAGTTTTCAAGCCATTTTTTTCATTGTTTTTTAAAGTATCTTAACTCATTCAATGAAGTGCAATGCATTATAATAGTTATTTAGTTATAAATAAATTTACAGCATTTGTCAGGTGCTTGTGACCAGTAACTTACATATATTTGTCAGTATGACAAAGTGTGTGCTCCTTGGAAATCTAACCCCTCACTTTGGTTTTGCTAGCACCACTACCTACTCTACATACTACAGGTAAAGTTACAAAGTTACAAAGGTAGCACAAAAACCAAGCAAGGCCATCAGTGTTTCCCAAAGGATCTTTTTCAGAATGTTTGTATAGTGAAATTTTGTATACTTTGTATACTTGCATTTTGAGAAGAAAATTAAGGGATTTCTATAAAGAACTTGTTCTGAACATGTGCTTTAGTAATTACAAATACACTGGCTTTATAGGTATGAATGGTGATGATGACACAGCAAAAATGTCACATCTACAAAGCATGGTAAAGGAATTTAACAGTTCATAAGTGGTCACAAAAAAGGACTTCAGCACACATTCAGCCATCAAAGAAATGAAGCTGAAGTGGTTACCTGTTTTTATCTAGTTTATTCTTATTTAAGAAAATATAAAATACTGAATGGACAATATACACTGAATGTGTAACGTCTTGAGGTAAACAGGATGCAGGGAAGAGGCATGGTTGAACATACGTTTATTACACATACGAATGATACATAAAACACAACACATGCTCTGTACACCTTAAACACCAACACACACTATGACACAGGAGATATATACATTAAAGACGATTACACATAATGCAAAACAGGTGGATGACGAGAGGGCGTAGCAAAACGGACGAACACACACACACACACATCAAGACATTTGAGGAGGGGGCGCGGCTGTAATGTGACAGAATAGCCACTTTATTAGCAGCACCAGCCCTTTCAGAATTGCAGCTTCTCTATGGAAATTGGACACATGACCCTGGAGCACAGCTTAAAATTAGCAAGTTTTATGTGGATCAGTTTCAGTTTAAATCCACATAAGAATGGGAAAATTGAGCAATGTGAGCAACTTCAAACAGTGCAAAGCAGTGCAAAATCAAGGTCAAAATTGATAGACTAGCCAGGGCCAGTATTTGAAAAACTGCCAAATGTGCGGTTTTCTCATGCAACAGTGTCAAGAGTTTACAGAGAATGGTGTGATTAAACAAAAATATCCAGCAAAAGGGGATCTTGTGGATATAAACAAGGGATGAGAGAAGGATGCCATGAATTAATCTGATGAACATGCAGTGGACATTATTGCTGGGGTATATGGCCAATATTGTTATCACAATACATTTTTCTACATTGATCGATCTCAATAATTATTACGTTATACAGTTTTGTAACACTCACAGCTTTTAAAGAATGTGCTTCTAAAAAAGCTGACTGAATACATCATAGGTTCATTACCATTGCCAGATAATGAAAAACTGAATTCTAACAATTTTTCTGCCATAAAAAATGTTCCATCCTGATTCATGATAACATTATTAGGGCATAAACATCTCAAGCAATTAAATAAGCATATAAATTAACAAGATTAAATTATTATCTTAACAATTATTATTGTTATCATAATGCACTTAACCCTTTAGAAGACTTGTAATGGTGGGAAAACTAGCATGCTTATTGCAATAAATATCTTGCTTTATTTTCTACCATGTGTGATACTGAAGTAGGTCAGTGAAAAAACAAAGATCTATATATTGAAGATCCTCAAACTTTACACTCATTAATTGTTCTACAGGTTTTGTTTTTTTTTTGCCAGGAAAACTAATCTGTCCACAGCCTCTGGCTTTGTAGATGCTCTTTTGCATGTCACAATGTTGTCTCCTTTGCTAAAACACATTTTGATGGAGAACTTGTAGCAGGTATGCAGAGGTAACACTTAGCTAAGAGGATCACTTTTGGAAATGTTGTTGAGTGAATCTTCCACCATGCCAAAGGACTGGTCTCACTGTCAGCATTAGGTAATTATGCAGTTCAGCTTCAGCAACTTCTTGTTCTGTGAGGCCAGATGCTGTGACTGAATGAGGGTTCTTGAAAAGCTTCCCAGTGTCATCATCTGCTTTTTAGCTGGTGTATGATCTTTTCGCTCAGCTCCTGGAGTGGATTTCATAGTGCTAGTAGCTTCTTGGTTGCTCTGTCCTTCTTGTACCATTTTGGCACAGCCCTTGCTTTCATGGCATAAACTCATCATATTTTTCAATAGGTGATGACTGTAGTCTTGATTCTCTTTGTGAGTTCTGAATCCTCAGCTTCTGCCTTCAGGATCTCCTCACTAAAGAGGTGCAATACAGGCTTCACATAGGATACATTAACATATGTTTCCCCAAAGAGTGCATCTGTGAAGCTCTCTAGTGAATTCAGAGGTTTGTGGACAGACTTTAGGATTTTCACATCTTGCCAGGTATGAAGGTGCCTTGTTTTTTTATCAGTAGACAGGACTTTTGCAATAGCCTTCTCCTGCTCCAGTATTCTTCCCATCATTTTCTGATGAGATTCCCACCTAGAAGGTGATTCTGTGATGAGTTTGTGGTTGGGAAGATTGAGCTCCTCTTGAGCAGCTGCCAAAGATTTCTGTTTTTTCATGAGAACGAGAAGGCATTGCCCAACTTCTTACATTCTTTGAATTCTGCTGTCTCACCCACCTCTCTCTACAGAACAATTCATAATATTTTCCTGGTATTATTTGTGTTAGTTATTAATGTAACTTTAAATTTATATACATCATTTAAAGTACTCAGTACTGTGGCCATTCAGTGTATAGAATAATATACAGAATAATGAAGTCATTTAATTTTAGCCAAAAAAGACCTGTTTCAACAATGGCAAACTGTAGAACACAGGGGTGAGTGATGCAGTAATCCTGCAGATGTCCACAACCTCTCATTTAGATGAATAGTACAAATCCCATATTTGCCATTATTAAAGATTTATAATCCAGAATTTCACACACACACACACACACACACACACACACACACACACACACACACACACACACACACACACCCATAGTGGTAACCTGATCCCATAGCTGCATCCTCTTTAGGAGATGGTCTTGACTTTCTTGACTTTCTTGGGTGCCCTGAAGCCTTCTTCATTGCAATTGAACCTTGAAGTTCTTGATGATTCAATAAATGGTTAATTTAGGTTCTATCTTACAAGCAGCAATGTCCTTGCCTGTGTAGCCATTTTGATGCAATGCAGTGATGATTGCATACGTTTCCTTGGAGGTAACAATGGTTAACAGAAGAAACTTCAAGCACCACCACTCTTTTACAGCAACCAGTCTGCTCTTCTAATCAGCATGACAGAGTGATATCATCTGCCTTGTCCTTGTTAACACTTTCTCCTGAGCTAACAAGAAGATCGCTGAAATGATGTTAGCAGGCCATTTTGTGACAGGACTGAAATGCAGTGGCTGGGATGCAGTAATTGTTATGATTAAGTTAATTTTCATGGCAAGGAATGACTTTGCAATTAATTGCAATTCATCTGATCACTCTTCACAATCTAGAGTTAATGCAAATTGCCACCATAAAAACAGAAGCAGTAAACTTTGTGAAAACCAAAATTTGTACTAGACTGTATATAGCCTATAGTTCATAGCCAGCCGTTACTTGGGTCGTTGCTGTTGACATTGGTTGATGACATCATTGGGTGATGTTCCGTGACATGTTGCGGTGTGTGTGCTTTAACTGACTTTAACTTGAATTGCAATTAAAATGTTCCCTTTTTTGGCTATTATAAACCACCTCTCTTTGTGTCTCTGCTTCCTGTGTTGACTCCTTACAAAATGCCTGTATCTGTTGTTATGCCATAATATTCTTGAATCTGTCTTTTGACTAGAAATAATACAATTGTTATAATGTTTTAACGAATTACCTTGAATGTGAATTATTTTGTCTTAGGAATCATCAGAATTATGAAGGCTATTCATAATGTTTCATATTTTATTGACTGATGTTAAGCTACATTAGCCTACTTTGTCCTTGTCACAAACTTTGCTAAATGCTCCTAGATCCCGACTAAAACAAAAATGTATACTTTTTGTAATTTCAGCATCAAGGCTTTGGAACAGTCTACCAATCTACAGTATGCAGTTAATCTGTGGGTATTGGGAGAAAATTAAAAATGTTCCCACAGTGACAGTGGGAATGGGAACTAATAACAGTGTTAGTGTCGACTTCTACATAGTTTAATCTAAAACATTCTCACCTTATTGTTATTGCATTTTTATTTATTATTTTTATTGCATTCTAGTAAAGCTGCAAATTTAATCTTGTACCTGTGCAATAGCATTAAATATGTTTTATTTTATTCTTGTGTAACAGGTACCACCTTAGGCCTTTTTAAAAAGCAACACCACCTTGTCAGGGCAAACTACAGGTTTATAAATACAATTTAAGAACCATAAAATTAAACACTATGAGCGGAAAAATCTGGTTTGAGTTTCAAGCACAAAAGGCTTCACTGAGATTTAACGTGGTCACCATCACATGTGCATTAATCACTTTATCAGTACAATTCATGATAAACTTTTAAATATTTCCACACCACACCAAATAAAATCCTGCCATAAAATTCTATATCATAAAAGCTCATAGAATCAGGAAACACTCATAGTGGCAACAAAAATGTGACTCAGCCTCCTGCACACAAAATACAAAACAGATTATCCATCATTATAACAAATTAATAACAAATCAGCAAACATTAAATGCATATCACCTTACATAATATTCCATATTTACTAAAATTGTGTTTACCTGCTTAAAATCTTTTTAATTTTCCCACCACTTTCCTTTCATTCAGGATGCAACCTGCTACTAAGTTGCATATAAAACAAATACATCAACACTTTAAACAAAATACAACTCCATACCAGCCCCAGGATCGGGTCATGTTAAAAAGAAAACCGCTGAATCACTTACCGCTGCAACACTGCTATTTTCCTGTCTGTTAGCGTTGACTAGAACACTTGCCAAACGCCATCCACCCGCACTTTAGCCTATGTCTTTTTATACTGCTCAATTTGTCACGCTTAAATACACATGCTCATAACTGATGGGGTTCCCCCTCCTTATTTACATGGTTTCTGTGCATGCTCTCTCTCATCAGTCGCTCACTTAGTCCTACTCACTTTTCACTATATAACACTTCTGTGCTGTGGAGTTTTTTTTTCTTTTTTATGATGGATAAAGTAGCATTTAAAGACAGTTGTGACTGAAAGGCATGACCATTATTTTTTGCACATCTGGCGTCATCTGTTACTTGACAGAAAGAATGACAGAAAAGTGTCTGAATACATTTTGAAAACATGAATCATGCCAAAAGTGATGTCTGGAAAAAATTTACACTCATCAAAGTGGATGATCATATTGTATGGCACTGAGCATTATATTTTAGTTTTGCCAAAAGTTAGGTTTACAGTCTAGTTTTGTACTCAATCATGAGTTTAATATGTTTTGAGTCTTAGCTGCATACACATTGGAAGCTCGGTATATTAGTTTTGATGCATGGTTGCAACTTTGAACTAGTGCTGATACTAGTATTTATCTATGTAGAAGTACATATTTATCTATTTTGCTGAAATAGTGAGAAATTCCGTCGGTCTTGCTCAAGACCAAGTCTGGCAAATTAAGAAATAGAATGTAAGAATGTATTTACATTTACACTTTTTGGATGCTTTAAGCTTTGATGCACTTAATTTTATTGTCCCTTGCAGTTTCAACTAATTTGACGAAACCCACAGATTTGGAGTACTATGCTGTGGCTACGTACTGGTCAATAATTACACTGACTGCTGTTGGGTAAGTAAAATATGTTAAATAAATCTTGGTAAGTCTTGGTAAAAGGGACCTCTCATACCCCTTTTACACAAGTTAGCACAGTTTCTATGGGTCTTAATGAAATGTCGGTGAGATGTTTTGATCAAAATACCACAAGGAGAACAAACCTCCCTTCTTGTCAGAACATCCGTGTTCAGAACAGCCAGTTTGAGTGCCTCTTTCTTTAAGTGATATTGAGCCACTGCTCCCCCTTCTTCTGTGGGGTGTGCTACCATCACAACTGTTTTAACATGAATCTTTGGAGAAACCTGGCTGCCAGGGAGAACATAGTAGTGCAGCCATATACATTTGAACCAGAATTAGACCCCGAGTTTGCTTTGAGGCCAAGTCTCTGCTTATTCTAGCAGCTACACACACACTTACTTTGCACTGTGTAAATACATATATATGTCTGCTTGCCCAAAGTACAGAAAATTTCCCTTAGCACAGTATGCTAAAATGGCTAACCTTTGACAAGCACTGAAAAAGTGAATGTTTCATTGTCTACTCATTGTTATATTTCATTGTTATATTTTTGCTTTCTGTGTAAATGCAATATCCAAATCCTACAATGTTTCAAAAAGCATACTGACTTTTCCATTTTGTACTATAGTCCAAAGTTTAAATCACTTGGCACATTTTCCAGTTTTAGATGATGGCCTTGAAGCAGAATCAAATCTATGAAAATGCCATTTTCCTTCTCACAGAAATCCACCCAGTGGATTATAATCTCATGAAGGGCTTTAGCCAATGATTTCAGTTAGTTACATTATTGGCAAAATAGTACAAGTAGTACTAGTATTAAGTCTGAGTATAAAGGTTTGTAAGCAAGTGGAATTAGCAGATGAGTGATATGGAGGTACCATAAGGTAGGTGTAGATAGACTAGATTGGGAATAAGGTAGAATGAATGTTCTGTTGTAGGTGTTTAGCTAATGAAAGATCAGGTGTGCTAGAGCATGAAAAATGTAAAACTACAGGACAAAGGGGCCCTAGACATAGAGTTGAAATCCATAGTCACCTAACAAAGGTGATCAAGATGACATTCACAGAGGGCTAATAAGTGTAAGAAACAAACAGTATTGTCTAATCAATGGGGCATCACAAGGCCCTAGTCACTATGAAAAATAAAGGGAGGATTGGTTAAAAATCATAAACGTTAGAAGGACAGAACAAAGGAGTGACACAAACGAGGGGGCTCCGTTACATTACTTTAATAGCTAGTCTCTATAGGCCAACAATATATGTTAATTTCAGTATATTTGTTTAGACATTAATGTCTTTGATTGGCTTAAATATTTTACCCAAATCATATTTATTGCTTATACATGAAAAATGAGTAGCTTAGACTTTGAGTCTGGTTTAATATGTCAGGGGAAAAATATTTTCTTTATAGCTGTATCTGAAAATTTTAATACTGTATATCTAATCCACATATTAGTAACACTTTTGAATATTGACTAGGTATGGAGAGATACATGCTATGAATGAAAGGGAAGTTATTGTAGCAGCAGCTGTAATGGTACTTGGATTAGTTGCATTCCTTGGAGTTGTTGTGACTGGTATGAGCTCAATCATCAGCAATTTGGACACACGAAGAGGAAGATTCTGCCACAGAATGGATTCTATTTGCCTTTACATGGTTAGTCTGTTTGCATCTCTTGTTTAATGATACATTTATTTAAAAGATGATGTTTTAACTTGCGTTTTTCCCCTCGAATGAAAGAAATATATGGGATTGCCAGAGGATATCCAAACATGGGTGCAGAAATATTATGACTATCTCTGGATATACCGAAAGGGCAGTAATGTTGCAGGGCTGTTTGATGATCTTCCTTTTGCCCTTCATTCAGATGTTTCAAGTGTGTGTTACACACCTTTGGTGAAAAAAGTGAGTACATTTTAATGAATTTAACTGTTATTTTCCTTTGTCCCCTGCTGGTGAATTTTCAGGACTGCATTAAATGTTAGAGATTTACTTGGTCCAGTAATGGTTTATGGTTTTAAGAACATTAAGATGTGGGAGATATACTGAAAATCATTAGTGATTTGAGGTCTTGCCTTTTCAGCTGGCCATCAAGTTGAAACAGGATGGGTTTCTTTTTATTTTTTTAACTGAATTCCATTTTTGGCTGAGATTGTCAAAATGTGTAATGCAATAAATCATACTACTATTTATAGATTTGAATAATGAAAAACTGGGAAAGACATTACTTTTTAACTTTTTTCTTAAGTCCAAATTATTTCAAGGAACAGACATTGGATTTCAAAGGGCTTTGTCACTAAAATTTAACACCCAGACTTTCAGTCCTGGACAAATTTTGGCCAGACCTGGAGAAATTAATCACTCTGCTTATTATATTGAGCATGGACTGGTAGAGGTATGTTTAACACATTCAAAGTAACTGCTTTACTTAGTTGTAATTTATAGTTTACAAAGCTGAAAACACTAAACATGAAAAGCAAATGCTGATTTTTCCAGGTTTTTGGAGAAGATCCTAATGATAAGATTGCCACATTGTTACCCGGCTCTTCATTTGGGGAGGTATGTCAGCTACACTAGAAGTTGGCAATACGTTTTTTAAGAAAACGATTGTAAATAAGGTTTCTACATGAATGGCTCTAATTTTTATTTGTTTTATCCTAAAAAAGTCAAAACAAGCAAAGAAAAATCCACTTACATTTACAATTTTTACTGGTGGAAATAATTATCTTTGTGGGATAGCCACTCCTAACAAATAGCAATTTGTTGAAATTGTTCCATTTGTTAACTGCCTGACTGGACTGATGGAGGCAGTGCTGGGCTGGGCAGGAAGGAAGGAGGAAAAACAAAGGAGGCAGGTTTACGTGGCATGGAGCTCCTTTTATTTCTCTGACCAATGGTCAAAATGAAAAACACTATGTAATCGTTTTGGTGTTGCCTACTAATTTCTTTTTGGCTTCAGCCTGCAAATATTACATTTTTTTGTTGAGGAGCTCAGTGCACATAGTTACCCACTGGTTCACCAGGCCTGTCTCTCTGCCCTGCAGACAATGCTCGACCATTCCACCGTTGCCACAATACTTAAAAAAAAAATTTCTCTTCTAATTGGGACATATTGTTTTTGCTACTGTGGACAGGTTAAACCTAAATGTTAATTGATGGGCATGCTTGATTCCAATTATCTTCCTTTCAAGTCAACCTAAGGATTCTCATACTTTTCCATGAATGCTCTTAATTGTTAAAATTATTTGTTCATTAAATATATGCCAATATAAAATGTGTGTTTGTTAAATAGGATTTCATATTTATTACTAGTTTGAAGATCAGGTCATATTTTAAGAGCCATTCAGGCAGAAATTAAGATGTTGATTTAACCCTTTTCAGTCTGTGCGAAACATTCCATTTTTGGTACTGGATGGCACAGATGCCAAAAAATCTTTATGTGAATATTGTAGTTTGTAGAATGGTATACATAGCATTTTAACCAACAGAATCAGTTCTTTAAAATGAGAATTTACATACAAGTTTAACCCATATTTGAACGAAGGTTTTATTCCGTTCATAAGACACATTTTTGATACATTCTATAAATACATTTTTTTTTCGATATAGAAATATGTAGAGTATATGTTCTGTTCACAATTTTGTTAGGGAAGCCAGAATCTGTCATGTAAAAGTTACAATCAATTTAGTTAGGAATTTGATTTTGCAATATTTAGTGATACAGAATGTTCATCATTCCTGTTTCATGTTACGAATTTCCAGAGTTATGCAAATAATAAAAAAGGCAAATACAATTACAATTTTAAAACTTTTTTTTTATGTATTGAATTATTACAAAAGGTCTTACTATTTTTGGCCCACTTACCTTTCTACATGTTGAACTAAAATGAAACAAAGCAAACAAAAAATACTGATGCACATTAATGTGCCCTTTAATTGCAGTTATGCAAAATGTTTTGTGTGTGTGTGTGTATGTATATATATATATATATATATATATATATATATATATATATATATATATATATATATATATATATATATAATTTTTTATTATTATTATTTTTTTTTTTTAAAGATATCTTTATATATAGTCATATAGAAAATATGACTCATGGCCATCAACAGATAGGTGCCTCCTCCTCTTCATGGCCTCCAGTGGGGGTGGACCTTGTGGACATTATTTCATCACACTGTTCAAAGGCTACCTATTTTCTTGACACTTTATTTGTCAATGTGCAATTATTACACATTTAGATGGAACAGAGCAAAAAACATGTTAAAATCTAGTTAAACAATTACAAGTGATTCAGAAAAAGGATAGCTAGCTAGCTAGGCTGCTTAACAGACTGAATGAAGAATGCATCTGCTAACATCAGATAATGTTACATTTACATTGCAGTGAAGCAAAATGCTTGTTTCACCTCATCACGGCTGCTTTGATAGTGTGTCACTAAAAAAGCAAGCATGTTTATCTGTTCACAGCACATGCGTTTAGAGTTGTAGGTAAATCCGGTGTGCCAGTGAAACAATGACCTAAAAAAATCATTATATTCAACCAATAAGATTATCTCCTTCAATGCAGTGCAATATCCTGCAAACTTAGCTGAGGGCCAGCCAAGTTCGACTTTTCAATACTCTCTTCATGTGGTTTGTATTGCACTCGTTCCCATAACCCTCCACTCAACTGCTGCATGTCTCCATAGAAATTAATCAGAAGTTTAGCAAAAATCATCTGACTTTGCAAGTTGTGCCAAAGTGTTATAGCATTATAACATTTATATCATTTCTTATAAAATTAATACGTTATAGTAATAAACAGTTATAAAAATAGCTTACCTTAGTTATTAGACCAGGTTTCTCCTTTGGCAATGTAAAACGGAAGACACCTGAGAAGACATCATCGTATGTTATGTCAGTATAGTGGAGCGATTGGGGAATTTTTTCCCCCCAGCAAGATTATGAATGGAAACGAGTATGTGCCACAAACCTCTTAAGCAATGATATAAAAATGTAGGTCATGTTTTCCTCTTCATAGGGCAGTTTTAAAATCATTGGTTGAACAACTGAGACAAATGTTTGTCATCAAAATGTCTTTCGAAATTTGACTGAGCTGACTTGAAAGGGTTAAATGTTCACAAACTTTTCTCACAGATGTAGGCCATCAAACAAATCTGGTGTCAAAGTCAAGGTGCTAGTAACACCAAGGTCACGGATTCAGATCCCCAGCAACATACGTACTGTCATACATATGACACTTTGAACAGGAGTGTCTGCTAGATGCTGAAAATGTCAAATTTATGCACACTTTGCCATCTACAACATTGATCACCACTGGACGTCTGTTTGTGGAATCATTTTGGGTGCAGGACCACTCTCAACCCAGGAGTGACATTGACGCAAATGATATTCATACAGTACTAGTATGGTCCTGTCGTTGGTAATAGACCTTTAATCAAAGACAACAGGGTGGCTAACAAATTGTATATGTTTTGTATTGGCTATAGTTAACCTGCATGTTACGTACAAAGTAGGTGGTGAGTGGATATTTACTGGATTCATTGAGATTCTGTAGGGCAGGCAAGGGCAGGCAAGGGACGATAACCAAAACCACAACAGAAGGCAGTACAAAGGACCAGACAAGCAGCCAACAAATGCGAGAACAGGCAGAGTGACGTACTCAGTGACAGCTAGCAAAAAAAAAAAAGCTTTGTATAGAGTAGACATAGACGGGCAATACTTTGCAATGGTTCACATGGGTCTTATATAGTGGACTAATGGGAGAAGTAGGAACATGTGAGGATGATTAGTAACCAAAGATGTTTAGAAGTTTGGAGATGCAGAACTCTGTTGGTCAGTGGTGGGATTTCCTTCTTCAGCTCTGACAGTCTTGTAGGTGTTGACTTGTCAAACACAAGCAAACACTATACTATGTGGCATTTGGACAAAAATCATGCCCAGCAAAACAGCTGATGCACAATGTTAACATAAGCATGTCTGTTATTCTACATTAAAATGAGAAATACTACCCAATATTATACTACTATTGTTTTATCTGAATAGTAAAACACCACCTTGATGCAGTCATATTCTGAGCTGCAGCTTTTCCCCCTGCAAAACAAATGTATAGTATTTCATACTTCCTTTTTACTGTCTTATTCTGTATGAGATGTAAACATATTTAGAAAGCACTTATTTCAAATGAAAGAGTTCATCATAGTGGTTACATAGTGAGAGCTATATCTCATTTCTTTTTAATAAAAAAAAAAAATTGCACAGTGTGTGCTTGTAAATCTTCTGCTTGTTTAGATCACTAAACAGCAGTTTCAAAAACTGGAAAAGATGTTCAAAAAAGTGTGTAAAGATGTGTAAAGAATTACTGCCTAGCAATACATAGATATAGCAATGGACCTCCCAAACAAATCTTATTAGCTATTATTAGTTGTTATAATTATTAGTGGTAAGTAATTTACCAATCCACAGCTCTGGTTCAAGGACTATAAAATGAATCATTTGTGTGTTCATTTTTATTGGCTGTAATTCAGGACAATGAATCTTTAAGAAATATATAGTCGGTCAATTAAAATAAAAGGAGGTAGAAAAGTAGATATGTAAAGCTGATCAAACGAGCATATTTCAGTAAATTACAAAACATTGGGTATTTTGCGTATGGTATGACTTGTCATTTTCATTAATTTTCTCAGATGTTTCTTGTAATTCACACAAATATTTCTTTCCATTTGCAGGTCTATTTAATGTACAAAATTCCAAGAAATACCACAATATGTGCTGCAACCTTATGTGAAATTACAATACTGGAAAAGAGCAATTTAATTACATTATTGGCTGACTACCCAAAAGGTATTGTATAGGTACAAATATTGTCTGTATTAACTCATAAATGGTCAATACCCCTTGCTAAATATGAAGAAATCAAATCTAAATAAAATTGACTAGATAATGATAATATATATAAAGCATAGGGTTGAGATTGGCCATATTTAATTTTAATTAAACGTGTTTTAAATCCATGTCTAATTACATTCTAATTCTGATATTTGTATTGAACTGGAGTAGAAGAGACACATTTAGCTAGGTTTCAGTATCCTGCATGCACGGCCATCTTGATTCAGTTAGTTTGGAATATTGTGCTTCAGTTACCTGTCTGTTGTCTATTTGAGTATTATTACACTGAATTGACATAGTGGTGTGATGACATGAGTTTGTACAAAATCTTCTGTGGGATCAAGTGAGTTCATTGCCTGCAGCAAGAGTTGGTGTGCCCAAGTTAACTAACCAGTTTACATTTTTATTGCATTTTGCTATAATTACATTCTAAATTTCATCTTTATTTGAATCTTTGAGCATTATCAGTTTTTTTATATTTATTTTGATATATTTCTGATATATTTGTAATTTGTGTCAAAATACACTTAGTATTTCTTTTCCTTGGAATTGCTAAAAAAATGTGTACCTCTCAATATGTTTAGAAAGTACCAATAACTGGCAAAACAGAATTTATTTCAGATGTTAAACATGCTGTTTGTCTGTAGGAGCACACCATGCAAAGCAACATCATGGAAGTCCTGAACTGAATATGTAAACTTGAACTGTTATTATGACACCTAATTGGGAATGTCTGCAACAGTTTTGCCAGTTTACCTCTGTATCGTGCTTCCCCTCACATTAGTTTTTGCCAGATTTCCCTCTGGCAACTACTTGCACTTGTTCTGTTTTTTCTGACCTGTTCTGACTTGACAGGTCCACTCATTGCCATTATGCGCTGATGAGGTCTTGACAATTATCCTTGTACATTACTGATTTCCAATGATAGTGTACAGTGTTTACAGAGGGTCTACAGAAGTTGTATTGCAGTATAAGTTTTCAAAAATGTAGTGAAATTGCTATTAAAAGATAAATTGCTATGAGAAGTCATGGTATTTTACAGCAGTTAGAAGAAAGGTAGCAAAGCTCATAGGTAGAACTTCACTTTGACTAGTTCTTCCTTTCTGGCATAAAAAATGCTAACCCAGTAAAATAAGCAAAATAACTATAAAACATTGATGAAAAAGTACATTTTATCCAAAAACCTTTGAAGAGCGAAACTGTTATTGGATGTATGATTTTATTTTTATTCTGGCTCCCAGAATTTGTTGATAATTGGCATATAATTCTGGGCCAAGTCACTTTAGTCTTGTACCTCCATGTTATCTGATGTCCAGACAAACGAAAATATATCATCTGCTTCTTTTGTGATATTTTTCCTTTGACCTGTCCTGACCAGGGAAGAGCATTCCACTTCAGCCCCACAGAATTTCATGACTGTTTTAGTATTATGTATGGAGTCATTATCCTGCTGCAAGGCATTTTATTCCATCTGAGCAAACATGCTTCTGCATTCTGTATTCATACTATACCTGCTGTTTGCAGTACCAGCATTGCTAAAGAAAAGTGAACCGGTTATACAAGCAATCGTATATACCTGGATTTTCACAGATCAGATAGTATACTTTAAATCATGAGCTATTCATTTTTCACCATTAAACTCTTCTTTGGAACAGATTAATCTTCTTTATCTGTCCTTAAGACTATGCCCCAAAATGCTAAGAGCTCTTCATATACTTAGCAAGACAGTATCTGGCCTTTTTGTTCTGTATACTAAACAGTGGCTTTTAAAATGAAGTTCTTGTCAAACTCACACCTGGTTTTCTGTTATAGAAGCTTAATAGTTTTAAGATTTTATGGTTTAGAAAGTGACTGGCTAAGGGGGTAGTGCAGTGGGTAAATATAGGAAGAGTAATTCATTGTGGCTGTTCAGTGGTTGGAGTAGTGTGTAGTCTATATAGAACTGGTGAGATGCATTAATTGTGACAGCAGGGATGATTCTGGCTTTAGTCACCAGAGAAGCCAGTGTGGGTTTGCATGTAATTAGGTTCAATAAGTGATAGGTCACTGGTTTTAAAGTGACCTTAGAAGGGGTAGGTCTGTGACACCAGAGTTCACTTTTCAGCCTTCCAAAGGTGTTGTGGCCTTAATTCAGTGATATACCAATGAAGGGAGGTGCTGACATGATGATCCCTGTGAAGATCTTGCAAGTGGTTTCTTAGAGGCTTATTGTGAATTAAGTGAATAGGCTGCTCAGTGCCTAGATCTTCTGTGGCTTGTGAAAGACTATGAATATCTCGAATGTAAAATTTTCTTGCATTTATAAGATTCTTTTATCCAAAGTAACTTGTGACCAAGTTCAGTTCAAGTAATTGAGGGTTAATGGCTTAGCTCAGGGGCCCAACAGTGTTAATTTTGTAATGGTGGGGCTTGAATCAGCCTTCTGATTACTAGTCCAGAAGGTTGGGTATAAAGATGGAAACAGATAAAATGTAAAATATAATGTATTGCTAATTGTAAGTAGTTGTCCTGGCAATGAAACAAAAATATTTTTATTAAGGTATAAATATTTTCTACTGGAAACTTCTTATGAGACAAAAACCTTTGCATGTTACAAAAGTAGTACACCACAAAATGAGCTAAATTAAAGCTAAAGACTGAGTTTGGGCTCAATAAATAAGTTATTTCTTCTCAGGTACTGTTCATCTGAAATTCCATCCATTCTTACTGCCTGCTGGTGTCACTGTTCTATGCTTTCAGTAGTCAGATTGTGTGCTTTTAATGTTTTATTTTATGTAATGTTATTATACAACAAAATTAGCTAATAACAATTTTAATTTTTTAAAGCTGCCATGATGATTACGAGAGCAGCCAAAACCCATTTACACAATGTTAAACACCCCATCCGAGAAGCGTTTGCACTTGGAGTAGCCTCAAACCCTCAAAATGTTGTATTTCATAAGGACCTGAGTGTCAATCTCAAGGTAAGTGTCAGTCGCATGCATAATGTTCTCTAAATATTTTGTATTTCCTGAAATTGTATGGTAAATTAAAGTTTTGTGGTGGAAGTCTTCCTAGACAGTTTAGAGAAACAATATAATGATTGTAGAAATTGCTGTGCTATGAACTTACTCTAAGCTAAAGTTTATTCAAAGACTCAGAATGAGGGTGTCTCAGTTACACACACACACACACACACACACACACACACACGTCTGTAAGGGACAGGCACTTGGCATGTATAAGGGAGAAGGCGACTCCCCCCCCCCCCAGCCCACCTTTATACTGTACATACTCAGTAGAGGGAAAAAGGTACAGCTCCCTACTAGGAGCTGTTTTGTCCTGCTACACCTATCTTCCCAGCACCAGTGTCAAGAACCTGGGTGGGTCAAATAGTGGGCAAGGTTGGGGTCAGAGAGACAAGAGGAAGCACCTGTAACAACTTACTGCACAAACTTTTCAAGAGGTTGATTAGAAGTTTTCTATCACAATATGAATGTCTGTTTAAGGTTAAATGTAATCGTTTATTTAAGATCTGAATCACAATTAGCAAAAAATTGTGCTGTAGCTCCTGGTCCCCTTAGGTTACAGGGAGCGTAAAATGCATAATATATTTTTAGTTGGGGTTCTAGTTGTAATTATTTAAAATCCTTTGTAGTGCCACTTCTAAAGAGAGAAATCTAGTTTTAACTGATGAAGTCGGAGCATACGAACACACACCTGTCCTTTCTTTTCTACAAACCTTTCATTCTACATCCTGGATAGTGCCTATGATCTGTTTAAAAGTGTTTTCTTTATCTGTGCCTTGGGTAATTTTTCTGAGTGAGTTTCTCTGAGTGGACAAACTCCTGATTTTGTCTTAAATTTATTTTAAAAGAGTGTTAGATAGCCCTTTTTTTAATGGAGTTATGTTAATTGGTAGTTAAATAAAAAAAAGTGAGTAGTCAAGAAGTAGTTCTGCCTTTAGCTTTTAAAACTATTTGATAAAATAAAAAAAAAGGAGAATGTCAAAATTACCTATTAATTCAACAAACATCAAACTATCCTTTAAAAAGTCACCTCCTATGTATTTTGTGATCACATTTTAAAACAAGGGTTACATTTACAGCATTTGGCAGACACCCTTGTCCAAAGTGCATGGAAAAGTACTGGGTTTGATTAAAGCTTTTAGGTACACTATATTGCCAAAAGTATTTGCTCATCTGCCTTCGCACGCATATGAAATTGAGTGGCATCTGTTGCTGTTGTCACCCAGGTAGACGAACAATCATGAGGCTGAGAAATCCAAAATAAATAAACCAGGGGCATAGCCATAATATTAAGTGTCCTGTTATTTAATTTTGCTAGTATGTAACATTTTCATAAAAGGTTTTGGCTGTGAGGGTGACTGATGAATGATGTACCTATTTTTAGGCCAGAGATCATAAGATTTTCACATCATTTATGGAGTCCACAAATAAAGTTATGCATGTAAAAGCCAGCAAAACAAAGGTGAGAGAATATTCATAAATGTAATCTTAATTCTGACATTAACATTGTTTTGGTTTATTTTAAAATGAAGGACTGTGCTGCAAAATTGGAAAAAGTAGCTTTTCAGAATGCGAAGGCCGTACTACTAATCCACAAAAGTATAGTTTTCTTCTTCACCCTGTGGCATTTCTGCTAGCACATCTCATGACTCATTAGGCATAGATTGTTGTCAATCTATTAGTCAAACTAATATCCACAGGAGAATATTAAAATCACAAGCTGCTGTAAATCAAGCAGAAGTGTTAAATATATACACTTGCCCAGCATTTTCTACTTTAGTTTATAATGATTTCAGACCAGAATTTTTACATATATGTTGAACAACTGAAATTAAAGAACATTTAGAACCTTCATTCACAGATGATTTATTTATCTCTATATAAAAAAGACAGTATTATTACCAGACTTGGTCTTGTTTTGGTTTAGGACTACATATTATTCTAGACTTCCTCCTTCAGTCATAGTACCTTTATCTTTAAAAGAATATGGATTGCTTTATCTATACACATGTGAATTAACCTTCTTTATTTATATATCTCAGTGCTTCTGGAAGAAAACCATTCAACCCGATAGTGCTTTTGCCAAGATCTGGGAAGTATTCCTTTTTTGGAGTGTCACAGTTTCAATTTTCATCGAAACATGGGTGCTCTTTTTCACCAACAATGTGGAGACAACTGGTATGTAAATCCATACATCAGCATTTGTTTTCATTTCTAAGTATATTTATTTGATCTTCATGAGTTTCATTTAGTATTTGTAAAAAAAAAATGAAACCTGACAATTTTGTCATTTGCTCATAGTAAATTCACTGGTTTCACAAGCATAGAGCCTAGATCCTGCCCTTACCTCTCTTCTGTGTACATGCCATCTCTGCTTCATCTGCTTGATTTTCCATTTTTCAATGATTTAATATATCAATGAAATGATATTTCTGGCATTGTCAATTTGACTTTGGGAAGAACATGTACATCTGTAGTAAATTGTTTATACATTATTGGATCCATAATTCAATCAATTGTAGCTCAACATTAAGCTGCACATTGTAGTTACACTGTGTTATTGACAACAACAAAGTGATATTGGAATTTTTCATAGGATAACATCAAAAAGTGAGGTGAAATGGAGTGCACATAATTGATCGGCATAACTTTCACACACAGTGTAAGCATCCCTGTCATGGCATGTCAGCTGAACAAGTTGCTTTCATATATTGTAAGCATATAAATCATGAACTTTGGCTGTACATGTCTCAAATGTGAGTTGTGAGCTGAGATATGAAATAACATCTGTGTTGTTGGTATATGAATAATAGAGATGTGAATGTCATTACTGCATCAAGGCAGGCATGCATTTACATTTACAGCTTTGGCAGATACTCTTATCCAGTGCTATTTAATTAAACATTTATCAGCTTTCTAACATCTTCCTCTCTCATTCTATAGTCCATTTAAAAAAATGTGGATGACCTCTACTTTGATAGTTTTGCACAGGTCTCTCTATCGCAGGCTGTAAATGACCATAAAATATCATTTGTATTCTGGCTTCAGTTTTTAATAGCTGAGAAATATAGAATTTAAACAGTTTTAATTATAGTTGTTCATGCTGTTGTTAGCTGCCCTAGTGTAGAGGAGCTTTGGGATTGATTAGTGCTTTGGGATGATTTAAACTCAGTTTTATTTTCCCCAAAAGAATGAACGCTTGACTCTGTCTGTCTGAAAATGAAACAAAATTTGTACAACTTGAATAAGAAAACTTGATTTGGGGTTTCAAATGAACATTTTATTAATTCAAAACTGCTAAATACAAATTTATATCTTGAAGTCATGCTTTACAAATTCAAATTATATGCAGAGTAAGTAAATTCAAAGTATTCACACATATACTCACACTAATTTAAATCTTTATTGCATATTCCAATATTCATTTGCTGTTATGTGTCCACTATAAAAGTCCACTATAAAAATTCAGTATTGTATAAACCTTGCTGCTTTCTTAAACCATTGTTTATAATATTTTGTGTTGTAGAGGCCATTTTGGTGCATACTTTGAAATTAAAGTACTTACTAAATGCTACCCTGTTTTTATTTTAACATTTTTAGTATCTAGTACTTTTAAGCTAAAGTAAGTTCTTCTTTTATTACAGGATTTTTAAATGAAGGATGGGGAGCCTTCTATCTTGCCATCAGTTGTGTGGTTGATCTTGTTGCCATTGCCGACATATTTGTCACCCTTCGCACTGAAGTTATAACTAAAGATGGTAAAGTTGCATTCTCATTTAAAATGTAAAATTGAGACATTGTTGCATGTATATCCATGAGTAGAATTTGATTAGAATCAAATTTTCAGTCAAAATTATTTAACACAGATATTTGATTGATTTATAGACCTCCAGTCTAATCTTATTTTATGTTGTTGACAGAAATTTGAGATATTTATTATGATGGAATTTCTCAGCAAATCTAGTTAGTGATCTGCTCATGGATTTACAATGAGAAAAGATTTGATCTTTTAACCTTTTAGTGCTTCTGTGACCCATGTAGTTGAGGACTTTGTCGCATAAAATCCAGTGAAATCTCTGACACATTTATTAAAAAAGAGTAGAGAAATTAAAGAATCAAATTCTTTAAAAAATGCATCAGACTTGATGTGAAGATTAAATAATGGTAGAAATCATAAATTTTTTTTAAACTGAAAAAATTGTACTTCTTGTGAATAGCAATTTATTATAATGTCGGGTACCATAAATGAATGTCTATAAACAAAACATTGAATGATTTTCCCTCTTAAGGTCTTCAAAAATTGAGTGAGATAGCTTAAGGCTTGCAGAACAATAAGATAGAAAGGAACTAGCCTTTCTAATGGATCCACTACCCACTGATGCAATATTTATTTAATATGTCACATAGTTACACATGATACTCTCTAACGTGACGGTGATACCCCCTCTCTCCTCTACATTCATGTACAATATGTGCAAGTCACAAAATTAACAAAACATATTTCAAAGTCACAAAGGTATCAGCATATTGTATGTCTTTCATCACTTATGGTGATTGGGTTTGAAGTTCTGTTGATTACTGTCATAGATTTATCTTTTCATAGACTGTTATAGATTTATCTTTTCTTTGCATAACTTTTTGTCTAAGTGTTTTTGAATTTTTTTTTCATGGACAGGATGTTTGTCAGATTTATCAGAACTATTTGAGCACTACAGAGCCTCTTGGAACCTATATTATGATGTCCTTGCCGTATTACCTTTGGATTGGATTTCATTTTCTGAAGATGGCACAGGGCACTGGCAACTTTTGAGCTATGTCCGAATGAACAAACTTATATGGCTTCGTAAGGTAAAATGTTTACTTTATGTAATTTAATTCTTAATCTGTACAGTACTTTTTGGGATAGGCACAGGAGAAATTAATGTCCTACAGGTCTGCCTCTACCTCATAAATAATTGCATAACCACATGTAAGTATCATCATGAAAATGATAAAGGTTTATCAAGTAGTATAGTGTGATACATACAGAGCAGCTTGGAAAGATCAATGATAAATTACAGACACATTAAAATTGCTTTTAATATCGATCAAATCCTTTTTGCTATGTAGCTCAAATATGGACAGAGAAAGACAGTATTTTTTTTAACTAAGGTCAATATTTATTAAAAAGAACAATTTTTAAATAATGTCTTGAGAAAAAAATATTACAATGTAAATAGTAAATCACAACAGAATAAAACTAACTTCAGTTTGACGATATAAGGTGCAAAGTTTCATATTTTCCACATGTCCAAATGGCATGCTGTTGAATGAAAAGTGCTAAGGTTGGATGATGTGACAAAGTTTAGGTGGTATGGTGATTTTTGTCTTCTCATTCAATCTTACCTTTCTCATTAAGCATAATTCCTAAATATTGAAATGAAGTGGTAAATGCAGCGCTAAAAATTGTTTGAAACAGAATGAAGATAAAGGTGCTTCTTTACTATGTGGAAGCCCTAAATGAGAAAATATTTTGAATCGCAGTAAAGTACTTTATTAAATCTCTATGACATAGGAAGAGAGAGTCTTTACTGAAAATTAGTCAATAAGAAATTTTTAAAAACAATGGAAACAGCAATATATGTCTTTCATTATTTTGTGTAGTTATGAAAATGCCATGGAGCATCAGGATTAAGTATTGTGAGCCTTAAGCCTCCTTTACCTTCATCTTCTATATGTCAAGTAAGGGTGGGGGCATTACATGTAAGCATGTAATTAATTAGGTTGCATTATTAAAAGATACCTGTTCTCCAACTATACTTATCTTTTTACTACAATACTGCATTCCAAAATACCTGATTGCACTGGGTTTTAGACTGCAATGTTGTATTCAAATGACTTGGAGAAATGTATCCAATTTTCATAAAAATAAAACTCTTTGTGCAATCTCATTTATATTGATTTTCAACTTTTTGTGCCTGCCCTTCCACCCTTAAGCACTTTATATTAAGGCATTTTATTACTATCTGTACTTACTTGAATATACTTTGTAAAACTCATATGTTGAATTGATATCCATTGACAACTGTTGTATTCTGACTTTAGGTTTACTTGTATTTTAATAAAAAAGAAAATGACATGAAACAGAATACATATGAGCAAAGAGCTGCAAAATGCATTTTTCTTTTGATTTTCTCTGTGCATTTTTGTGCTGGATTATTGTATGCATCAGCATGTAACACATTCAGGTAAGAGCTAAAAAAACTAAATCTCTGAAATAGTTCAAGGTTAACAAATGCATGTAGTTTAAACCTATTTGTCTTATCATCAACATGAGGTGTGATGAGAATTCATGGGCCTGGAATGCTGGACTTAAAACTGCTAAGTCCAATTTCTATCACTACATGTACGCAGCATACTTCAGCACCACAACTATGACAACTGTTGGTAAGAAATTAATTTTGCTGCTTTGCTACTGAAAACTAAATAATTTGCTATTTAAAATCCCTTAAGGGAAGCCTTGGAGAAAAGCTTCCTGATTGGTTAAGACCGCCAAATCATATTGAGACTTATTTACAGATGTAATGCAACAGAACCAGCCAGATGCTTGTGGATTAATCGGTAGAGTTTTACTGATTATAGGGCAAACCAAACTCATATTCAAAACACAGTGAAGGTCAAAACACAAGATGATTTAAAAGCCAGGAAGACATCCAGAGAGCACAATAGAGCAAAAAAATAAATTAAAAAAATTAATGCCAGAGGCCAAAACCAAGGCAAAAAACAACAAGGAACATCAGTCAAAAACACAAGCTCCAAATACAAAAAAAACCACTCAGTACACTTTGAATAAACCATGGCCTCATAATGAGGAAAAAGAAGCCATTTGTAAATGTGAGGTGAAATTTGAAACAGGTGATAATTATTCTTGTGATATTTGGAGAGTAGTTCCTGATTGGACTGAAGGGTGAGCTCTTCACTTGGTTACTTGGTGGAATCTGGGAATTGGGAGTCCAGAGCTGCAGATCTGGGGAGTGGCATGAGAACTGATTACAAAAAACAAGACAGTAACAGTCTTTTTTTCTTAGCAAAACTATTTTAGTGATGGCTATCAGAATGTACAGCCAATTTAGCTATTATATTCTTGAAATTGTTTACAACAGCCCCATAAAGCTGTACAATCTTTACCTTTGTTACAGTTTTTTTTTTATATACAGTTTTATACTGTTAGAACTTGGTTTTACACTTGAAACAGGCACTTAAATCATAAGCTACTCCAGGAGGCGTTCAACATGACACCTTTAAATTTACCATAAAAATTGCAAGACGTAATAAAGAAAAACTTCAATGTGAATTTCCATTTTTATGCATTATGTAAATATAATTAATCCATACCTGTTGATTAGGGAAATGATGTTTTCATCTAACTTTTGTAATTGCATCATTATATGCCCACCCCTCCATGAAAAATTCTAGTTGCTGTAGAGCGAGGGTTCATGCAAAAAAGACTGCACTTTCCAATTTACCCTGTATCAGATAACAGTGTTCCTTTTTTGGGTGATCAAATAGATCACATATGTACATTATGCCTGTAATTACACTCAACCGTCTAATCGCAACTTTTCTTTTTATAGGATATGGTGACATTGTCCCCATCACGGTGAAGGAACGCTTAGCAGCAGCAACTGTGGCCATTGTTGGTCTGTTTGTTTTTAACTACATCATTAGTCAAGTTTATGCCACACTTGCCAGTAAAAATGCAACCAGGTATGAGTCTCCCTAACATATTCAGTTTGAGTTGTATTTGATGGGGAGTGATTGCATAGTCCTAAATTGGCTATTCTGTGTTAAATAATTCAAACACATTTAATGCTTATAGGCAAACTACAAACAAAATTTCTAGGGTGGGGATGTCAACATTATTTTGCTATAAAAACAAGTATTTTTTTAATTATACATACATACATATTTTATATATATGTGTGTGTGTGTGTGTGTGTGTGTGCGCGGGTGTAGTGGCGATTCTAAAGTTTAGATTTTAGGGAATTTAGGTCTCATGCTGTCATTGTAAACTTTAACACTGCTGTAGTAACCCTCAGGGATCTCTCACAGGCCTGGGGCCACAAACAGTTGTCTGCGGGCAAGCTCGTGACTTGGTTCGTCTAAAATTGGACTAGAAAGACTATTGTAAAACAATAAAACATAAATACCTAAAGACTAATCTAAAAAAAACATGAAAAGCCTAACGAAATATTTCATGCTTTTACCTGATATTTATCTTTTCATTTTTAATCCCAAATGCTTAGCATACTTTTTAAATTGTTCTTTTATTTTTGTGGTGCATTGCATTTTGCAACTTTTCTTTACATGTTCACATTGTGCTACCGACTTACATTAATGTAAAAGATTCTTTGTCTTTTTTAGATCCTGGGCCAATATTCAAAAAGCACAAATCCTAAAAAACAGAGTGATTGTCTGACTGTCATGTGCATCCTCTGCATCACATGCAGCCAAACACTGCATCTTTTCGAGCTGTGGCTCATGCAACATCAGGGGATGGCATAACACTCAGAGGATAGTGCTGTCTACCCCCTTCTGATATATAGGTTCACAGACATCTGTGATTGGTCAGTGAGTGTCACAGTAAATGACAGGGGAGAGAGAGTGTAGGCCACCCCTTCCCTCTTGAGAGTATGACAAACTTAGGTGTCATCATCTCTGGATGAAAGGTAAACACTTTTCTGTATTTATGCAAAATGCATGTGATCCATTGTCTTTTCCTCCCCTTAGGGTGGCTTTTCAGAATCTCCTTTCAGCCATGAGTCTTTTAATGGAACAAGAAGACATGAGTATATCTTTACAGAATAGAATAACAGAATACATGAGTCTCCTTTGGACAAAATACCAGTAAGTCTTCTTGTTGTTGCTTTGTTTTTTGGGTTAGAAGAAACTGTAGCAAAACAATGCAACCATAACATTTTAATGTATAATAGAATATTAAATATTACCAACATTAATGAAGTTACAAGCCAGATCCCAGTATTATCTTCATTTCTCTACTTTATAACATATTACTGTATATAACGCTTTAAAGTACTGCTACAATAATTAAAATGCAGTAACTGAATTTATATTTATTGCCATTTGTTTCCAAGTTGATAAATGGTATTATCATTTATGATATTAAGAACCAGAACAAGACAGTGTTCTCAAGTATGAACAGTACTATACAAAATGGACAAAACCAATTACATTATTGCAAAAAGTATGTTTCTTATCTACTTTTTAAAAAGGTATGCTGGTGAAGAGAAAATCTGCTAAAGAAGAAGCTAAACATGAATGTAAAAATGCACCCCCAATTATCTGTTCATGGAAAGTATATCAGACCACTAGAACCCCACCAGTTTAAACTCAAATAACCTAAAGAGAGACTGTTTCAGTTAGTTCATATTAAATACAAAAATTAGAACAAAATTCTCTCAGCATTGGGAAGAATTGTAACATACACTGTTACTCTCAACTGATGAATGATATCAATGAGCTCAAATACTGTACTGAAAATTTCAAATGTTTTACAACTCAATTTTGTAATTTTTATTAGTTTTTTACTGACATTTTTCATTTAATGACCTTGCATATACCTAACTCGCTTAAAACAGTCCAGAAAAATACGCCAATATTAAAAACTAATAAACTTAAATTGTAGGAATTCTCAAATATTTGAAAATGTTAACACGTTATTGGCTTCTGTGTTTTGCACACATACTTTTGTCCCTCAGATTTTAACCCTACTTTTTTGTTTGCCCCAAATACTTACATAGATTTTTTAAACATGTATGCATTTCCCTGTTAGCTCATGATTCTAAAAAGATTTGAGGGGAAAACACTTTAAAACCTGCTAGACAGCTACTTAATAGTCCATTAAAGATGATCAGAAATATGTTGAACATTCTGGCTAATATAGCTATCATATGCCAATAATCACATGATTTTGTCCAGCAATTATATATTACATACATATATTACCCATTACAGAATTCTCTCTGTTCAGATTGTGCAAGTGGTTAGACAACAAAAGAATCTCTTTGTTTAGACAAAAGTTGTCCATTAAACAAAAGGCCCTCTGTTTCAAAGTCATGTGAAACGTGAGGGCAAAATAACCAGTTAGCTCATATCAATTGATGGTCAAATCTGTAATCATGCTAGGATACTTATAATGCTCAGAAATCTAAATTTTATTAGGCAGTATATGTCGTCATTAGAGCAGGAGTGCTTTAAAATTGTTTAATTTCCAGTAACTGTTTCCTAAAATCAAAATGATCAGATTCCCAGACATGGTTTATGCCTTGCCTTATCCAAGAGTGTAATACTGTGGTAAGTCAACTTTGAAAATCTATAGGTTCATGTATCCATGTCTGGAAACTGAGATTTAATATAATTTTCAATAGTTGTACATATTGTTTTTTGTTTTAAAATATTGTATGTGTCTGCCTTCACTGTTATCAGGGGTGAAGCACATCCAAGAGGTCCTTTTATAATGCATGATTTACCAGTTGAACTTCAGCAAATTGTTCTTGTAAAGGAGAGAGGAAAGCTACTGTCAAAGGTCAGTTCTTTAAGATATAAGTGTGTGATGTGTGCCTGCCCATACTGGCTTTTTTAAATGGTGCTATATTTACCTTGGCATAATTGAATAAGGAGAGTTGGTACATGGACCTGACATACTGTGAACCTCCATCAAATGTAAATCCCACAAATGTAAATCCCACATAAGCAAAACAGGGTTGTAAAATGGACCAATTCCAGAAATCCTATACTGTTAGGTAACAGGCTTGTCTAATCAATATTTATGCCCACAAAATTTGCATACACCAGCCCATGTTAACCACCTTTTTTTGACTGAAGCCAGATCATACACTAGTGAGCCAACACCTTTAATTTACTTTGCATTGTCGTGCGCATCAAAACCATGTAGTTAGATAAATATAGATATAAATATAGTATAGATAAATATATATGTTAGCTACTAGTAACCTCCATGTAACTAGCTAGCAGCTAACTGAACAGAATGACAATCTCTTATTTATATGGAGGCTCATTTTATTTTCGTTCCTGTGTCTTATTCAAAGAAATAACGTGTTTTATCAATATACAAAATAAGATGTATCTTTATCAATCTCATTGTCAGTTAATCTTTTTAATTTATTGCTAATCAACAAGACATTACTCAGAATCTGACTAGTTCAGTTGCTTATAGATATGTACTCTATAACTAACTAGCTATATAGCTTGTTAACTCACTTTTTCTACCTAATGTTTCTTTGTCTATCACTGAAGTGGAAATGGTCATTTGACAAGATATCTAGTCAATCTAGTCAATCTGTTAAAATGTTTTGTTTGCGAGCAGAAATATCCAACAATGTCAGTTCATATACGGTTGTATGAACGCTGTTTGGTTTTAAATTTCCTCTGTGGTGTTGTTGAGATTGAAAGCAAGAAACATTAGTTAGAATAGGTAACAATAAAAGTATCTATCTTTGTCAATCCCATGGTCAGGTAAATTTTTTAATTTATATTTGCAGTTGTTTAGTGATATCTAATCTTGGTCTATAGCTAGCTAACTCGCTCCTTCTAGCTAACATTAGTTAGATTCCACTGAACCACCACTAAAGTTGAAAAAATTGTCATTTGACAAGATATCTAGTCAATCTGTTAATCAGTTTTACAGTTTACAGTTGGATGCCTAAATGCTCTATGTTTTACCTTTCACAGTTAGCTAGCAATTTATTTTGATGTGTTGTTTCTTTTTGAGCCATCAGAGAATAGTTCATCAATTATTCATTAACCCACAAAAAAAATTGATGAAAATGTGCACGGTAAAGGTAAAGTAGGCTATCAGTGTAAATCCTGTAGATTTGACTTTTTTCTTCTTCTTTTTTTGTTATGCAAGAATTTCTGCTCTTCTCATGCCAAAGCAGCTAATACATTTAAAAGTTAAGCTTGTTTTTCATTTGTTGCTGCATGCAGTTTTGCAGTTTAATTTAGTTCGTTGTTTAAAATGGTATATAGGCTTATTTTTGTTGTTTCATAATGTCCTCCATGCCAGTAAAACAGCCAATGTGTACAGAAACAAACATGGATGGCAGCAGCAGAAAAAGCATTTAGCTAAACACACAGCTACAGCTATAAAATGTCTGCCATGTGAATCACAGATTGTATTTGTTTATTATTTCTTAATGTAAACATATTCTGTCATTCATGAAACTGAAGTTGGCTATTTAGTCAGATTTTCCAAGCCACCTTATACAGTGGAATAAAAATAAATTAAATTCAAGGTATAATGAAAAATATGAATAAGAGGCCATTAAGGTGGAATTTGTTGGTTATTTAAAAATATCCCCAATACATATAAACACTAATTAAAGTCAAATGTATCATTCATTTTTTGCTTTTCAGTGTGTTTGATAGCCATATTATATGATTATCAACTAAAGAGTGTGCCCATGCCTTATTTCTGTTTTATAGTACTTTTTTCCTTGCCTGAACCACACGTTTTTGGTTCTTTGTAGTTTAATTTCATGTTCAGAAAAATGTTTAATTTTCATGTTAAAATCACTGTAATTCTGACTAGAGAAGACTTGTCTACTGCAGGATGTTTGTCATCTTTTACACTCAAGTTTTCATGCTTGTTTAAATCATGTTGCTATTTATCTTTAATGTGCGTCCCATTTTCCACACCAGTTAAATCATAATGAGCAGACCAGTCACCTTATTGGTAAAGACGTGACTATAAACTAACCAGACCCATCATACATTTGCCTTGAAATGTTTTTGGTGGAAATATGAGAGTACAGAATAACATGAAAAATACACATTGTGTGTGTTTTATGTCACTTTTGGAATGTCAGTTTGAATATTAGTTTCATGTTTTCTGTCATTTGTTGATAAATCTTTACCATTGAATACATAGAATTAAAGCAGTGAGACTGAATCAGATATTTGCTTCTTCCCCTGGTAAAGATTGCATATCTACATAATGAACACTTCCAGAATTCATTTCCAGTGAATTCTCATTGATCTTGCTCTGGACCCAGGGCAAAATGTGTGTTACAGTCTTTAAATGTATTAGAAATTTTTATTTCTAAAAATAAATATTTCTAATAAAGTGGGTGCTGAGTGTATATTCTTGGAGTTCTTGGTATTTTTCAGTAAGGACTCATACTAAGCATGATCTCCATGTGTCATATTCTTCCACATGCAACAGTTTTAATATATCCTCATTTTTCAGGGTGGTGTTTGAAGCATACAGTAAACCATTGTAGCTACAGGAAAAGGTTTTATGGCAGTATGTGGTTTGTTGGAAACCAGACATAGATCAGGTTAAGAACATTCTTTTGAAGAACATTATTCTTGTTGTTGGTCTGTTCTCTGGGCTTGATCATTTGATTACAAACGTTTCGTCACCAACCTAGAAGACATCTTCAGTGCAGTTGTTGGTGCTTTTTTCTCATTGAAACCCTGCGTTTATCTATCAATCATTACGACTTAAGGAAATAAGAAATCAAAGACAACAAATCAAATCACACAAATCCGCCAATCGATAATCATTGAGTTCATCTTCCTGTTCTGTCAGGAACTTCCAAAAAATAGTAACCTGAAGAACAACCAATGACAATCCAGACAAACAGACCATGACGCAACAATTCCTTTGTCCAATCCAAACAAACTAATGCAGACTACGATGTACATTTTTTGAAGGTTCAGCCAATCACAATAGCACGTCTTATGCAAATGTTGAAACGAAATATTAAGCCATACACAGGCTTTTGATGAGGGGGGAAAAAAAAGCACCAACAATTGCACTAAAGACGTCTCCTAGTTTGGTAATAGTAGGAATACACAAAGTGAAAGGTGACTTGCTTGAAAAGGATCTCAGAATACCACAAACATTTGCCAAAATTAATGCAAAGGTGCTACAGAACAAGAAATTCTAAACATACAGACGGAGGAGAGAGAACTTTGCTGCACTGCCATGGTTTAGAAGAAGTACTGAAGTCATCTCTGCACTCATCCAGTTCACATCTTGGGTCACAGTTATAAATGTGTTAAATTTTTATACAACTGGCAGTTTTCAGATATCTAGTTGCACATTTTGTGTGGCAGAGTGTGGTTACTGTCAAGTTTTATGAATTTAGCACATTATTCAGTAAACTAATGGAATAGTAACAACATTGAGACTAATTTGAATGGTGAATGAAAGTCAGAATTTGAAATAATGAAAGTCAGATACCACTCTGCTGTCATATCACAATTCAAAGAAAGTGTAGAATCCAAATTGTCTAGCAAATTTTTTTGAAGTCTAGAAATCATAATAAAACTTGATTGATTGTGACACAGCTATCTAGCAACTAAATATGCCTGTGATTACTATTACTACTACTGTTTTAGGCAATGTAACAACCCAATGTTTCATTTTATAATATTTAACCCTTTTCAGATTCCATATTTTGAGCAGGCTGGACAACCATTTATAGGAGACCTTGCTTCATCATCAGTGATATACTACTTTCCCAGAGGAGAAATCATCCAGTACAGTGAAACTATAACACGAGAACTTTTTTGTATTCGACGAGGAACGTGTCAGGTACTGCTGATATAGTACTGCTTATCTTTTTCATATAGGTCAGTGATAAGTAACTTGAGATTTTGAAGATGAAATCACGAAGCAATGTCAGTAATAGCGTAGACTAAAAATATGATCAAATGTTTATAGTGTATTTATTGTTAAAAATGACCAAAGAATTTTAATCACAACCTCTTTGATACTGTATTTTGAGAGCTTCACAGTTCTCAAGTGCACAGAAACCTCTTTGCTGTTCACATCCAACCAAATGTGTCAAAACAATCAAGTGCATTTCATCTTACAGCAGTGTGAAAACTGCCCCAAATGTAATTCTGTATTAAAACTTTTTGATATTAACAAAAAAAAAAAGGCAATGTCTAATTACTTTTGCTTTCCTAAAATTATACATAATCAATATACATGTATATTTTACATAATCTTTTTATATAATCAATATATTGGTTGTTCGGTACAGCTATTTAAAATTGTGAACCAAAATCAAATATACAGCCTAAAGACCAAGCACCCCTTTTTCATGCCACATGATTTTGCGCTGAAAATCTTCAGATGTGTATTTGCAAATTCATCCTGAAATCAAAATATACTTTATCATTAACTTTTGTCCTTTGTAATATTATTCATATTCATTCTATAAGGTGGTCTCAAACCCAGGTGGGTGATGATACCAACAGCCTACTGGGTGAGCAACCACACTCTAACAATGGTAGGCCCGTGTGCTGAACAGTTAGAGCTTCGGTCGTGTTAAAAAAAAAAAAAAAAAAAAAAAGGGAGAACAAAGGGCGCCAGGGGAAGAAACGGCAACCCCGATACACTGGGGAAAACTCAAACTAAAACTTCCCAAACAAAACCAGAAAACAGGGAGGAACTTGAATGGCTAAGGGAAGCCTCTGGAGAGAGACAGACTCGAGGGAAAATTGGAGAGGAGACGTGTAAAAACACAGACACCCTCTCACCACAGAAGTAGGGTGTAGCATAAGAGCTCACAGCCCTCAATACCTTAAGTTACCAGCTAGGAGGTTGGCTCAGAACTTTGGCAAAGACCCAGCACTGAATGACTGATTCACTGGGCTTATATAAAGTCTAGCCCAGCTATTGGGTGTTAAGCCTGATTAGTGGTGTGGTTGACTCTAGGCCTCCCTCTGGTGGCCGGAATGGGCCTGGGCCTGGTGCCAACCCTTACACATTCATTGTAAATCATTTAACTGAGGAACTTCTTTAGTCAAAGTATAACTTTTACTTGCCCCTAAGTAGCTTCTGACGTTTTTGCTATGTCATCATGTACTGAAAGTGGGCAAAAAATAATATTAACCAATAATATCATGGCATGTTTTCCCGGCTAGTTTGCACTAATATCAGTTAGCAGCTGCATGACTAGGAGGTGAGAATTTTTATTTTATTTTTTTTGCTACCAATACCCTATGGTATTGGTAGCAACCTATGGTAAACCATGGCACATTTTTACATTTTGTAGAAGGTGGAGTACTGGAGAATATTACATTTTGATAAGGCATTTTATCCAGTATTTTCAACAATTCAGATGCACTCTGCTATTGACAGATACAGCAATTTTGTCACATAGCTACAATCATTTTGTATACACATACCCTATGGCACTGCTCTCTTATTAAACTATTATTCTGCATCTAACTACTGACCAGATAGAACTGTTAACAACATTCACAATTGAGTGTAGGCTAGCATTCAGATCCCTCTTTTCATGATCTAATCAAAAACCAAGCTTGCCCATACCTTTTCCCAGTTTCACTTGGAAATATGTCATGTTAACACTCTTGTTGTCGAGCATTTACATTTACGGCATTTACCAGAGGCTTTTATCCAGAGTGACTTACAAAAGTCATAACATTCTGCATACTCCCCTTGTCCTAAAGGTCAAAAATTAGAATCTATATTTAATTTTAAACCAATAATCTAGTTTGCTTGATGACCCAAATTGTTGTTCATCACAAATATTGTGAATACCTGGGTTTTTCCTGCAAAACGTATTTAATCATTGCACACCACTCATTTTATTACAGTACACCCATCATAATTGTTTCCTTTAATGAAGTCATAATAATTAATAATGCTAAAAATAATAATAAGCATTCATTTTTAGTAAGAGATAAGTTTCAGCTTAATTTTCCATTTATAAGTATTAAAAATACATACATTAGAATGGAAAATGTATAGCTCATTGAGAAACATAGCAAATAGCTATGTAGTTTTGAATTAAACATAGCATAGTAGTTTTGAATGCATTTTATTGAAGGGGAGAATAATATTCATTAACATTTTGGCAATATATTGCTATTGGCTCTGTTCAAAATGGCCTAATAAGTCAAAACAATGTGAAGCCAGAAGATAGCAAAACCAGATAGGTCAATGAGTAGTGAAAGAAGCAAACAAATGAGAACCCTAATAAGCAAGTTAATGCTGAGTTCACACTATATGGTTTTAACCCCGATTTTCTGCTCGCTGACAGGTTAGGTCATAGCCAAATCGGCATTAGCTCAGGGCTTGAAAATTGGCTCTTGTTTGCTAGGTGAATTGTTCAAAGATACAAACTGAGAGGCTTGCCAATCACTCACAGACTCTTGAAAAAAAAAATCTAGCATATTACATTCCTGGACCTTTACCTGTAATTTAAAAAGTGATACGACCAGGTTATGACTGTCAGTGAGTGTGGTGCCGAATATATATAATATATCTCACTATCACTGAACATTAGGTCAACCAGGAAAGACTAGGAAGACGGTGGGGCCAGCTGTCTCACCTGCTACACTGACATGATGTAAATGTGTTATTTTTCCCAACAAAAACGTTTCCAGTGCAGTTTTTTTGGATAAACATTTTGTGACATTTGTAGAATTTTACCAACAATTTCTGTTTCCATTTCCTATATTAACAAACATTTTTAAGCATTTAAGCAATTTTAATTAAATGCTTAAATGGAAACAGCTATTCTTATCGCAAAGACCATGTAAATGTGTACATACAATTTAGAAAACGGAACATGCCCAATTCACTGTTAAACTCATCAGTATCATCAGCAATATAAATAATACAATACAACCTAAAAACAAGCCCTCTGGAATAAGAAACTCAATTTACTTTAGACAAAAATCATGGTTTTTGAAAAAAAATGGGTTTTTTTCTGCAAAAAAAGTTGTTTTTGATGTTACATATGGAAAGTTGGCTGAATATGTTTAAGCATTTGGGCCCATCACATGATTTACTGCTGTTATACTGGATATCATCATGGCTGTGATTCGGTTAAAGGCACAAGGCCTGAAATGAATTCTTGACTACACCACTGATTTGAGGCCCAGGGTATTCCAGAATTTGTCAGAATTTGCCAGAAAGTGGGTTTAGCGTCTACTTCAGGTCTGTTAACTCAGAATTTGTGGAACTCAGGATTTTCTATTCCAAAAACCGGGCTCAGAATAAGTGTAGGTTTCATCAACATACATTGTAAAGCTAACCTGCTATCTAGCAGGTTTCCGGTAGCTAAACCTCAGTTAGATGTTAGAAAATATGCTGAATCTGGAATGGGAACGTTCCAAAAACTGTGCCTAGAGGATTTAATTACACAACACAACAGTTCCATCTGGATCTACCACTTTACACAATATCATGACAACCTCAGCCACTCCACTTTTATGGTGCGTTACCTAAACCAATCTGATATTTTATTATCCATAACCACTGACTAGCCCTTTCAGCTACTTCTGATAACTCCTTCACAGCTACTCTTAATTTACTGCCTCTAATGCTGAACTGCACAAGCAATGGTGTGGCAGACCTTGCTACAGATCCCCTAACACCTATCTTTGCTGGTCTAATTTGCTTCTGCCACTCACCTTCTTTGACCTCAGCCACCAAATCTACGTACTTCACCTCTACTGGAATCTTAAAATCAATGTTTGATTTTAAAAAAAAAATCAAAAGGTCCAAGGAAGCAATTTTAGACTGGGGTCTTTCATCAGCTATACAAGCAATGTGCATAATATAGTTTTTTTCAGTATTAATTATTTGAATTAGGTTTTTACAAAGTGGTATGCATCATTTATTAATTTCACAATGGATATTATAGGTAATCCTACACCTATAATGCACTTTATATGATAAAATTAAATTACACAGAGATGCAACTTTTTAAATGACTTGAATGAATTTAAGAACTCTTCTGTCATTGTGTTGCAGGTATTAAATGATGAACTCTCAGAAATTCTTGGTCTGTATGGAAAGGGAATGTATTTTGGAGAGGTAATTATTTTTTATTCTCCCCATTTCATGAGGGCAAGCACCAAATCTGGTTTAATAATTAATCAAAGCATTATCTGTGTCAGATTAAACAGGCTGATAACAGATTATTCAACATAATGATCTGTTAGGATATCAGGTTATAGTTTTTGAATATTTGAGATTTCAAGTAAACATATCTATTATAACAGAAAGGTATTTCCAGTTTATTTGATTGCCGTCTTAGTATTTAATGCAGAGGTCTTGCAGTAATTTGATTTTGCTTTTAAAAAATATATTGGAGTCCGAACTAGCAGCAGTTCTTTTTTGGAGAAAACAAAGGGAATTGTGTCCATTCAGTTCAACCTGAGAGAGTGTGAAAGAAAAATCTTATTTTTAAAAATAACTTTTCACAATTCACTGAAAGACATTACAAACATGTCCAGTGATTTTTTTTTTCTTCTTAACATATAATGTGTGATTACCTATGTGCAACCCAAAATGACAGTGGACAAAAAGAGCCCCTGTAGGGCTGACTTTAATTAGGTTCAGTTGGGGGGGGGGGGAGAACAAAAATATCCACCGCATTCAGAGGTAATGGGTACAAGATTCCTATGGGGAAATTCCTTCCTTCCAAGTGTGTACTGTTAGAATTTTGTGTATTTAAGCGATGTGTTTTCAATGTCTTGTTACTGATCATTGTGTCATGTTTCACGTACCATGTTAGATGTACTGTTAAAGAACATTCCTCCTGATGGAATTAGAACATTCCTTATATGCTCATGTGTATTCATCATTTTAAAATACTGAGGATATTAATACGATTGATGATGTCAAAGCCTTGTGACCTTGTTATGACGTGGCCAAAGGGGGTGCCCCTTTAACACAGTATATAAGTGGATTAATGGTTTGAATGTTACAAGCATACTGATGAAGGCCAAGAGGCTGAAACGTTTTGTCAGTAGTTGAGAAAATTACTACATATTACACAAGTTCTGTCCAACATTTTCTATTTATTGAATGATTGAAGCAAAATATTTTCAGAGTACACTTTAAAAATTGTTGGGGACAAAATCAACCATTTCAGAAGTGGTGGGGCTATGTCAGGGGCCAAGAGAGAGAATTTGTAGACATAAACCTCTGAAGCTTACAGTGGCATGCAAAAGTTTGGGCACCCCTGGTCAAAATATATGTTACTGTGAACATTTAAGAAAGTTGAAGATGAAATAATCTCCAAAAGGCATAAAGTTAAAAGGTGACACATTCCTTTTGTATTTTAAGCAAAACATTTTTTTTATTTTCAGAATAACAAAAAAGCAAAAGGGCCTGAAGCAAAACTTCAGGCACCTTACATGGTTAGTACCTAGTAGTATCCCCTTTGGCAAGTATCACAGCTTGTAAACGCTTTGTGTTACCAACCAGGAGTCTTTCAATTCTTGTTTGAGGGACTTTCATCCATTCTTCCTTGCAAAAGTCTTCCAGTTTAGTGAGATTCCTGGGCCGTCTTGCATGCACTGCTCTTTTGAGGCCTAGCTAATTTTTTAATGATGTTCAGATCGGGGGACTGTGCTTGCACCTTGCACCTTTTGAGGTAGTTTATTGTGGATTTTGAGGTGTGTTTAGGATCATTATCCATTTGTAGAAGCCATCTTTTCAACTTCAGCATTTTTATAGATGGTGTTATTTGCTTCCAGAATTTGCTGGAATTTTATTGAATCCATTCTTCCCTATACCCATGAAATGTTCCCCATGTCATTGGCTGCAATACAATCCCAAAGCATGATTGATCCCCCCCACCCCATGCTTAATGGTTGGAGAGCTGTTCTATTCATGAAATTCTTGCCCTTTTTTCTCCAAACAAACCTTTGCTCATTACTATCAAAGAGTTCTCTTTTACCATCAGTCCAGAGGACTTGTTTCCAAAATGCATCAGGTTTGTTTAGATGTTTTTTTGCAAACTTCTGATGCTGAATTTTGTGGTGAGGACGCAGGAGAGGTTTTCTTCTGATGACTCTTCCATGAAAGGCATATTTGTGCAGGTGTTGCTGAACAGTAGAACAATGTACTACAACTCCAGAGTCTGCTAAATCGTCCTGAAGGTGTTTTGCAGTCAAGCAGGGGTTCTGATTTGCTTTTCTTGCAATCCTAAGAGCAGTTGTCTCGGAAATTTTTCTTGGTCATCCAGACCTTATCTTGACCTCCACTGTTCCTGTTAACTGCCATTTCTTAATTACATTTTGAACTGAGGAAATAGCAACCTGAAAACATGTTGCTATCTTCTTATAGCCTTCCCCTTCTTTGTGGGCCTCAACCATTTTCATTTTCAGAGTGATAGGCAGCTGCTTAGAAGCACCCATGGCTGCTGTTTTCTGGGACAAGGTTAGAGGAGTCTGGGTATTTATAAAACTTTTACATTTGCATAACCTGGCCTTTCCTAACATTGATTGAGAACAAGCCATAACCCAAAGTTATCTGAGTCTTCAAATCTTCTAGGGTTCCCATACTTTTGCAAGGTACTCCTTTCCTTTTTTCACTCTAAAATTGTACAAAACCTAAATAATACACTGATATTGCTTAAAATGTTGAAAAGTGTGTTTCAACTTTACTTTTATGCCTTTTGGAGATCATTTCATCTTCAACTTGCTTAACTGTTCACATATATTTTGACAAGGGGTGCCCAAACCTTTGCATGCCACTGTATATATGTAGCTCATGGAAAATATTTTTCCAGCAAACAGACCTACTTTATCAAACTTGAATCATAATAAAACATTTCCGTAGATATACTCATTTATATAATTCGTATACTTAAATGTGCTATAGATGGTTTTAGAATTTAGAACTTCTGTGTGCATTTTATAAGCTATGAGAGAATTAATTACTATAATATTACATAGGCTTTTTTGTAACATGAAGAGATTAAAACACAGAATTGGGCAAATATTGAGCACCACCAATACTATATTTGTACACCTCTAACTGTAACATTTAACCAGTGTAAAGGCAAGACCACCAACAGAATGGAGCAGGATACGGGTGCGAGTCTGAACAGAGATATCCATTTATTGAAACCAAAATAAAACATGAACAAACACATGACAAGCAGTCCAGACATTGCACAAAGAATGACCGACAATGAGTTGACACACACAGGTTTATATACATGCACTAATGAGGCAGGTAATGATGTGTAGGTGCACCACATAACCAGTCAATGAGATGGGTGTGGCAACAGGAGTATACACAGACTCAGACACACACACAAACAAAGGCCACATGCTGAGAGGCTATGTGGGCTTGGTGGGAGGAGTCACGGAGGGGACCGTTACAACCAGAAGCCATTGTTATTTTGTGGACCTTACAATGTTGCAGTAAGGATTTACCAGGTTCCTGGTCTAGCTTGTTCTGGTGTGTACATACACATTTTGTAAACTGTTATATGTTTCTTGGCCCCTGAAATTGTTCTTTGAGTCTGTGTTTTCTGTGTATATGCTACGGAGCAGATTCTGTGCCAAATTATGATGTGCATAAAACATACATGTACAGTATGACCTGTATAACATCACATGGGAAAACAAAACCTTCATTACACTACTGTAATCAATCGATCTCTTTAATGAAAAGCAATTAGTAGGGAATTTATTTTTCAATAATTCTGAATTTGTGTCATGAACGTAATCTGTCCTAAAAAGCAATCTACATTGCATATCAGTATGGTATGATTTCCACACGTCATTTTTTCTCACATATTTAATCCTAATTTATGAATAAGAATATGCTTCACGGTATATATGTGCTGTTATTGGGTGTTTCAGGCAGGTTTTTTGTTTGGAAAACAAGCCTTAATGACGGTGCGTGCTAAGACCTACTGTGAAATCTTGGTCATTGATTTTGAAAAAGTCAGATGTGTTCTTGAGAGATATCCTGGGGTTAAAAGGTAGGTCACAAACCTAGATAGTGGAAGTCAGTGAAAGACCATAGTTAATGACTGAGTAAACAAGTCGCAATTGAGGCATCTTTCTTTGTGCTTAAGTTTTATGTTTCTTTTAGTCAAATTGAGGAACTTCAAACAAAATCAGAGTACTACTACAGTTTAGTACGAACAGTGGAAAAAATGATGAAAAAAACATGCAAGAAGTTGGAAGAAGCTAATGTGACACAGGAGAATAAAGATGTTTCTTTCACATATCAGGGTCCTCTATATTCTAAAAAGTCAAAGTGTTGTGAGTATTTTACAAACGTTTACTCAAGGTTGGTATTTGTTTTAATGTATAATATATGTAAACCTCTATTATAATGACATGGTGTTAATGTCTTTTATAGACATTGAAGATTTTGGAAACTTTCCAATTTATGCTGGGGCAGAGGAAGAAACTGTTGAAGAAAAAATGCAGAAACTGAGCAATATAACATTACTATCTCAGCAAACAAGGTACTAAATTATATTTGACACATAGTTTAACATTAAACAAAGGCTAAGTAATTTACATTTTTACAGTTACTAAGGAATATTTAATTTCACAGAGTTGTGATAGTCTTTTAGGCCTCATCACAATGTCATGGGCACCATGCTTAGGTTAAGTGCATACCTACTGACCCAGTGATTGTACCGTTTAGGTTCTAAATATAGCATTTTTTTTTTTTGCAGTCAAATATACCTCCAAAATATCTGCAGCACAGTATTTGTGTTTAATCTCATGGCACCTAATTTGGTTGCACCATCTTAGTGCAACTTGTGCAGAGGTCTTCAGGTTTATATTAATCCAAGAAACCACCCGAGTAAAGGGACAGACCAGGGACCCTTATTGGATTTTGAAGGGAAAATTTATACAAAATTTAATTGTTTAGTATCATTATTAACCTAGGTTTTTATCAAATCTATTTCAGGAGTAGTTTGTCTATGTAACGTTGAGCGGTAAGTAGGCAGACGCACGTGCTGAGAGGAGCGAGATTTAATAGGGGCAAATCCAAAATCAGGGTCGTTTAGGCAGTCCAGGGTCATAGAGCCAACACGGAGAGTACTGGGATACATTACAAAACAAAAACACATGAAGGCAAACTAGGGAAGCAGGCTATAACTAAGACAGGGGAAAACTCAGCGCTAGGAAACACGAAGGCTAAGATAAACACACAGGCACGGAATACAAAGAAACAACCATTAAACATTAATTCAAACAATGAAACCATGAAACAGTGAAACAAACAATAAACAGCCACGATCAAGGCACACAACAGGGTTTAAATACATGAACTAGAAACGAGGGACAGGTGTACGCAATCAAACAATGTGAGGACAAAACGAAACTATGGAACGGAACTAACAAATGACAGGGAAAACATGGAAGGGACTGATCGTGACAGTCTAAAATGTGTTAAATATACTAACAACCATAGCTTTGGTCTTTCATAATACACTCATCAATCAATATTCTATATAGCACATAAAGATATGACAACTTATTAGGAGCATTTAAATTTTACTCAGGTCATTCAGCCAATACACTTGTAAGCTTGCTGGTATATGCCATCATCATAGATAATGATTATTTCTCATTCACAATGTAACGGTAAGCGGTAAGCAGGCGGGCGCATGTGTGGAGAAGAGCAAGATTTATTCAGGACAAATCCAGAATCAGAGTTGGTATAACAGTCCAGGGTCAAATTACCAATGGGAGAGCACGGGGATACATGATTAAATAACAAAAGCACACAAAGGCAAACGAGAAGCAGGCTAGAACAAAAGACGCTAGGAAAACTCGGGGCTAAGAAACACGAAGGCACGGAGTACAAACTTAAACCCAATGATTCCAATATACATGCACAAACGGAGTCAATAAACAACCACAATGAACAGCAAAAATGAAGGGAACAAGGCAGGATTTAAATACAATCAACTAAATGAGGGAGAGATGTTGAAAATCAAACGACGGGCGGAGAAAACGAAACTGGAACGGAACTAAAAAACAAGACAGAGAAAACATGGAACACAGAAACTGGGAGGGACAGCTCATGACACACAAACTAACACATTTATAAAGTTACAATTATACAACAGATAATCTGATTTAACAGTTAACAGTAGTAGAGTGTATGAGGTTATATTTTTTTATAAATTATCTACTTTTTATACAAACCAGGTTAAAAGTGAGAATATACAGTTCCTGAATAAATTTTGTATTTAAATATAGTATTCAATGGTCTATAGCATCTGTGAGGTCTGTGTTGTAAATATGCATATGTATAATCTTGTTTTTTCAGAACTACAAAGGAGCGATTTGCACCCTTCTTTAGATCATGCTCATCTGTTTTTTTAATGCGGTATGAACCAAACCTCTGTTAGTTTTGTTGATGTATTCAATATATTAAAGGAAACTGCCAATTTAATTATTATTAGGGTAATTTATTATATTATTATATAATAGTTTATTTCAGTGAGATTTATTGTATTAGTAATGAATATTGTGGCAGGATAGTGCAAGGAGCTGTGAACAAAAATCTTCAAAAAACAGTAAATGCACAATGTATGCATTATGCAGGCAAACAACTTGGACTGGATGACCTTCTGAAAGGAAATAGTAGAGTTGGCTGGTCTGATAAATCCATGACTCAGCTCGCATTCATGGTTTTTAGGGAACTAAAATGTGCTTATAGAACAAAATACTGGTTGAAGTCCTGTGATTGGGACCCTTTGCTAATAACTGGCAACACAGGATGGAAACTAATATTACATTACTGGTCACAGCAACAGTCATTTCAACAACAAAAACTACCGCTATTAAAGATGATTAAAATCTTCCAGATTAACAAATGAAACACAAAAAAATACATCAGTAGTTGTGTATATAGAGTATATATCTGTGTTAGAATATAAACTCAATATAAACATACTGAATCAGCATTACACATCCAATTTCAGGTTTGCTTGTATATTTGCATGCTCAACTTATGTTTTCACTATGTAACAAGCTCCTATAAGGTCTAGCTAATACTAGCGCTGCTACCATTACCTTTGACAATGAGTTAAGGATGTTAAGCATGAAAAAAAGACAGTCAGGCCTAGGTCTAGCTTGCATGAATGTGCCCTTGGAATAACCTAGGTAATTGCAGAATTAATGCAGTAAATACCATTTGTTATATGTGCAAAATATTATGTGTCATATACAATATATATGTTTTGACATATATTATTTTTGACAGTTTTATCACATTTAATTGTTTTACAATTTAAAAAATCTGCATATTTTAAATGAATATGCAGATATAATGTGAATAAGTGATTATAACCCCAAATGCAACAGTTACATGATTTTAAATTTAAACCACGTATTGTATTGTCTGAGGCTTAGGTTTTTTCACCAGCCAAGCCAATTATTTCTCAGTGTCTCTTGTGCTACACTGAAATACTTGTATGTAAAACAATAATTGAACTTGCACAGATGCATATTTTTTAGCACACATTAAACAAATAATCTCTGAATCTCTTAAAACATCAAATCAGCTCTCTCCTTTCTTATATATTATATTTGCAATAAATACACATTTCAATCCAGCTGTAAATTGCAGTATGGAATAAACATTCTACTGCTTTAAAAGAAATTAATGAAATGAAATGCTAAAAATTATAGAAAAGTTTGCCATGAACAATTTTGGTGTATGGTGTGGCAAAGCAGCTCAAATTGTTGTGACAGTATTCATTAATAGTGTCTCAACAAGACTTCTTTGCCACTATAGGGGTGAACTCAGATCAATTATTTTTAAGCTTCAAAAAACCTGAGAATTGCTAACTGTGAAAACCACAAAGTTTTTAATTTTAAGTCTAAGCCATCAATGTAGCAGTCAATGCCTTTTTTGAAAGTGTTTCCTGTCATTGTCTTTTAGGAATGCCATTCTGCCCAGCAGTCAGTTTTATATCAAATGGGAGGTTTTTCGAATAATTTTATCTATAACCATCAGCATAATTTCTTCAACACTTTTTGCATTTTTGCACTACAAAATTGAGCTTTGGATTGTGGCTTACTGTCTTGGATTTTTTTGCTGGATAGACATGTACATTCGCTTTCATGTGGCTTTTTATAATGGCAACAGTCTCACATTTGACCCACTGGAAACAGCAAAACATTATGCCAAAACCAGCTTATTTTTAGATTTTATAAGTTGCTTTCCTTGGGAAATTATAGGCTGGATGTTGATTTCACCATTCAGCCACAATGGATTTTATGGCAACAGTGAAGTATTACATCTCTATGCTTACATGAGAGTTCCACACATTTTACAGTTATATCGCATTCCCCTTGCATTTTCTTTTCAGCAATCAGGAATTGCAAAAGAAAAGGCCATCCTTACTTTTGTGCAGTTTTTTTTGCTTAGTATACTTTTTCTACATTTCAGCACTTGCATTGTCTTTGCAGTAGCTTGCCCTGCTGCTAACATTTATGGTAACACATCAAAATACTTATTGCCTTTGATGAAACACAACTGCACTGAATTATCATGGGTTACACACTTGGATCATGTAGTTTCAGTGGAGTATGGTATGTTCTATACACACATACATAAATGCTTATAAGATCATTTTGGCTTTCTGAGGAATAGGCAGTTTGAAAAGTAATCTACCTTATAATAATTTATTTTATTATGTTCCTTGCCTTCAAAAGCTCTATTTAGCATTTTACTATATTGGTACATTATTTAACAATATATGTACCAATATACCAAAAATTAAATATGGAATGGAATTATAGTGATTATAGCAATATTAAATACATGTAAACAACTAGTAAACTCAGTTAACCCACATGAAGTTTGATTGAAGTTAACATTTAAGTTAAATACGTTCAACTAAATTTTGTTAATTTGTTTAATTAATCAGTTAATTGAAGCTGTTAAAATACCATAATATCTCTAAGGCAATATCTTTTAGTTGTTATAGTTGTTGAAATTAACCTCACTATTTTAATCAGCCTCACCAGTGTTCTTTATTTGCTTTTTTGTGTATTGCAATTCATAGAACAAACCTAATATCAAAACTATTCTATTTCAGAGACTGCAAACTTTTTTGAGATATATGCTGTAAGCTTATACTTTGCCACTGCAACACTGTGTGGGGTGGGATATGGAGATATACTTCCATATGTGATTTATATGGTAAAGCTATTTATTGCTTTCAAGTTTAAATTTATTTAGGTTTAAATTTAATAGTTTAAATTTATAGTAACAGTCAAAAGTTTGGACACACCTATTTGACTGTGTTGTAACTTTGAATAATCTAAAATGTGAAAGAGATCACTGAATTATTACTTATTTAACATATTCCATAATTGCAATGTGTTCACTATTATTCTAAAATGTAAAAAATGTAAAGAAAGACTAGGTGAACTTAGACTTTTGACTGGTAGTGTACTTTTTTATTATATGGACTATAATTCCACCATTAACTTTTTTCAAAAGTTACACTAAAAATGCCAGCATTAAGGACTGGAATTTCATAGTGAAAACATGATCTGTCTCAAAACTTGGCCATCTTTTGAACATGCAGTGAAATTCCCCTTCAGTCACTACATATCTCATCTGTTTTGTGAATTTCAATTAGCCATCACATCTACTCATAACTTTTAGTTACCATTTATTTTACTGGGCAAGAAGAGTGTATTGTCTATATGTCAAAACAATTTAGAATCAGAAACACCAAAAACACAAAACTTCACAAAACATTCTGAGATTCTGAAAAAGTGAAAATTTGGGGACACACACAATGTTTTGCATCCAGCGATCCAACTTTTTACATCCACCAATGCATCCATGTAGGTCTTGAGGCAAAGTACAGACAGTTTTCTGCCACCCATCTGCTCCATGCTGAAATGCACCTATGCAACTTTGGGTTATACATTGGATTTGGTCATTAGCAAGTGTCTCAACATTACATCCATTGTTATAAGGAATTTAGCCCTCCCAGATCATTTCTGTGTTTTCTTAGATATGCTCATTCCTCTGTAAATCAAACAATATCTGTCTCTGCTAAGAAGAGGTACATACATGTAAATATTACAAATTTTTGTGAAGGTCTTAACTGATACCAAGCATAAAATCAAACTCTGACAATACTCTTCATAAATTCAGTTCTTAAATTGTGAAGAAGACTGGATAAACATAATTCATTGACATCATTAACAAAAACAAAATTCCTGCACTGTTTGCCAGTGTTAATAGTAGAATTTAGAATAGAGTTTGCATCTTTTTTTAGTGCTAACATAGTGTTTAATTTCATTTTTTTTAAAAGGAGAAAACAAATCCAGAGTAAGAATCCAAAGAGAATATTCAGGGAGCAAAGATTAAAAAACATCCAAGTGACATAGCCTTATTTGTGCTAAAAAAAAAAGGGTTGATTAAAGAGTATTTTCATTCATGAAAAACAGAAACGATGAGCGGTAAGGAGACGGACACGTGCGAAGAAGAGCGAGATTCAATAGAGGCAAATCCAAAATCGGGGTCATTTAGGCAGTCTAGGGTCATAGAGCCAACATGGAGAGTACTGGGATACATAACAAAACAAAAACACATGAAGGCAAACTAGGGAAGCAGGCTATAACTAAGGCAAGGAAACACTCAGGACTAGGAAACGCAAAGTATAAAAAAACAACCATCAAACATTAATTCAAAATGAAAAAGTCAAACCTCCAAACAAACAATGAACAGCCACAACCAAGGCACACAACAGGGTTTAAATACATGAACTCAAAACGAGGGACAGGTGTACACAATCAAACAGTGTGAGGACAAAACAAAACTATGGAACAGAACTAAACACGACAGGGAAAACACGGAACACGGAAGGGACTAATCGTGACAAAAACTGTTTAACCAATTAAGAACATTGTCCAGTATGCAGGAATTGATGCACCAATGGCTAACATAAAAATTATACACCAGCATGACCACAAGATGCAAACTGCTGAAGAATAGAATGTCTAGGATACAGAAAAAAAACTTTGGCATTCTCAATCCATGCTTATGGATAGATGAGATGAAGATTATCCAGGACAAGAATGATGGAAAAGGAAAATATGGGGGGAAAAAGGAAAATCATGACCCAAAGTATAGCCAGTGATAGGTTCTCCATCATCTTCAGTGATGATGCGACTACTCAGGGGATGACTTCATCATACGTAAGGCCCTATAAGTGGAGTGTAACTAGTCTGACTTGAATGTCGCTTGTTTTACCACATCCTGCAGCATGAATGGCCACCGGTAGCAAGCAGTAAGCAGTTGTCCGGAATGTGTAGAGCCTATGTGGCTGGTCCACAGAGGTGTGAATCTGGAAGATAAGAGGGGGGCTGCACTTGAGCTGGACATACAGCCAGTGGCTAGGCCAGTGTGAGTGAGAGTTAACTTGGGCAGTGATGTGGCCGAGATCCCACCTGACAGCTCCAAGGAAGCTTGAGGGGACTGGACAGAGATCTGATGCTTGCAACATCTTCATCCCATGGGAAAATCACTGGAAAGAGAGCAAGAGATGCACAGCTCATTAGTTGTAGAAAACTAACTAGGATTAGCTAGCTACCTAGCAGGTGTATTTCATATGTAGAAAACACACACCCTATGTTTGAGAGTTTCAAATCTATATTTATTGCTCAAATCTATATTGATTTTGACATAGTATGATGGCCATTACCTTATTTTTTCATCAGTGAGCTATTTTGACTTCTTTGTGTGTTTGTGTGTGTGTGGTAGGGGGCTTTTTATAGAGACTTTATGGAGACTTTTAGACTGATGACAACAGCTAGATGAAATGTATGAGTAGGTTTCTGTCTGTATTTACACGCACAATCAAGTACTGCATGAAATTGAACCCTTGGTTGCACCATGTAATTCGGTGTGCTGTGGTGCTGCCTTGCATGGAAATTATCTTCATTCCTCATAAAACAGACATAATATCAGAAGACTGCATGTAGAAGATTTTACTAGGTTTTAAGACAGATCAATATTTTAAAGTAATTTCAGTTGCATGCATCCCACACAAATATATAAGATAAAACTTTATTGATCCCAAAGGTAATTGCAAATAAATTTGATAAGCTTCAAAATGTTCATTTATGGTTTCTATCACATTTCTTACAGAAAATTATTATGGTCTTCATCATGATAGCAGGAGCATTATATTGTGGCTTGTTATCGGGCACTGTAGCGGCTATGTTGGCCAATGCTGATGCAACAAGGGCTGCCTTTACTGAAAAAAAAGAGAGTGTTAAATTGTTCTTAAAGGTATTAAATTAATATTATTTTGCTATCCTTAGCAATGTATTCTGTTGCTAACATTTGTTCCTATTATGGCAGACTCAAGGAATAACAGGGGACTTGTATAATAATACCTTGCAATTCTATTCGTTCAAATGGATACGTACAAAAGGAATTGATCGATATACTTTATTTGAGTATTTGCCATCATCACTACTTGGTGATATATCAACTGTTATTTATGCTGATCTTATTGCAAAGGTAGCATTAAAGCATTATCTTATTTGTATTATTCATTGTCATAGTCAATAATTCCATTATATGTAATGATAAACCAATGGTGCTATTTCCCCTTCCCTAGGCATTTGGACTTAACATTAAAAAGAAGTTAAGAATGCAGTCAAATGATGAACATTTATCTCCTCTGGAGAGAAAGCTATCAGGAAAACTTGATGTAATACCACCCTTAACTGTTGATTGTTAATTGTTGATTAATTTAATACAGCTAGCTTGTAATGCAGCATTGTTGGAAGTCATAATTGTTAAATGATGTTAAATTGTTAAAAGATAAAAAGCCTAAACTCTCTGGAAAAAGTATAGCAAGTCAGTTCTATAAAGTCCAGGTGATATGTGACAGTAATGTTCACTTTTTCATAAAGGCCTAAAACAGTTGCAGAGTTTGGGGCCCTGAACATTTTCCAAAATGGAGCCATAAAAAAACACCTCATGGCAACCCTTTGACTTTCCACAATAACTGAGTTATGCATTTGCAATATATATCATGTTCAAGATGCTTACTAATGATATTTGCAGCAACCAGTTTTTCAGAAAACCTTGAGAAAAGAAAGTATGGATCGTTTGGAAACTGATGGTGGTTTTATCCGAATGTTAGCAACACAAATTCAACCATGTCTTTACAGAGCCAATGATCTAATATGTAAGAGAAATGACTTTGGATCAGAGGTAATTCATTCATTCATTTATTCATATTGTAACAGTTGCTTATGTGATTTTCTGATCAATTAAGCATAGAAAGGTTGTTTTTGGCAGTGAATGATTCCCAAAACGTTTGTCATGGGTTCATTTCAGTCTTTTTGATAAAAACCAGCAGGGGCATGTCCAATCATTTTTAACTTTGGTGGAATTGGAAGGGTAGTATTAAACGCTACATCCAGCCTCAATTTCTAGTGGTCTCCACCCTTTCAGTTCATTTGAAAAATGCACATTATGTGCAAATGTACATGCAGGGGGCATGGCTTAGTGAAGGGTTGTAGAAGAGCAAGTTTGAATGAACTAGGTAGCAACTTCTACAAATATGCTCCTCAAAAACTAGTAAAGCCTTTATTCCCACAAATTCCAACACACAGTTCAAATGTTATTCTGAATTTGTCAAGTGACAAAAATCTATTTTGACCAAAGCTACAAAATTATAAACTTCCCTATGCTATTACCAGTAATGATAAAATTTGCCTGTTAGTTTAGTTATAATCATTAGTCAGTTTTAAAATAATGGTACTAAAAACAGCCAGTCTGACTAACAAAGATTTTAAGAACCTTCCTGAAATAAACTTTCTTCCCACTGTGTTTGCTGTTATGCTTTGAATATAAAATTGTTTAGACTAACAGTCCTATGCCAAAATTAAACCTGCTGCAGTCTGTATTCTGTGAGGCTGTTTACACCTTACATTACCATGCATCTTTGTTGATTCCATTTGGATTTAATTTCGCCACACAAAAACTATGTGTAAATGCTCCTAGCATGCATTGTGATCAGATTACAATCACATAATTTGAATCACATTAAGAGGTGGTTGCAGATGAATCTTGATGACGTTTAATACAACTGTAAATGGAATGTGTTTCCATTATCTGCATACAATTACATCAGTGGAAATACATCTGACTGCTGACTTCTCTCTCATGCCCAGAGTCCTTATGTTGGATCGATGGAATAATAACTAACAACTAAAATAATACATTTTTCTGTAGATGTATTTTATTGACAACGGAGAAGTTGATGTACTATCCCAGGATGAACGGACAGTTATTATAAAACTTAGAGCTGGACAATATTTTGGAGAAGGAAGTTTATTATTTGCTGAACCAAGAGCCACCACAATAAGGTAAGCATCTTATTGTGAACATAATGATCACAATGGGAATTTCCCCAAACCTCTTGTATTAAAGGCTACGCACCAGCTAATATGAAAGTTTCAAACACATAAATATGGTGAAAGCTGAGTTTCTAACTTGTGATTATTGATAGAAAACTTTTTTTTTTTTCACAAACTCAAAGAATACATCTTAAAAAATTGTTGTTTTGCCTCGCCCGCTGTCTTTGGAATCTACCACCCTGGTTAACAGGGAAAATATTTCTTTTTAATTATTAATGATTCATAATTCAGTCTCAACTCATGAAAGTCACCAATTCGATACGTGATTATATTTCATCTACCAAACATTAGAATACCAATCTTGACTCACAGATGTCATAACTAAGGGATTTTTATTGAATACGTATAGATAGTAAAAACATGCGCAACAATCATTGACTAAGCTTCTAATATGACCAGGAGTATTGAGTTTACTAGTATCACTATAATAACAATCATAACAATGCAACCAAGTAAAAATGAACAAGAATGATTTGTGGTGAATAAAAATAGCTAACTAGGCTAATAAAGAGAAGAGAAAAGAAAGGCTTTTAAGCAACCTATGGGGAGGACCAAATGGACAAACTACTTATCAACCAAACAAGACAAACAATGGAAACTTATTAATCAAACAAAATTTGTAATTTGTAAAGCATAACTGACGCATAAGAAAAGAATTGGGGGGAAAAGAAAACCGTTGTGGCACATTCGGAGGGGGAACTAATAGGACTGAGGAAGCTGTATCATAGATGAGAGGAATGAGCTAACTGATCTAATTTCATGTATAAACAATGAATTTACTCTTGATACCAACTGGTAACATAAAGGGAAATGCTGGTTCTTACAACGCTTTGGCGCTCGACCATGTAGAACTGTCTGAGGGGCACAGGGAAGAGTGTGTTCCATTGGAGTCATCTGAATAGCTCTGTGCGAAAGAGCGGCCCATCCAATTTTAGGCCGGCAAGTTATCATACTAAGAGAGAGGGTCAGTCTTTCATCAAACAGCAGGGATGGCAATGAAAAGAAGTGTCGTTTCCCAGCATAGCTGGTTCGAAAGTGCATGAACGATGAAGGCCGTTGAAAAGATGAAAAGACCAGGATTCTCGTACTGAGGGACCTTTGGAGCTGGTTTGCATAGAGAGTAATAGGCCTTCGTGGGCAGGCCTTTCCTATGCAGAAGTTTGGATTCATTGCCAGTAGCACAATGGGACTCCAGTCTTAATCAACACGACCAGGCACATTTGCTTGAGATAAGCTGTGATGAGCAAATTTCGACAAATACAACTAAGGAGAAATTTGTAAACTGATAAACTAAGAAAGAAAAAAAAAAAACATTTTAGATGACATGAGATTTGAGTATTTCTAACTGCTTATTGAGAGGTTATTGACTTGAATGAAAAGTTGGGTTTAGAAAATGAAAATTGGGAGTCTTGGTCTCCCCTCACAGAATTTCTATAGGACATAATGGAATACATAGCATCAACTATGAGTGAATTAAACAAAGAAAATCATACATTTGCTACCAATTTCTACTTCCTGGGCTTAGAATGAACTTCGTAAAACAAACTTGGGATGGGTAGAGCAATTTGATCATCAAATTAACTACTTTCCTAATTTCTAGAATTTACAATTACTAACTTTAATATATTGTCTAATTGGATCATATAGAACATATAGTTGTGTCCTAGTAAACACAACTAGGAGTAATTAACTTTTTCTTTTACAATAAGCATGAGGTAAGCAACATACCAATGAAGTAATCTGGGTAAATAATGCAAATTAATAAGGAAAAGGTAATGAACAGGATAATGAAACAATAGAGGACTATAAGAAAATAATATATAAATAAGAGGACTAAATGTTATAATTTGGAGATGCATGATATGCTAGTCCGTTTATGGCTTTGCTGCTCTGCATCAAGGCACCAGATGGGTCCTGGGTCCTGTCCATTGGTCAGGGGTGAGAGCTGTTATGATGTAAAAGTATTAAAGTATTAAAAAAGTACATTGGAGGCTTTTAAAAAATTTGGTATTTAACATGTTATACATGCACACCATTAACTTCATAATATGGATGTAAAGGGCATGTAAAATAAATAGGTATCAAGACTGTGCAAGACCTTTAGGCATTATATATAATATATGTTAGTACATTGAACAATGCTTCCACCCCTTGTTTTATAGGGCTGCAACAAACTGTGATCTGTATGTATTGTCAAAGAAAAGCTTTGATGAAACTATTAAATATTATCCTGACATCTGCAAGCAAATTATGAAGGCAGCTGCAATGAAGAGAGACCAGTTGCGCCAAAGAAAAGAGCAGATGTTTGTGGTCAAAAAGTCTGAGTCTGCAACAGAGCTTCTCCTGAGGGATACTGGATGTAAGTTAAGGTCTATATTTTAAAACTTGCTCTAATTTTAGAACTGCATAATACTCTTATCAATTGATTTATTTTCCTTGGCCACATCAAATTAAAATGTGCAAATAATGCACTTTTAGGATTATTTTCAGACTGGGGTTAACAAAAGTGTGCATTGCCTATAGTGACAAACCAGGAATACCTAATGCCTTCATTAACTTCACTACAGCATTCCCAAGTCGCTAGTATGAGGAAACAACATTAATACATCTTTCAGACTAAAGCAATGGAATCCCACAGGGCTATGTCCTCATCAGGTGCATAGTGTAACATAGTCACAGGTGTTCTTTGGAGAAGAAGTCAAAACATTCCACATATTGTCCCAAAGTAATTATTGGCATGCCTAATACTTCATATTATACAATCTGTAGAATCTGTAATTTGTTCATTTTAAATACACTAAGGTACCCATAAAACATCATTCTATAAACTGTGGCTGGGTCAGAGCCTGCCATCATTATCACAAATATTTTGTTGCACATACTGTTGCAAGTACAAATGCAACAGGCCTTAATTATGATTTTTCCCCATCTTTTTCAGACATAAAGCTATACAAGGACAGCATGGTAGAGAATGAGAAAAAAGCAAAGCTTAAAGCATTGCCTCTGTATATTCAGTTGAAGATAATTCTTTCACAGTTATTGATGAATATTTTGGACAAAATTATAACAATACACAACACAACAATTGACCCAGAAAACACTTTTCGTGTGGTTTATCAATACACATCCTGCCTTCTAATAATAATATCTTTCTGGGCAATAACATACATGGTAAGTATGAAACATAAGAAACAGATTTCAGAAAACACATATAAAATATTTTTGCAGAGTGTGCTTGTGTCTACAGAATTTAAAATGAGAAGAAGGGACTAAGGCGAAACCATTCTGTGTACTTTGTAAAAGTTTTTTCATTCTCTTTCTGATTGTTCTGTTTTTCAGTAGTAGCATTACTTCTCAACAATAAAATGTCTTAAAGTTTTATTCTAATTTGTCACTTTTAAATGTATGTCCTTATTGTTATAGTTAATTTTGAATTTTTATGAAGAGCTTCCAATAATTTTAGAATCATCTGTATGGTTATAAGGTTAAGTGAAATTATAGTATTAAACATCTTACTTAGCATTTAACATCTTATAGCCTAAACATCTTGCTATGTTTGTCTCCTGCATGATATCTGCAAGACGTGAATGCAATGTCTGTGTTGCTTTCATTCAAGTGAATATATGAGATTCAAACTGCATATCTTTGCTGATGTGCAACAAGGGCATTTTGTATCATATAGAAATTACATTTAAATACAAATACCTTTAAATAAGTTTTTTATGTAAGTTGATTTTAGATAGCAAATTTTATATTACTAATATGCTAACATATTTAATGAGAAATGATTTTCCAATTAGTCAAAATACAAAAATTTATAAAAAGCAATTTTGAATAATTTCAAATCAATTCATACAAACTTTATATTACTTGAGCAAAAAGCAAAAGAAATACATGTAGGCATTTAGTGCAAATGAACTAAAATGAAATTTTAAGTCATGTTCAAATCTAATTCAATTCGACCAATATTACATTTTACAATAAAGAGAGTACATAGTTTTTGTGAACATAAATATTGGCCGAAATCATTTAATCCAAGCCATAGGGGCAGATACACTGTAAATGTTTTTACACTTTTTGTTTTGTTTTCTCTTTTTCTTTACTATAGCCATCTATTTTTGATGTAGACAGAGACATCTTCTTATTCACCATGATTATTGAGTACCTCCAAATGATTGAAGTAAGTAATGAATAAGCATGATACACTATCGTGTTTCATTCTGTAAATTCATAATCCAGCCAGATTTTACATATATATATATATATATATATATATATATATATATATATATATATATATATATATATGAGAGAGAGAGAGAGAGAGAGAGAGAGAGAGAGAGAGAGAGAGAGAGTCCCTCTGGATAATAATGAATAACCAGATAATCAAATAAAGGTAAATGTAACTGGGCTACAAAATTAATTTTTTTTAATTTTTTTTACTGTAACTGGTTACAGAGAATCTTTGCATTTTCATAGAGTACTTCATATAATTTTAATACAGATACTAACTTATTTTTGGTGTTTTTGTTTTTCTCCCCCCTCTAGATCATCCTCAAATTTCACATTTGTTTTTATAATGACAGTGGATCATACATATCAGACTACAAATCTGTATCTCGGAGTTATATGAAAAGAAAAATGGGATATATTTTTGATGTTGTTTGCTCCTTTCCATATGCATTAACAGTTTTACACCAAATGAATGAAATGATGCCAATGTCATTTCTGCCCATCTTTGTTTATGCACGGGCTGGTCACTTGTTGCGCATTGTAACACTATTAGTTTTCATGTGGACTGAAGAGCATGCAATCACTACAAAGTATGTCTGTTTACTATCTTCTTTTAATCTTATCCTCCAGTTTAAGATATAGAATTTCAGTGAGTTTCATCTTATTTGATTGGTGAATTTAAAATGTAAAATTTACCAATCAAATAAGATGAAACTTACTGACGCTCTTTGAAGTTTTGGTTTGCTTTCATTGATGGTGTTTTATTTTAGAACTGTCACATAGTCTTAGGGTAGTGTTAGCTCAGTGGTTAAAATCCTTGCTTTGTAATTAGAGGTTTGTTGGTTCAAGTCCCACACTTGCCTTAGCCCTCATTCAGTCATAATTGTAATTTATTTTGGACATGTAGCTAATATTAATGTGTTAGATAATGTAGCTAATATTAATGTGTTAGATAACATAACTTGACAAATTCTTTTGGTTCTTAATTATGAAAATTCTATCTGTGGTGTAGGCTCACTCAAAAAAAATACCTGAATACACCATTATTATACCAGTATATTAATTTAATACTGACTTCAGTAAAAGGGGCTGCTGACTTGACCACCATAAACAAGAGTGTATCAGCAATTCTGTAACAAAACAATCCAGACAAAATGTCACTTTTAACATTGCCTTGATAATATTAAACTAATTCGAGTTATATCAAAGCCTCAGTTGGTAAATAAATAAGCCTGAACTGGAATTTGAGTTAAGTAAGGAACTAAATTGTCAGACATACCAAATTACTTCTCCTTTGCTGCTTGTTGTTAAGACATCCCAATCCTAAAACAAACTGAGACTCCTTTCTTACTAATCTGTGCCACTGCTCCAGGCCTTTTTGACACCATACTTATTTTTACATCTGATCACTGAATAAACTATACAAAAAACTATTACAACTCATTGTTTATGTTTGTCAGGATGAATTCAGGCTACCTATTGGCATAGTCAGTCTCTGAACTACTCAGACTGTTGCATGGTCACAGATAGTAATAATGATCCTTACATTTAAATGTTACATTTGGACAGCCATCCAAAGGCATGAATTCAAATGTTTGGAATTTCATTTCAGATGCAGAATAAGTCTAGCTTGTAAACCCTTTACTTTTATCAAAGTGCATTTCAGTTCTGTTGTTTGTCCTTACAAAAAATAAATAAAATTCACAGTGGTTTTTTTTTTCCAATGCGCAAATGAATAAATAACACTGTGAAAGAATATTATTTACAAATTAGTTGTAATTATGGCATATGTTATGCTATTAAACCTTTCTTGTTTTCACAGTCTCATGTCCATTAGGATTATCAAGAACTTGGTCAATACTATATTCTTTATTCATTGTGGTTCGGTTTCATTTGTTGCTTTTGTGACATATTTTGGAACTAACTCATGGGTAGGAGACCTTGGTAAGTTTTATTTCTTCACAAATATTTTGTTTTGGGAAAGGATGTGTACAAAGACAATTGAGTTATGTGGCAATATTCAATGCAATCGCTGTACTCAGATATAAAAAAGGAAGTCTCAGGTTAAATCACTTTATAGCTTGCATAGCTGTTATATATATATATATATATATATATATATATATATATATATATATATATATATATATATAGTACTACTCCACATTGGTGTTGAGGGAGATTATTGCATGATTAATGCAACTTTTTTCTTTTTTTCTGTTAAATGTACTAATTACATCATTTTGAACAGATCTGTACCAAACCCATTAAGATGCAATAATTGGCATCAGTCAATGACCAAAAAAATTATAATTCATAAATCATAATTTCTAGGCAATATCAAGTTATCTCATCTGCAGTTCACATAAAGTGTGAATTATATATTATATTTTTATTTGTAATACCAGTGGAGTACATCTGTGCAGAGAGAGCCCATGTGTTTTCGATTATCTGCACTTTAATCTGTATAAACTGTAATTAATTAATATTTCATCATGTGATGTGTTTTACAGTGCAGTCCATAAGTATTTGGAAAGAGTTTGTTGTTTTTCTCTAGTCTGCAAATGCATATGTATAGGTTTAACAGAAATTAAAAAGTATTATATATATTAATTAGTATATGTTATATATTTATTTACAACATCCATTTTAAATAAATACATAAATATATATTCACACTTATTACTATTCTTATTATTACTCAGATCAAGCAAATGTTTCCACAACTAAACCTAGCTTCCTAGTTTCCATAACTAATAATTGGGTGTAGACCAATGCCCAGAAAAAAATCACATGGCAATGAATTTTACACTGTTGAGCTTGGATAGGTATTGTGTGCTATTACTTTAAAATTACTGCAAGGTGAATGTTTCTGTACGTAAAGTTTGCTGTTCTTGGTCATTTCTTTCAGACTTGATCAACAAAAGGGTTACCCCCCCCCCCCATTCAAATTGTTTTTCAAAGATTGTCAATTAGGCTACCCTTTAGAGTACTACCTCCTTGTAGAGAACTTTCCTGATTAGTAAATAACAGGAACATGTTTACATTTTTTGGTGATTACAAAGATTAGGACAGTAAAGCTGGGTCAGGTGACAAGCACAAATAACAATCCATAACTCTTCTGATGATGTCAATAAGTGTTGGGGATATAGCAAAGCATTTTAATTTCTGTACAAAGTTCAGTTGACCTTTAGACTAGACTAAGAAGCAACATTATTTGGGGGTTTGTAAATAGTTATAAATACCAGCTTGAAGACCTGTGACCCTTTTTTGCCTTGCAGAGATTTATTTCTTCCCTGACATTTATAGATATGCTGTATATTGGGCACTGTCAACTTATACAACTACGGGATATGGAGATGTCACAGCATACACCATTGGAGAAGTTATTTTTTCCATACTTATAATAATAATGTCTACAGTTCAAGTACATTACAACATGGGACTTATCTCATCTACACAAACAAACAAGGAATCTCTCAAAGTTGCCTATGAAGAGAAGCTACAGGTAATGGCCAATATTTAGTATAACTATATATGCTTACAACTTTTTAAGAAGTCACTGATAACTTTCTTACAATGTACATTATCCTTAATTTCAGACTATCCAAACTTATATGATGGATCAGAATATTCCATCTCCACTCCAAAATCGTGTGATCCAGTTCTACAATTACAGATGGACACACACAAAAGGAATAGACTCAGAAGATTTGTTTAAAGATCTTCCACATTCCATGAAAGCTCAAATCTTTTCAAGGTATTACAAAATAAATTAAACCACTCTTGGTTTAAAACTGGCAGTCTTCCAAAACAACATTTCCTTTGACGAGCATATTTCAAGTATTATTTTGAAATAGGGCATGGAGATTTATTTCATATTAATTTAAAGTGCTTTTAAGATGCTTTAGGGATTGAAAGAAGTTTTTAGTCATAAGCTAATATATGATGCATTTGGTTTCCAGTGTTGACAATGATGTAAAACAACATTGGGTTGTGTCAATATTACCATTAGCTTACTAACTTACTATCAGGTTCCATGTTACTATCAGTATAATTTCTGTAAAAATCAACCATTATGGAAAAGGAAAGTTTTAAATAATTGAATATACACAACTTATCCCAAATGTATTTGGTCAACCAAGACATGTTTGGTGTCCACATTTTGCTTGTTTTTAGTCATCTCCCATTGACTATATTTTGGGTAACTGGAAAATTTGAAAACAAATTTGTAAATAATATATATATATTTTAATTTTTATTGCCTAAACCAAGGTCATTTACCATGTACTTTTACTTTTAGCCCCCCTTTCTAATACTCAGTGTTTCTGGATTGTTGTTTCAACATTTCTAGAGTTCTAGAGCAAATCCTCAGTACTTTTCAAGTGGTGTTCATTTGGGTCCAGGGGATCAATTTACCTAATCCATTTTTAAGATGATGTTCAGTGATGTATAGATTATGAGTAACATTAGCTCTGAAAGCATTTTTAAAATCTTATTATGTCTTTTTGCTCCTGGGAAATTGCCATTTACTTTTGCCATTATTAGCTGAAATTCAATATTCAATTGGTCTTCAAACATAGAATCAGCATTTTGTTGAAACATCCTTTTAAACAAATAATGATTTTATAAAGAAAGAAATTTGTTTGTATTCTCTGATTTGAGGCATTGTTTTAATTTGGTTTTATTTTAGAATCAGCATTAATCTTCTTAAGAAACACCAGCTGTTCAGTCACCTCTCAGAAACCTTTTTACGGCATCTTTCAACTAAAATGCTTCTTAGAACTTACACATCAGGTAAGAACCCAAGCATATAATATCCCACATATATAATTTGCCTCAGCAAAAAAGAAGTGAAAGTTTGGTGAGTCAAAATCTGAAATATCTGTGTCTAGTCTCTGCATATTTGTAAAACAAAATGACACTTATCTCTCCATACCTACTCTTTTACCTAAATTTGCACAGATGTGAATTAAAGCAGTTAGTGGAAACAGATTGAAGTGTATATTGTGCAGTGACCAAGTCATTAGATTTTACCAAATGAAGTTTCATTTACTTCTTTAGATCAAACTGTTTCGAAATGTTTTTTACATTTTTGGTTGGTTGATGATAGGGGGTTGAAACTAAAAGCATCCTTTATTCAATATATGGCAATCGCCAACCTCAAATCTGCAAACTAATGTACTGATTGAGGTTTTCTAGAGACTTTCTGACATGCCGTCCTACTCTACTATAAAATTAAACAAAAATTGCCATGTATTATAGTGTCAAATAGTTCACGGAGAGAAAAATAAACCAATTTTTGATGATATTGCCAAATGCCAAAGTTGGAGCAAAGGTGTTAACAAGACCATGGACATAAGCACATTTCTCAAGCTCCATACATACTAATGAAATTTTATGTCACTCTGGATGAGAGTCTGTCAAATGCAGTAAATAAAATGCTTTGGCCATCAATATTTATTTCCTACACCAGTATAATTTGTTTTATATTAAAAAATGGCTGTTTAGGTCTGATGTATTTGGGATATTACAATTAACTTCGTGTTTTCATGATGCAAATACACAGATTTTACCAGCAGATGTCCCTGGAGCATGTTTTTTAATGTTTGTTTCAGTTGAGTTACAATTTCAGAAAGATGTGAGTGATATATCAAGAAGATTATGAGGTGTACAGTGGTTCTTTCATTAAACCTTTTATTAAAGTTTTTATATTTTAAAAGTTTCTATATTTCTGCATAAATTTGACCTAAAACTTCAAATTGTCACACAAGTCCTAAAATTGATAGAGAACCAAATCAAATAAATGAGATAAAAAAAATATCAGATGTTGTCATTTATTTATTGAGGAACATCTAGTATTACATATCTGTGAGTGGCATCTAGTATTACATATCTGTGAGTGAACCTTTTCTTTCAGTATCTGGTGGAATCCCTTTGTGCAGTAATATTTGCAACTAAACGTTTCCTGTAATTGTTGATTAATCCGGCACATCATCTTGAAGGAATTTTAGCCCAATCTTCCATATAAATTTCAGACTGTCTTATAAAACAGCTTGCAAAGCTTACAAAACAGCTTCAACTCAGTTATGTTGGTTGGTTTCCTCCCATGAACTGCTTGCTTCAGGTCCTTTGACTTGGCCATTCCAAAACTTTAAATTTATTCTTCTTTAACCATTTTTTAGTGGAATGATTTATGTGATAAGAGCCATTGTCTTACTGCGTTTCTCTTGAGATTTAGCTCACGGACAGATGGCCTGACATTTTTCTTTAGAATTTGCTGGTATCATTCGGAATTCATTGTTCCATGAAACTGTCAAGCTCTCCTGGCCTAGATGCAGCAAAACAGCCCAAGCCATGATACTATCACCACCATGATTCACAGAAGGGATGAGGTTTTTATGCTGGAATGCAGTGTTTTCCTTTCTCCATACATAACACTTCTCATTTAAACCAAATATATCTATTTTTGCTTAGAAGTTACCTGCCATTCCTTTGTGTCCTCCTACGGCTATTACACACCTTGCTCTTGAAGTGATCCTGGGGAAGGTAATAATGGTCTTGAATTTCCTACATTTGTACACAATCTGTCTGACTCTGGATTGGTGGAGTCCAAACTCTTTAGGGATGGTTTTGTAACCTTTTCTAGCCTGATGGATGCATCAACAAGTCATCTTCTGAGGTCCTCAGAAATGTTTTTGTTTGTGCCATGATACAGTTCCACAAAGATGTAAAGATTTTGCTAGATCCTAAATAAAACAGGATGCCCACTCACTCATTTCCTTCCTATTGACTGACAAAACCTGACTCAAGTTTCATCTTCAGTTTATCTGCTAATCCTAAATGTTTACATACTTTTTCCATTCACAGATATGTAATATTGGATAATTTTCCTCAATATTTAAATGACAGAGTCTAATATGTTTGTCTCATTTGTTTGATTTGGTTCTATTTATCTACTTTTAGGTCAAATTTATGCAGAAATATAGAAAGTTCTAAAGGATTCACAAACTTTCAAGCACCACTGTAAATCTAATAAACAATATAGTAAAAATTGCAATATAGTATACAATGTTTCCAGAGAAACGGGACATTTCAGACATAGGTCCTTCATCAGCTGTGCATATATCAACTGGTGGTGACTGTCACGGAACGCTCGCCTCCCGCGAAGCACGTGGTTTGGCCAGCCACATGCAATAGGAGGATCATGTTCGTAGCCACACCTGCACACACCTGTATTGTGTTAGTCTTTGTGTATTTAAACTTGTCGTTGTGTGCAATGTTGTCGGTTATTGTTGGCGTAATGTGTGAACGTTAAATGTTTTTCTTGCCGTTGTTAAATGTAATCGTGTTTGTTCAGTGGTAACCGTGTTGTGTTCATTGTTTGTAACACATGTGAGTGCCGTCATCTTTATGTTTCAATTAAATGTTCGTCCATGTCGAAGAGAGTCTGTGCGTCCTGCCCCTCGCCCTGCAACACCCAGGCCACCACACGTTACAGTGGCAAGCCACGTTACACTCAGCCCAATATCAGTTTGGCCAGATCCTCACCAAAAAAAGGTTTAAGTATAATCAATAGCACATTAGTAGCTCCTTAAATGTATGAATTCATCTTCATTTATCTGAATGCAAAATTGAGTTTGACACCCAGACTAAATGATCACACTGTAATAAATGTTGGATTACAAAAGACAAAGAAGTAAAAAAAAAAAAAAACCCACACATTTTTGAAATTCTTCTTTTGAAAAAAGATATGCTTACATCATTAAATTCTTATCTTAGCTTGCTAATGAATGCCAGTATGTTCCCTGAGTTTATTGCCCTATTTTGGCCCCTAGTACAGTAACAGTGAGTAGCTATTTTTCCATTTTAATGCAGGATCTTTCAATTCAGTTACAGTCTACAATATGATTTAAATTTAAATATATGATAGATTCATTTGGCTGGATTAGAATCATAACTGGGCCTTACCCAGCCTCCAGGCCATATGTTTGTGTCTCAGTCATCCACCTTGTTCACCTGTATCTGCCTTGCTTTAGTCTGTCTTTGGTTCCATGTTTCTTTTGCCATGTCTTTAGCACCTCCCAGTAATTGTCGCAGGCATTTTGTCTTTTAGACTCTTGTTACATTTGTTGTTTTGGTCCTCAGTTTATTCAATGTGAGCTGCAATAAAAGCCACTCGCACTTGTATCCCCCTCCCATGCCTCTCTGTATCACATCATATTTGATGCCCCTGGCCTGGTTTAGAAGATATTTGGAAGGAATTAGGTAAATTAAAGATGTTTGACAATGCCTCTGCTAGATCTAGACCACCTGCAACTAAAGGGAGATGAAAAGCAAGAGAACAGAGGGGAGAAAATAGAGAAACAACCAGCATGCTTAGTCACCTATTTGTGGAGTGTATTGGATGTCAATAATTTAGTTGCAGTTTAGCTATGGGTTCAGATAAACTGAAAATTTCAGGAGCAGTAACATTCAGCTGGGAATGAAGCTCAATATGAATGCTCTGTAAAAACAAGATGTGAACCTTCCAAATATATTTGAGATTAGAGAGATGAATATACACGATAAAGAGAATCAAAATCTGTTTTTTGACCAAGTATGCAACGCACAGTAGGAATTGTCTGTGGATGGAATGATTTTAAAAACAGTAACTTGTTGCTAGAGAAGCAGCGATGGTTCTGAAATTCCTGATGATTCTCTGGTACAATCCAGCCATAGTGTTTAGCAAGGTAGACATAGTGGCCAGAGGATGAAAAACAGTCTAAGCAGAACATTGTTGAACAGCTGCTGTTTCCTTATCTGAAATCAGAGATTTTGTGTCATTTTAATGTTTACTGATGTAATTAGTTTGTAACTCTTTCAGGTCAGCATATTAAAAGAAGGGGAGACAGGGGCACCGGTATGTATCTGATACTAATTGGCAAGGTTAAAGTGCACTCGTGCAGACCTGGAGGAGAAGTCATTGAATTTGTTTCTGCTGGAGCAGCCATGGATGTTCATTTATTATTTAAGCATGGACTCTGCAGGGATACAGCCATTGCAGTAAACTATGTGGATATATTTTTCCTCTCCAAACAATCATTTGATGAAATAGGGTCATACTATCCAAATGCCATGGACAAACTGGTAAAAAGAAGTTCAAATATTCTAAATTTGTAATAGATGTCTATTAACAAACAAAAACGTGTTAGTGTTACTTTAAATTGTTGTTGAAATTATTTATGTTACTAACAGACATTTTAATGCAAAAACAGTTAATGTGAATACAGATGTCTCCTATATGTAAAACATTAGTGATTTTGCCTTTGTAACTTTTCACATAACAGAATATGGACCATCTTGTACAGAATTCATCTGAGTGATTTTGGTCAACTCATGCATGTAGCTCTGTTGGCAAACTTTATTTATTATTAATATTTATTATTAAAGTTTAATATTAATTTAAATACTTGTTATTATTGATATTGTTACTGATTTTCATGTTTATTCATGGATGATATGTCAATATTAAATGTACCTAAATACCTAAATAAACATGTAAACATTTTATTTAACTTTAATTGACTGTGCACAAAATGTCTATGCTTTTGTGAAATTTAAAAATAAATTGATCGATTTACTTTTTCATTTTCCATATCCCAGCATTATCACAGAAGCAACATTACAATAAAAACCTACTGATAAAACCTTACTCATTTAAAACCTTACTCAATTAAAGGAGCAATAAGTCAGTGATTCTTCTTCACGTTATGAAATAGCCATTATATGGACACCTGCTTCACAGAAGGGATGAGGTTTTTATGCTGGAATGCAGTGTTTTCCTTTCTCCAAACATAACACTTATCATTTAAACCAAATATATCTATTTTTGCTTAGAAGTTTCCTGCCGTTCCTTTGTGTCCTCCTACGCCTATTACACACCTTGCTCTTGAAGTGATCCTGGGGAGGGTAATAATGGTCTTGAATTTCCTACATTTGTACACAATCTGTCTGACTGTGGATTGGTGGAGTCCAAACTCTTTAGGGATGGTTTTGTAACCTTTTCTAGCCTGATGGATGCATCAACAAGTCATCTTCTGAGGTCCTCAGAAATGTTTTTGTTTGTGCCATGATACAGTTCCACAAAGATGTGAAGATTTTGCTAGATCCTAAATAAAACAGGATGCCCACTCACTCATTTCCTTCCTATTGACTGACAAAACCTGACTCAAGTTTCATCTTCAGTTTATCTGCTAATCCTAAATGTTCACATACTTTTTCCATTCACAGATATGTAATATTGGATAATTTTCCTCAATATTTAAATGACAGAGTCTAATATGTTTGTCTCATTTGTTTGATTTGGTTCTATTTATCTGCTTTTAGGTCAAATTTATGCAGAAATATAGAAAGTTCTAAAGGATTCACAAACTTTCAAGCACCACTGTAAATGTAATAAACAATATAGTAAAAATTGCAATATAGTATACAATGTTTCCAGAGAAACGGGACATTTCAGACATAGGTCCTTCATCAGCTGTGCATATATCAACTGGTGGTGACTGTCACGGAACGCTCGCCTCCCGCGAGGCACGTGGTTTGGCCAGCCATTATATGGACACCTGCATAGCCTGCATGTATTAGAGATTCTGTACTAAACATGGCCATCTCCATGTAGGTGGCCCACTCTCTGGAACATAAACTGGTTCAATCAGGGACTACATAGCAATCTGATTCTTTATCTTATGTACTTTATAGAAAAATGTAAAAATAATAAATAATCATAAATTTTGTTTGCTACTTGGCGGTAAAATTACTGACTGCTCCATCATGTACATGCATAAGATGGAATAAAAAAAAAATTTAAAATGAAAGAAAAATGGAATATCCAATTTTATATCAACGTTTTTTTCACCATTTCTTAAGACATCTGTGACAAAGTACAAAATTTTCCAAGCAAAGGGCTATAATATATACAGATTAGACAAACTAAATGTACCCCACACATTCAGATCATTTCAAATTCTCCATCCTTTCAGAAATAAACTTATAATTTAAAATGCCAGGAAACGCAGAAATGTCCCTTCAGCCCAGACAGAAATGCTTACAGGTTAGCATTTTTTTTTTTTTTTTTGCGAGACCCATCAAACAATAGAATCCGTTTGCACTCATGTTAGCCTTTAACAAAAGTCACTCATTACAACAGGATGAAGTACTTATTTCTCTGGGCCATGTGGCATAGTATAGCACATGCCCAGTCTGTATTTTTGCTTTTGTAGGAATGGTAAAAGGTCAGTGGGCAAGCATTTTAAGAACTTCAACAGGGAATGATTTCTCCACATTAGTCTTTTACAGTTAAGCCTAGTTCATGATCTGAGTTATAAAAGAAAACGAGCTCTCTTAGTTGTTGCCTCTACATCATTATTGATTCTCCCCATTCCTTTTGTTCTTGACCTGTCTTGTTAGTCCCTCGAATGCAAGTTTTTGAGTATATATAATGTGTATATGTCCTTTATTGGGTGTGAATCTTTGTGTTGTATCCTGTCATGCTGAGGTTTGTGTCTAAACATGATATAAATTGTATTTATTATGTTTTCACTCTTCATGGGGTTGGCAAGTAGGGCAAACATGTATTGAAAAATTATAGCCAATTTGTGTAACTGGTACTTGTGTAACTGGTATCATGGCGGTGCATGAACAGGATCCAAGTATGAATCTAGGTAGTGTTTGAGGTGGATGGCAGGATTTGTTGGGGTGATAGTGTTGAGGCTGACAAGACAAAGAAACAAAAGGAACAATGAACAGGGCAAGAAGTACAAGGAGCAACACATACAAAAACATACAAACAATGCTATCCAAACAATAAGGCAAAAACCAGACACACATGTACACACGGGAGACAAACAAGGAACACCCAGGGAACAAACAAACAAAATAAACAAGAGCACATGGCAAAGGAACCCCAGAGAAACAAAGATTAAGGCAGACACAGATAATGCAGGGGAATTATTGTGATAGTATTTCAGACAGAATGTTACTAAATACACAAAAGTAATCCTATAAAGACACTACACAAACAAAAGTAAAAATGTATTTCCATGGTTAAAATAACATGATGAATTGTCTTCTTGTTACACTCTTGGACTGCTGCAGTGTGCTCCTGGTCCAGTTCAGGATTGAGGTTCAGTTCAGTAGTGTGTGTGTGTGTGTGTGTGTGTGTGTATGTGTGTGTTCATCATTTAAATACACAAAATTTCACCTCGTCTGCCAGTTCAGTCCAGTGATTAATCATTCCACATAGCATCCTGCTACCAGTCTTTTCACAGTGATGTTGCGAATTCACTGCTTAGACAAGGTCGTAACACTCCCTCAGTGTTGCCTACTAATTTAAAATCAGTATTGGACAGTGCCACAAGGGACACATTTCAAAATTTTTGTTTGTAAAAACTTTTAAGAAAATTTAAAAAAAAATCCCATTTCCTCTGATCTCAGTTGAACAGTTTTTAGTAAAGAGGAGCAGTGTTTATGATATTTGAAAACAGATACGGGAACTGCTTTATGGTGATGTCTTTGCATGTTCTAGCAGTTATCAACTCTGGTGCCAGTAAGTTTGGATTTAAAAATGCTGTGCTTTCTTCCTGACCTCTAAAACTGTAAACCATTGAAATTATAATTAACACTTAAATTCAAATGGTGTATTTGCAAACACACATTATAATATCAGTTTATTGTTAGATATCAAAACACAGTATTTTGTACTTGTAACATTCATCGTTAAAGAGCAATGCCACAAGATGGCTACACTGTTTGAAGTCTAGTGGGCTGACATCCATTTGCCACTGTGTCACCTGCTAGTGGAATGTCTGCCAGACCTCACAATTTTTGCTCTATGATTTTCGACATTAAAAACATGTTATAAGTAATTTATCACAATGAACCTTAAAACATATGCAACAAAAAACTTGTTACAAGGCGTTTCAGCAGGCCTTGGATATGGTCTTAGTCGAGAGTATAAATGTTTTCTTCCACTGGTCTTCTGGTCCTTATTTCATAAATGATGTGCCTTGGTTCCTTTGAGAAACTAAAGCATAAAGTACATAATATACGGTTTTTAAATATTTGTTCTTATGCATAACTCTTTTAGCTCTTTGTTGTTACAAACATTTTTTTCAGTGTACTTACCATCCTGTGTCAAGCACTTTAATATGAAATGCACCTGAAAGCAAACCCATGAGAATCTAAAATTAAACCACAAATTCAAATGCATGTCATAACTTCCATAAGTCAGAGTAGGTCATGCTACATACGTTTGAAGGCTAGCAGGATCAGTGCCCCCAGCAGGAGCAAGAGCAGGCTGAGAGACACAGACAGCACAGGGATGTTGATCTGCAGTGTGATGCTCGAGACTGCTTCATCAGACTACAATACAGAAAGGGGAGCGATAAGAGCCTAAAATGCATGTTAGACAGTTATTATTCATCTTTAATGTTTTTTGAATGAATCTAATGCTGCTGAGGTCACGGTAATTTGTTTTGGTAGGTAGTACTTAGAGATGAATAGATGAATAGGAGATCAGTTTGGACATATTTGATAGAAAAGGAAATGTTTGTAACTAGATGAGTTTTAGCTAAGCAAGTCATTGTAAGGGTCAGTGCCAGGCCGAGGCCCCCTCTGGCCACCAGAGGGAGGCCTTGAGTCAGGCACGCCACTAATCAGGCTTAATGCCCAACAGCTGGGTTACACCTATGTAGACCCAGTGACTCAGTGCTGGGTCTTTGCCAAATTTAGGGGCCAAACTCCTAGCCGGTTTGTGAGCCCTTGTGCTACACCTCAGTTCTGTGCTGTGAGGGTGTCTGTGTTTTTACACATCCCCTCTCCTCTTCAGTTTTCCCCCTGAAATCTGTCTCTCTCCCAAGGCTCCCCTTATCCATTACAGTTCCTCTCTGTTTTCTGGTTTTGTCTGGGAAGTAATAGTTTGGTTTTCTCCAGGGCATTGGGGCTGCCATTCTTCCCGTGGCATCCTTGGGTCTCCCTTTTCCCACGCTTGGCGAGGTGTTTAGTTTTTTCCCTCTAGTTTTGTCGTCCTCCATTCCTTTGAAGGGCGATAGATGCAGAAGTCATTTCACAGCTGCCGCAGTCTAGCGGGTGTTTGTCCCCCTTACAACAAAGCAACTGGGCTTCATTCCCCACCTTTGGTTACTTACCTTTCTTGTTTTACCAGTTCTATGAACTAACTGTTTTGCACACAGGCCCCCTGTTATTAGAGTGTGGTTGCTCGCCCAGTAAGCTGTTGGTACCATCACCTATCTGACCTGGGTTCAAGCCCATGTTATAGTCATCTTTGTATTGTGATAGGATTTTTGGGTGCTTATTTCTGATCTGCCTGGGGAAGATCTTAACCTCTTTGCAGAAACAAGCTCTCGGTGTTTGTGAAGTGTCTCTCCATAAGCTGTGTAGTGCTACATAAAATAAATTAACTTTGTTAGTGCAACATAAATTATTCATGCTTTAAATTTGTGAGCTGGTGGCAATATACGGTTAGTTAATTAAAATTCAAACAGTAAGTTAACACAATGTAGACCGTTCAATATGATATAAACATTAATGAATCCAAGCTGTCTTGATAAAAGAGGAGAATGTTATGACATTGTTTACAGTGCATCAAAAGACTTAACAGGTATCACTGATATGCAGACGATACCCAGATCTAACTTAGCTCTGCATCCCCCATGGTTTAATCTCAGTCTCTACACGTATGTCATACTTATTTAAAACATTGGCTTGATGGCAACTTTCCAACACTGAACAAACAAAGGTTCTGTAAAATGTCCCTAAGTCACTGGTTTCTAAATTCTCTACGTTCACTATAAATGTTGATGGTATTCCTATCATACCAGTACCACACCAGTCATTAAAAACCTTGGCATTGTTTTCAACTCCATCACTTACATTCGAGTACCATACAGGGCCTTGAAAAAATATTCATACCCCTTGAAATTTTTCACATTTTTTCATGTTACACCTACAAACTTAAATGTATTTTATTGGGATTTTATGTGATGAAACAACACAAAGTAGCAAGTAATTGGGAAGTGAAAAGAAAATGATACATGGTCTTCAAATTTTTTAATAAATAAAAATCTGAAAATTGTGGTGTGAATTTCAGCCCCCTGTACTCTGATACCCCTAAATAACATCCAGTGTGACCAATTGCCTTCAAAGGTCACCAAATTCGCAAATGGAGTCTACCTGTGTGTAATTTATTCTCAGTATAACTACAGCTGTTTTGTGCAGACCTCAGAGGTTTGTTAGAGCACATTAGTGATCAAACAGAATCATGAAAATGAAGGAACACACCAGACAGGTCAGGGATAAAGCAGGGTTAAGCTATAAAAAACAATATCCCAAGCTATGAACATCTCCCAGAGCACTGTTCAATCCATCATCCGAAAATGGAAGGAATATGGCACAACTACAAACCTACCAAGACATGGCCGTCCACCTAAACTGACAGCCCTTCAAGGAGAGCACTACATAGAGAAGCAGCCAACAGGCCCAAGGTCACTCTGAAGGAGCTGCAGAGATCCACAGCTCAGGTGGGACAATCTGTCCACAGGACAACTGTCAGCCTGTAGATGTGCAAAGCTGGTAGAAAAAGACTTACAGCTGTAACTGCAGCGAAAGGTGGTCCCACCACGTATTGAGTCAGGGGGGCTGAATACAAATGCACGCTACACTTTCCAGATATTTATTTTTTAAAAATTTGAAAACCATGTATCATTTTCTTTTCACTTCGCAGTTACTTGCTACTTTGTGTTAGCACATAAAATCCCAATAAAATACATTTAAGTTTGTAGGTGTAGCATGAAAAAATGTGGAAAATTTCAAGGGGTATGAATACTTTTTCGAGGCCCTGTATTTATTATACTAAGGCTTCTTTTTATCATTTGCACAGCACGGCACATTTCCATCCTCTGCTCAGGATTGCTGATGCCAATATGCTGATAAATGCTTTTGTGTCCTCCTGTATTGATTACTGTAACTCCCTTTTGAATGGCCTTCCTCATAAATTGCTAAACCGGCGTCGGTATATTCAGAACACTGCTGCCAGGGTTCTCACTCTTACAAAGTGTACTGCTCACACAACACCCATATTTCATCAGCTATATTCGGTGCCAATATATTATTACCCCATACCCCCTATGGTCTCTCCTGCTCCCTTAGATCTTCTTTGTATATGACTACTGACAGTAGGTGGCAGGTTTTTCAGTGCCACTGCTCCAAAAGTATGGAACTCTTTCCCTTGACCACCATTTGACTGTTCTGCTCTTTGTTCCTTCGTTATAACATTTCACTTCTCTGCACATTTCTCCTGTTTTTTGGTTTTTTTTAAGTGCAAAGTGTCCTTGGGTTTGTGAAAGGTGCTATGTAAGTTTAAAATTATTATTATTATTATTATTATTAACAATTGAGAACTTTTGAAACTGTACAAAACCACCTTGTTTGCACACAATAACAGCATACTTACTATAGCCACAGAATTCATCAGGGTTAAGTTCTGCCTGGAAATGTCGAAATCTGATAACTCTGTTTGACTGGTCTGATCTAAAAGAGATGTCACTGGAGAAAAATCGACATAGAGAAATGTCTTCAGAAGCGCTGTTTACAGGAAACCAACGCCAGTTTCAAATTGACAGGGTACTTGAATGTGGCTTGAATTTACTTGATGATGAAGTTTAACCACACTGGTTGGTGACATTTAACAGCATGAGCTTCCTTGATGATGCTTAAGTACATGTCATACTAGGACATTAATACCAGTCATACAAGATGACATTTGCTGCGTTTTAAGTCTGAGTTTCTTATAGCTTAACTAGACACTAGCAGTTTCTGTGTAACAAGATTTACAATAACCTTTTATAGAAGATTGTGTGCTGTTTTTTTTGTTTGTTTGTTTTTGTTTTTTTTAAAACAAACACTACTTTTATAAAAACAATAAAATGATTCATTCAGCTACATCTGAAGATACATTACTCACCAGTTTCAGTTTGCAGTAGCACAGTAGTAGGAAGTGTAGTAGTTGTGGGAGCCAATGTTGTTTGAGCTTTAGAATTAAAAGTATGTCGTTAGTTTAAGAATCCTTAGTATCCAAGGACATCTAAACACCCTTTAGTAAAGAGCTGTAAAATAAGCCTTTTAAAAGCTTGAAGCCTTATCCACCTCACTTGCCTCTCATGACCTTTAGAGTGTAGGTCACCTTCTTGTCATTGAAAAGCCCATCAATGTCTATTCTGCAGCAGTAAGACCCACTGTCTGTCCTTCGTATATGCTGGATCCCCAGGTCCATTTGTCCAGATAAAATATCTCCAATGAGTCTGTACCTGTCTGAAACCTTTGAGATGATGCCATTTTCATCTGTCTGTACGATGATATCATTACACCAGAAGGTTCCACAGTCTCGACCCCAACAGACATGGCTTAGGCCATGCTGCTTAACTGAGTAATGACAGGACAAAATCACTGTGCTGCCCTCAGTCACCCTGAATGCCATCACTGAAGATTGGGCAACTGTGGGATTATAGAGAAAATTAGGACAAGTAATACTGCTGTGAAGCAGAGAAAGAATTATGGACATAACACAATTCTATCAGGTTCATCTGATGTAAAATGAATACTGCAATGTTAAATCAGCACTGTTCTTTTACGCAAAATCTAAGAAAGCTTCCATAGCTATGTTAATATACACAAGACATTTGCAAACTAAGTATATGCATTTACATGCTCTTCTCAACATTAGCGACAGTGATTTAGTGTTTTACCTGACACAGTGAAGAAAAGGATCCATCTCAGTAAAGGCAAACTAGGAGGAGTAGCCATTTGAGCTAGATTTTGCAGTGAAGTGTGGCATTCGGTCTACACTGCTCTGGAGTCTGCATGGGGCATGACAATGAGAGTATGTGAATAAGGCATGTGTTCTGGAGATCTCAGTCTGTGACATCTCCAAGCAGGACAGAGTTACTGACGCCTCTGCTGGCCCTCAGCTGGTGATTGGGATGTTTGAGAAAATCAAGTCATTGTGAAGCAAAGCGCTATCAGCCAATGCAGTGTCCCAACACACAGGCTTCATAATGCCTCAGCACATATTAGCCTCATTTCCACTAAGGACCTGCACTCAACCTAGAATGTAACCACTGTTGCAAAGGTGCTCAGCCCAATGAAGCTACACCTTTTTCTCACTATACAAACATATAACAGATAGAACGTATGTTAGAGTAACGCCCTCATCTTTAGTTCTTCCTAGGCATTCTATGATTCCTTGCTGCTTTTGTGATGTAACTAAGCACAAGAAACAACCTTCTTGTATTATTACTCTTTTCGTGTTGTATTATATGCAAACAACAGCACTATTAAGGCCTTTCAAAGTGTTTGACATTAAAGGAAGACTGCAGGTTAGGTGCTCTCATTTTGAGGTGAAAGTTTCATCATGTAGTGTAATATAGTGGTTGTGTTGTGAAATGTGAGTGGGGGAGACAGACACATTTAGTTATGTAATATCTGTACAATTGCACATCTAACTAGTAATAAAACTGACACCAAAGCTCAGATTATAATATCACATAGCAGTAATGAGTTCATGAATATTTTCAATGAGAAAAATAAGCTCATTACAGATAACATTGAGTATTAATGTGGCATTGGGCAGCTAAATAGAGACCAGAACAACCATGCCAGTAAAGACTCTAAAATCCTGTACTCCTATCCAAGAGCCTGAACTAACATCTCTGATCTCACACTCAAAAGTTTCCACCATCAGACCAATTATCAAAAAATCTTGACCCGTCTGCTGTCAAACTAGAGGCCGAACTCAAGCTTTCCCTTTATTTCTAAGTTCTTAGAAAAGATCCTAGCTCAGTATTTAAGATCATATGTGAATCAGAAGCAGATACAAGAAGTCGCAGTCAGGGCTTGGGCCTCATCATGGTACAGACAGCACTGATTAAAGTGCTTAATGACCTGATGTTGGCTTTTGACCAGGGCAGTTTGACACCATGCATCACAACACTTTACTAGCTTTTTACTTGAAAATATTATTTGGATTAGAGAAATAGCCATGTCCTGATTTAAATCTAAAACCAAGGTTAGTTTTGATGTCCTACAAGGATCTGTAAAGGATATCAGACACTGGATGTTGAGAAACTGAATGTGTAAAGAACTACAACTATGAAGCTAGTCCATGCATTTATCACCTCCGAATTGGACCATTGTAATGCCTTACTATCTGGCTGTACAACTATATCTGGCTGGACATCCAATCCTATTACCAACACCTTTCATGAGTTCGAATTTCTAGTACCCAAAAGGGAGCAATATAAAAAAGAAACACGGAGATGCACTCTCTGTTGGGTTATCAATGATGTATTGTTATGGTTTTTATTTTTATTTTGTATACAACAACAAACACACATACAAAAATAATAACCGCATAAACCAAATCTAAAAGGAAGTGTTTCACAACAAGCAAAGATTTACTAAAGCCAACTCAACCACTAACTTCACTAAAACAAAATTAAAAATAAAATGCATCAATCTTACCTTAACTCCCCATCACAAAACAGAAATACAACAAAGGCAGTAAGAACACGGCACCCACCCCTACAACTCCAAGCAAAAAACAAAAGAATGATAGTGTGTCTGACAATCACACATATACACACACACACACACACACACACGCGTGTGTGTGTGTGTGTGTGTGTGTCTATATATATATATATATATATATATATATATATATATATATATATATATATATATATATATATATATATGTATGTATGTATGTATGTATGTATGTGTGTGTGTGTGTGTGTGTGTGTGTGTGTGTGTGTGTGTACACTCCTTTTGAAGCTGTCTGTATCAACTTGAAACTCTGTATCAACTCGAAATGGAGAAGCATCACGTATCTGCTGTCGTAACAACTCAAAACTGCTATTTAAGAAGCATTACAACTAACCACTCGAGGCCCTGTGCATAAAGCCTCTAAAGATCAAGTACGGCTCTATCTAAGAACCTAGCTAGACAGCAAAATACTAACTTCTAAGTATAAAATACTTCTAATGACCTACAAAGCACTGAACGGTCTTGACCCACAATAATTTCGAGAACTAGTGTATTATCCACATCTGCTTAGATCAAAAGATACAGGCTCTTTACTAGTACCAAAAATAATAAAATCTACTGCAGGGGGTAGAGTCTTCTCCTATAACGCTCCCACAGTATGGAATAACATTTCTGTCCATGTTCAAGACTCACACAGTCTCAATATTTAAGGCTAGGATGAAAACTATAATGTCAGGTATTTTATTAAATACTTACCATCTTAGGTAAAGGTATAGATCTGGGGGTCCACGGGCATTGAGAGTTATGATAAAGATGTTATGATGCTGTCACTTCACCTCTTTTTTGTCACTAAAGTTTCTTGACTGAGACTGGCAGAGTGCTGATATTCCAGGGAGCCTGTGTTTCGTTCTGGCACTATCCTTTTAGTTTTGCTGCCAAAGCAAGTCCATCTTCACACATTGAAGTTCCCTCTGGACAGTCATTACAGTGCAAGATGGGTTTTGGACATGTACACTCATTGAACCCAGACTATGACTTCTAGAAAACCAGAATAGACATTCATTGTTAATTTTTTAATTTAATTTTGTTTTATTTTGTTATTGTTTTTATTGTTGCTATCGTTGTGTCCGTTTTTTGGCCATAGGAAGACTATGAATTTGAAGAAAAGATGTACAAATTTATCACACACACACACACACACACACACACACACACACACACACACACACACACACACACACACACATACACACGAATCCAACAACAGAAGGATTTACTTTACACTTTAGGGTCTCACAGGGTAGACGGGGATAGTGAAGAGCAAGCAGAAGGGCCAAGTCAAGACAGTCAAAATTTCAAAGGGGCAACTACATAAAGGTAAAAAACATTGATTACATGGCTTAGTAACTCAGTGTGGTCTCAAGAGACTTTGCACAGAGTTTTGTAAGCGGGAGGCTTGAGTCCAGATTAAAATTCCTCAGGTGTCTGATGAGAGGGTGTGGCCAGTTATTAATAAACTGGCAAGACTGATTGGTGGAGCACATTGGAGGTTGTAGCAGGGTGCATGACAATATCAAAGTCATGAATAATAATAACATTTTCTCAAGTACTTGCTCATAAATGTCAACAGTGACAGAAGATAATGTTCTGCTACAGTTAACAAACACTGCTATGCTGGCTCAAACAGGTGCTATTATAGTGATGTTTACTGTACACCTTTTTCACAAAGAAATGTTAAGTGCACATACCTTGCGCACTCTGCATATATTTACTCAAGAACATTTTTACAAGCCAGCAAAAAATAAGGAATTTACTTGCACCGGGACTCAAAATATTGCAGGATGTTACTCTGATGAGATGAGAACTGACTTGCGGTGGAAAGAAGGATCAGCAGTAGTAATTATCACACTATTACAGTAACATTTCTCTCTTCCTAATCATGACATTTCACAAAAGTTAGTCCCTAGCAAGTGTCTACTAAATATTAATTAATATCACAGAACTGCAATCATTTAATGTTACCAAGAGCCTTTGACAACTAACAATACTGTATGAGAATTCCATCATGACCATCTCTCATATTCATTCTCAGTTTCTAGCTGGTAGATGTTGTCTACAGCCATCACCCTGTTGTGGAAGCCCAGGCTGCTGTCTGTGTTGCTGTAAATAATGGCATCCTGGATGTTCTGGTGCCTGGTGGGACAGAATTAAAACCACCTATGAGAAACATTTTGCTGTAGTACTTTTGTGTTTAGTAATGAATTTTAATACTGATTCCAGTGAGCACAAATAAGATAGAAGTTAAAGAAGAGGCAAAAGGGACTTTCAGGTCCACTCCCTGATCTTTAATCTTACAGATTGTTTCCAGATTATTTAATTTATCAGTGAGTAACACTGCCTCACTTGTATATTTACTTTCTGTATGGCTCTGCTTTTAAGAATAAGCATTTTATGCTTTTTCACTTACATTTCTACTGTCCTTCTTTTTCTTTTCTGCTTCCCTGAATGGAAAAAGAATCATTAAGGTTTCATTCTTAGCTAAATATAAATGAAATATATTTTTATATTTCTTTCTCACTGAGAGAATTCATGTACTCACACATTATATAAAGAGCAGCTGTCCACAAAATGAGCAAAAACAGTAGAATTGACGCCACAATACAAGCAAGCATTTCATCCATTGTCTCATCCACCTTGATGATACACAGAATTAGCCAGTTATGGCTCACACTTAAAAAAGGATACACAGAACACAGTTGCTGCACATCTTCTGTATACTTACATTTTTACTGTGATCAGGAAGAGCCGTGATGGTTTCATTTTCTGAGTTCCCAATTATTGCAACCAAAGGAAAAGAAAGGTTAAAAAAGATGCATCATTTGCATTCTATACACACACACACACACACACACACACACACACACATACACACACACACACACACACACACACACACACACACACACACACATACACACACACACACACACACACACACATACACACAACACACACACACACACATACACACACACACACACACACACACATACACACACACACACACACACACACACACACATACATACACACACACACACACATACACACACACACACACACACATACACACACACACACACACACACACACACACACACATACACACACACACACACACACACACACACACACACACATACACACACACACACACACACACACACACACACATACACACACACACACACACACACATACACACACACACACACACACACACACATACACACACACACACACACACACACACACACACACACACACACACACACACACACATACACACACACACACACACACATACACATACACACACACACACACACACACACATACACACACACACACACACACACACACACACACACACACACACACACACACACACACACACATATAGCTGAAACTTTACCAATTTGTGGGTATAAAGACAAGCAGACCAGTAGCAGAGACAAAATTCTATACCCTGTAGAGTTTCAGAGTGGTTCCATGGTCCCATGGTTGTAATGTCAGTTATATTCACTGATGCAGTTGATACAGGCTCTGTTTAGGGGGGGGAGTGGGTTTTTGGTTTTGGTTTTTTGCTAAAACTAAATAATACAAAAAGACTTGAACATTTCATGGTCTGCAATGAGTAAATGTTTGCAAAATCTAAAATAATCACTTTAATCATATGTGACAATAATTTCCCCAAATTTCCATCATTTTATGATTTATTAGCAAGGTTTTAAAAATATTTAGATGCTTAGATGCAAAACAAGTTAATGGCTCTAGTTTTATATATATATATATATATATATATATATATATATATATATATATATATATATATATATATGCACTGAAAATGTGTCTAGAATACTTACTTTGCTCAATGACTAAGTAAACCTCATATTTTTCATCGTTAAACCATCCAGGCACGTGTACTCGGCAGCCATATGTTCCAGAGTCACTTTGTTTTGTACTGTGGATTTTTAAAGATACATCTCCATTCTGTATGTCTCCAGGGAGCTGATATCTGTTTAATATGTTCCTTACCACTTTATCTCCATCTGTTGCAATTATTTCAGAACCACACCCACTTGATGGTATAACTCCTCTCATCCAGCATATCTCACATTTCCCATGATGGTGTGAGTCATACTTGCATGGGAGGATGACATCCTGACCATCAATGCCGTAAACTGTAATGCCCCTACATGTACATACTAAAGGGGATGAGGGTAGGGGTTAAAGAATATTGCTGTTTGAGAGGTTATAGAGCACTCTTACAGTTTAAGTTCATAGATGCTGATGGAATAATACTATTACTGTCAATCTAACCAAACACCAACCATGACACTTTCATTCCCTTCATTAAAGGAAACCTAGAAGTAGCATTTTGACTTAGAATATAAAGTACATGCAAAAGTAATACTAATGTAAACTTTAGTTCATTGTTTTGTTTTTTTTATTGTAACAAATAATATATTTGTAATATGCTTGATATTACAAAAATATTATAAATATTAATTCAGCTGGTTACATTTATATAAATTAACTAAGCAGTAGACTCTTATCTCGGAAATACATTTCTTAATTTGAACAAAATTTCTGTATAGTAAAAAAAAACAACAACAACTAGTAGTACAGAGTACTGCAGCTCCTGCTGAACATGTCAGGAGTCTAGAAGCTAAACACTCTACCATTACATTTTTGAATGTGTTCACCTACCTGTGAAGCAGTGAATAAGCAAGAGTGAGCCCATCCAACTGAACAGCATTTTCATGATAGTTCAGCTCTGACTCTGCAGAGAGAGAACTGCTTCTCTCCTCTCACATCTGAAGTTGACACATTTGTGCACATGACTTCCTCCCTCATTTGATCTGAAGTAATGCTTCCGTCTGTGTTGTTCTACTTATTACTGTAGACACGTATCCTTCTAATATTAATCGAATATAATCAAATGAAGATAAAAAAAAACTAAAGGTGAGGATTTTTAACCCTCTGGAGTCTGTTATGCTTTTTGTATTTTGTTATTGACAAGCATCAGTAAAAAAGCATGATGTAATATTATAATGAAAATAAAATATATAATGCCATAATCAGAAAATTATATATATATTAATTACATTGATAAAAATATTGCTATAGTAAGACAGGTAATTCCATATTCTTTATTCTTTAGAAGTATACTGTATTCAAAATGTTTAAATATGTTCAACAATAATGAGACACTAGATGTCAGTATCGGATCAGTCTTAATTACTAGCCTAATTAATGCATTTTCATCATTGTTTTTCAAGAACAACCTGTCTCTGAGAACAGCATGGTTGTTAACTGGATCTTCAGAACATGCAGACCATGACATTATAAATACAGACATCCTGTACATTCATACGTTTACAAGCATAAAATACGTAAGCTACTATGGAGTCTTTGAGTGAACTGGACAGTGATGCAAATTTTGTTATTTTGGTATATCAATTACAAGCTCCTTCAGACCATCCGCTTCCGTGAAGTACTTTTGTAGTCTGTGCCTAATATTTGCAACCCACAGACGTCACCAGACACTGAGTATCTTCCCTGGTAATACACTGGCAGACCTGGAGTACAGCCATTTCAATTCCTCATTGTTTTGAAGGCTGTAGTCATCAGAAAGGGAAATATGAAATACATGCCTGTTACAGAACCATTTTTCATTTATTGCTATGGCTCACATCAAAGAAGCTCGTATAACAATGATTACTAGCAGAAATGTTCTTGAACTAAGACACTGAATTTGCAACACCAGAGCTGCACTTTGAATGTTATACTAAATGTAGTGAAAATTAGAAATAAGGAAACATGTCAGCTTTGTTTGCACACGGAGAATGACTAACCATAGCATCAGTTATGGTACTGATCCACCTGCAGTATCATTTTAGCACACTCTCCTGCATGCTTTACACTCCCTTGCCTTTAAATAGCCAAGAGAGGGACAATCATACCTTAGTCATACCTTTCTCTTACACATTACACTGACAGAGGAAGAGCACAGATCTGAGCAAATGTTAGTCATTAAAAAGGTGCAAAATAACAATAATTTCTTGTATCTCTCTTTTCAGTCCTATCAACCCAATATTCCAATTGATCATCACATATCGTAGCTCTCCACATGTGGTGTTTCCACAGGTCTGTGGGGGTTGCCACTCAGATAGCTGTGGTGCTGTGGGGGTACATTTTCCATTCTGCTACTCACAGTCTTTTCTCTGGAGTTCACTGCAGTTCTGAGGGCAGGCCGAGCAAAATACTTTATTGCACAGTAAGCACATGTGCTCATGACTCACCTTTTTCACTTCCTCTCTTGCCAGGAAAACAGTGTCTGAGAACTAAATCAATCCATCATGCAGTTCAAGAAAAGGGAAGTTTCATAGAGTTTACATTTCAACTCTGGACACATCACGTAAAGCAGAAGTTTTTAAATAAAAAATAATTTTCTCAAGACATTTCTTCAAAACTAAATGGAAAACCTTACTTACTCAGTATAAGTGCAATTATGAAAGTATAAGTGCAATTATTATGACTGCTCCCACTCGCACTGAAGTTACAATACGTTTTTCCATTGTATTCTGAAATTGTAAGCCATATTAAACTTGAGTTCATTAGACATTAGTAAGGTTTTATTTCATCAAGGTCAGTACAGATATTTATACCAACCTCAGTATGTATCAGCTGTGCAACTGAATCACAAATTGAGTCATCAGTGAGATCTGAAATGAATTAGTTGTTAGAGTTCAAAATCTCTCTCTTGCACTCTCATGCACATGATCACATACACACATTTGAACACACGCTTGCAAACATGCCAACCCAGACAAACAGAACCTGTACTTCTATATGCAAAAGAATGGTGGAGGTTCTATTTTAAAAGTATCTATTGAAGTTTTTGCAATATTACAACACATCTACTAAGTGAATTAATTTCTGATCACTGATTTTTTTTTCTCTAAATACATCCGTGTGTATTTGCAAAGAAGCAATTATCAACTACAGATTAAACAGTGTTGCACACTGGTGATATGTTAAAGAACACAGTGATGTCGCTGACCTTGTGTTGGCATCTCTGAGGTGGTCTGGGATACATATTTGCATGTTGTGACTTTGATTTGGTTTACTTTTATGGGAAATTAAATGAGTAACAATTACATGAGTTTATACATCCCTGCTCTCATGTCTATGCATACTGCAGTACTAATTAAGTAACATTAATTAATATCAACTATACAGTTAGTAATATTGTACTCCAGAGTTATGATAATGACAGCGTCTCTCACCTTGTGATGGCTTCTCTGAGGCGGTAGGAGATGATTTTGTGTCTGTGGTGACTTTGATTGCGTTTAATCCTTTGGAATTAAAATAAATAGAATGACTTGCATTGATTATGTGCACAATACAGAGCATCTGCGCATATATATAAGTTTAATTTAACTCTTCTGCAGATGCTCTGTGTTTGTATATGTATAAGTACTTTGCTTGCACAGCTGATGAAGAACCTCTGTCTGAAGCATTCTGTTTTAAATAATGACATTTATTTCATAGAGTTATAAAGGTTCCAAGAGTGTACTTATTCTTATTCTCAATTTTTTTCTTAAATTCCTTAATGCCCTAAGAATAAAATTAGGATGTATGTTGGAACAAACATTGGCAAATATTTTTAGATATATGAAGGACAATGTATGTTAATGCATGTTTGGGGATTTGTGTGCTCACCATTTTAATGATTAGGCAAACAGTATGGCTGAGGTCATTGAATAGTCCAGCGATCTCAATACGGCATATGTAAAATCCAGAGTCTGATTTTTGTGCCTTTTTGATGGTAAGTGAAACATCACCTGTATGCAGCTTACTGGGTAAATCATATCTTTTTGATGGTCTGAAGTTCATACTCAGTCCATCAGTGGTGATCAATGTATATTCACATCCGAACCAGGAATGATCTCTCCTCCAACAAACATTTGATATGCCATGAGTTTTAACATTGTATTTACATGGCAAAATAACTTTTTCCCCAACCAGACCAACCACTGTCACAACAGATCCTTCATGTACTAAAAAAAGCACAGAGTAGACTGAGCAGTAGTGCATCAACAAATAGTGTACACTAATGCATTATGTCTCAACACACTTACCCCTCAGCTTACTATTCATAAAACCTAACCTTAAAATGTAAAATAAATAAATAAAGCAATCAATAAGACAGTACTTACATGCAACAAGGATAGCTGATATAACTATGATCACAGTGGTAAGCATTTCCAGCACATGTAGAGTCGCTTATGTGAAAAGGAGTTTGTAGAGTTGCTTATGTGAAAAGGGGTTTGCGTCCCGAAAATAGTCTCACCACTTCTGTTTTCCATGAGTGTATTTCACCAGTGGGAAAGATTTCTTAAATAACTTTAGATATTTGGTTTGAAAAGAAGAGAAACAAACTTCTATATTTGCCACTATTTATTCCACAAAAATACAGCCTGATTAAATAATTAGGGCATTAGTAAGAAGTGATATAAATTAGCTTTTGAAATTTCAAAAACTAATTATTTAAATAATTATTTATAAATAATGGCTTCTAATTTTGCCATAATAATCTAATAAATATTCTGTTTAATATTCTGCTTCAAACATTTTGCTAATCTTGGCAAATGATCAAATGAATTTATAAAGAGATGAAACATTAATATTAGTAATATATAATGATAATATATAACTGTTATGAACATTTGCTGAGATATGTACTGAATATCTACACAATATATTAAGTCTCAATATATGATAAAGTATAAAACACTGGCAATAAAATGGCAAAAAATAATACTGCTATTCAGGGCCACATATAATGGGTAATAGGTATGAAATTAAGTGATCAATTACAAAATCAAATAAAATGAATTCATCAATTACAAAATAAACAGTGAATATTACACTGCTCAGAAGCACAGACAGGTTAACAGCCACCGGCACAGTCTGTATATCTGTGGTTTTAGGAGAGTGGTTTTAAATTTCAATGATGCCCAATTGCTGATGGTTTGTGATTAATCTTTTAAAATCCAGTTATATGGGCCTTCCTACATGCTCCTTCCACAATACTATCATGATCTTTCCACTAAGGCTATAGCTGGCCTTCTGACACTAGACATTTGCCCCTGGAGAACTATTTAATTTAAGATATCTTTATAAACACAATAAAATCACTTTAAATATACAGCTCACAGCTTATTTTACTGTGTTCTTGCGTGCCTTACCACAGCTTTCTGTTTGACCATGTGGGAATCCTAGAATACACTGACCCCTTCTGATTCCATGTTGTACATTGCAGCACAAGTAAGGCCATCTCCAAGGAAGTAATATTTTCCCACAAGAAGAGAAGGTGAGAATTTGGGGTTTTTTTGTTGTTTTTTTGTCTTTTACCACAATACTGCTTCACCTTTTTTGTACCATTATAAAAGTCTTAAAAATTACATAATTTTATGTATAACTGCAATATTATTTTCTCTTTAAACTGCCGCAGCCAAACAAGTTTTAACTTGAACCTACTATGATGAACCATAATTTTATATCCAACTGAGGCCTTAAATAGGATTCATTTTAAATGTGCTTGCAATAAAACCTATAAGAAAGTTGCTTTTAAGACTTTAAATGTTTGATACTTTAAATGCTCCTTAAATGCATTCTATAGGTTGATGAATGTCATGCACAAAGCAATCTAGTTTTAGGCAAAAAAAAAAGCATATCTCTCCCTCTCTATCTGAAAACAAATGGGAATTCATGCAACCTGTTCTTTCCAAATGCATTTTTTACAGTTGCACAACATAATGAGATGCATTCAACAGCACCCTTATGAGTGAATTACACCTGTGATTGAATATGTACTCAAACACACCACCTGCAATCCTTTTGTTATTATGCTATGGTTCATAGATAAAATCATACAGAAGTAGTATTTCAAGTGCCATCATCAGTATAATGAGATTTTGAAGCGTGCTTCCAGCTGAAATTCTATGTAATTAGTATGCTTCTATGATTAAACGTGGAACTGTCATTTTGTTGCTTCATAATGATTGCATTCGCAGTGAAACTACCTTCAAGCTTGCATCCTCATTATGAGACATAAACATGGAATTTGTATAAAACCCCTCAATCTAACATTTGCAGGTCCTCTTGCCAAGGAACAAATCACTATGCTGCTGGCACATAAACCTTCTTACGCCATCGCTTTATAAAATCCACCAATCAGAGTGGGTGAAAGTCAGAACAGGCTCCTTCAGAGCATGCTCAGTCCGCCACTGCAGTCCTGCAGACTGCGGCCTCCTTGGCCTGCTTGTCGAGTGTGTGGTGTAGTGGTGAAGGAGAGAGGGGCGCCTCCTGCTCTTCCCAGTTCATTAGTCAGCAAACGCCACTTCAGGGAGCTGAGGCTCCAGTCTGAGTGCTGCTTGTTGGTCACATCTACTAAATGGTTTGGTTTTGGTTTTTGGTTTGGTTTTTTTTACACTGAATGGTGCAGTATAGTTATATGAGTCGGACTGATTGTCTAAGATATGGCTTGATAGTTTGAAGTTGAATGGAAAGCTATTTTGGTAGACCTTTGACGGGATCTTTTTTTTCTATAAGGAGTCATTTCCCATGGAGATGTATTTACTGAAATAACTATTATTCCTATAGTATCATTTGAACTGGCCTTTTCTCCATGTTTTGACCTGATAAATGTTTGTCTTTTAATCTTTGATTGACAGCCCCTTCCCCATTCACACACACTTATTGGTGTAAAAGTGTTAAATTCAGTGGTCCATCAGCTGCAGGATATAGTAAATATTTCAGCTGTACTGTATGTTGCCCTAATATGCACAAACCTGCATTGGAATATACTTCACCAATGTCTGATAATTACAATTAAAGCTTTTTTTCTGGCACAATAATTATATAGCAAATGTCAGTTTTCAAATTCATTATTCTTGTGACAACAATTAATGTTGGCTGTCATGGGTGTTTGGCTGTTGGTTGTCAGGCAGTCACAGTTTTGCAAGCTTGATCTCCCAATAACTACTGCATGGATAGGAGAGAGATCAACAGCATGAGAAGGAGTAAAGTTTATCACTGGTGCTCCAACTGACAGTCGTAACATTGGCAGGGACAAACATTGCCCTCAAGGTCTTTTTCATTAATTCTATAATAATAATAATAATAATAATAATAATAATAATAATAATAATAATAATACTTCTGCTGCTACTACTACTACTAATAATAATAACAATACTTCTGCTACTACTACTACTACTAATAATAATAATATTAATAATAAGAATACTACTACTACTACTACTACTAATAATAATAATAATAATAATAATATTACTACTACTAAATAATAATAATAATAATAATATTACTACTAAATAATAATAATAATATTACTACTACTACTACTACTAATAATAATAATGATAATAATAATATTACTACTACTACTACTAATAATAATAATATTACTACTACTACTACTACTACTACTACTAATAATAATAATAATAATAATAATAATAATAATAATACTAAATAATAATAATAATATTATTACTACTACTACTACTACTACTACTACTACTAATATTAATAATAAATCATTATTATTTCATTAGTTTACGTCGTATAGTAAAATAGAGAAGTATTTGGTCTTCCTTCATCTTCAAATGGTAGTTAGAATACTACAAGAACAGTTTCTTTATTCATGCTTTTCTGGACAGTTGTTAATAATCCGTAAATAAGCTCAGAAAGAAATGTGTGTGCCATTTTCTCAGTTTTATTTTTGTGTGTCAGACAAAATATACACTGTGTGTGAGTAATTGTTTTGATTTCAGGAGACCTGTTGTTTTGAGACCATGCTTCAACCTCACAGCCAGTCAGAATTTTAAATGAAACATTGAACTCAATTTAGCAGCCTGTTCTTGTCTCTGTCCCTGAACATTATGTATTCCCAAAAGCTGGCATGTACCTGAATTAATTATGCCATTCTTGAGAATTAGCTCCTACTGTGCGTACCTGGAGCAGCTGAATTGTGTGGTGGAGAGGTTGTCTGTGCATTGATTTTCCACACAAAGGGCTCATTTGAACCTCACAGAAAGTCAAAGAGACACTTCCAATGTGGGACTGCATGATGGCTATGCTTCACTTAGCATTTACACACACACACACACACACACACACACACACAAAGGAACAAGCATTGTGTTACGGCTAAATCATGAAGAGCACAAAACATTTTGTAACTCCTTATTCAGTATAGTCATATCCATTCACTAAATTGTGATAGAACAATATTATGTATTATAGACTGTCACAGGTTATGCAAGTAATTATCCACATTCTGTTTACCCAAGGATGAAACCATTATTTTCAATACGCACATTCCGCATGTTTGACTGAAGAGTGAAACATATAGTGTGACTCTGAAGTTTTTGAGATTTGTGTAGTCAAGATGTGCTTTCATAATCACCCCATCTTGTGACTTACAGGTGCACATATGATCTTTCTGGTATTATGAGCATGTATCAAATAACTTGTTCTGTCGACAACCGAACTGAAGGTAACTTGACAAGTGACTGAACATTAAAGACCTAAATGTCATCTTCGTGGTTGTCAAACTGAATGACATTTTCTTTGTCCTGTATTCATATTTTAAGTTCGATCATTTTATGGCCTATGGTCTTCATTATATTAAATTACATTATTACATTTATTACAATGTGATAAAATGTCATAAAATTCGGAGGTAAACAGTATGTTACAAAATACTGCCAACATATCCAACACATCTAATCTAGGATACAACAAAAGGTATAAGAGCTTCCAAATCAGTATTCCATCGAAAACTGTCTGTGATATAAAAGACCTTCTTTGATTTGTGATGAGTCTCTGTTCCATCCTCTTTGGAGACAATGAAAGAAGAACGGCTTCATAGCCTCCTCCTTCAGATGGATTAGTGATAAAATGGACAGTTGTAATGGTTTCATTGGCATCACACAGTGTGAGCCTCTCTGGCTTCAGGCCACATCCTTCTCAGTCAACAGTACTTGGGGGGGGGGGGGGGGGGGGGCAACACTCACTAGATGTATGACTCTGAGCTAAGGGCCCATCTCCATGAAGGAAAGGGAATACTGAGGGACAAACAGAAAATCCTCTTTAGAGAGAAGAAGGGATAGTGGCATTGAGTTGGACTATGAATAAAAGGTTTTACAAATTCAATACAAAGTCAATACAAATTCACAGTAATTAATGATACATTAGCACAAGAGGTTTTTGCTATAATGTGACGATGCACTTCAGTAAAACTTTTCCACATTATTGTTTAAGTTCCTTTTGTCCTGTTTTCCTTTTTTGTTTGTGGGCTATAGGGAAATTATCTACAATGTGACTATAAAAGTCATTGCTAGGATTTAGAGGGGTATCTGGAATTTTAACGGTATTTTATGGCCTGTAAATTTATTCCTTTTTTGATACAGTTTCTGTATGTCAAACCTCTCTGACTCACAGACTATGTCCAAGTCTGACGCATCTCATAGGCAGAGATGACATTCCATCTGTGCTCTCACATATTTCTTGCTCTCAGTTTGTAGAGTGTTGGTTTCCTGAGTCTGGGAAACATTCAGGGCACCTTCTCTTTGAGTAATCCGTTTTATTTCGAATTCCTAAAGCACTGGATCTGAATTTCCACATTCCTCTCTCTGTGAACAACTTCTGTAACTTGCACATGCATTTCTCCTCATATCATATTCTCAGAACTATATATAAACATTGCCAAAATAAGAACCATAAATGACCTTTTCCTCAAATAAACTAATAGCTACTCTGCCTTAAGATCCTGTTGTGCCTTAACCCAATCAAATGGAATCAAAGCAAACTAAATCTATGTGGAATTAAGTGATACAACTAATTACATTATACGATTTGTTGCATCATATGTCTTCTGAAACATATGAAAGAATTGTACACATTCTAATTGTGGTACTTTATAAGGGTAAGTGATATAACTGAAAAGATTATATAAAACTACTCAAATTGTGATATTCAGAGTGCTATGCTCTAATGAGAAGAGAAGAAGCCAAATTGACCTATCAAAAACTAAGAAAAGGTTCCTGAAGGAGAATCTTGAGAATCATAGCAATGCAGAATGCATGTACCTTGGATTTTGGCTGAGACTCCAGCTATATCCTTTGTGGTCCATAATGTCTCCTCAAATATATTCAAAATCTCACTTTTCCTTATTAAAAAGATCAAATTTAAATAAGCTCATATACTATATCGTGCCTATCAGTTTGCCTGTTACAAGCTCGAATCTGAGCTGTGCTTACTGATTCACATTTCACAGTTCCTGTGGCTTGCATTGGCTTGGCATCACCATCTGACCCCTGTTACTTAACACACTTGGCTCAGGCACTAAGTATCTCTGAATAAGCAGTTCTCGCTTTCAAACTGTGCACTTGTGCTCTTGCTCAATTACTTCAAATGGACTGTTAACGCATGCTGTGTTTCAGGCGTTAAAACAGGCTGCCTGCTTCACTGCAGATAAGGAGGGGGTTTGGCTAGAATGATGGGAGTGAATGAGATGATGTGAAATGGGAGCAAAAGCAGCACAGGAAGTCCTGCTGGCATGGGTCTGGCAGTGAGCCAATCAGCCCCAGCACTGGCTGCTGCGCCACTGCAGAGGCCGCTGACCCAACCCCAAAATGCGCACGTGCATTTTAATGAAGATATCTGCACTGCAGGATATCAATCCAGTTTCTGTCAGATTCCAGATACCTTTCAGTTGACACTAATGTTTTAAAGCACTTTTATTTTCCCTTATGAAGCAGGAGCGGTGTTTATACTCAACTGGGACTGAAGTGGAGGCTCCGTCTGATGAATCATGTCTCAGAAAAGTAGTTTGTTTAAGTGTCACTAACAGATCAATGAACTTAAATAAGCTCATGGGGACATGTGCAGCTTTATGAGAAGGACCAGTAAAAACTAGAAAATAAAAGGTTGGAATTTCTTTGCCATTAGAATATATGTAGGGGATTCTTAATTACATAGTGAATATTGAGCATCTGTGAGAAAAGCATTAATTCAAGAAAAATAGTTGTATATGGCTGTTTCATATATGTCAGGGATTAAAATTTGTAAAAACATGTTTGTCAATAGTTTGCAGAGAGAAGGAGCAGCAACCAGAGGAGAAAACAAAATGGCAGTATCAGTGCACTGATTCACATAACCAATTATGGCTAAAGGGATTGTTCAGCAACTTTTTTTTGTTGCATGTTTTATTAACAAATTGCTCCTGGTTCCATATGAATGAGAGACAGCATATATCTTATATCATGGGAATCAGAGGTCCAGCAGAGCTACCTTGGCCATCTGGAGCCCAGGGAAAGATTCCTTGTGATGACATCCTCCCTGGTGCCTCATTCTCATGATAGCACATCACTCAGGGCTCCCTCCAGTCACACAGTGGCTGGTCAGCAGCCACTGGTTCCTGTTGAAGAAGCATATATCATGGTTTGTTTGTTTTTTATTTGTTTTGTATGTTGTTGTTTTTTTTTATCAAGGCAAGAAACAATAATTTAGAAATCACCATACAGGATATAGTTGATATTGTAATGTATTGATCACTGCAGTGTCAGAGTTTGTAACAGTTATGAAATGCTAATTATGCTCTTCTGGTTTGGTTCCAGCTGTGCAGAGGGGCTGTAAAATATTGTGTGCTCATACATATACTACACATACATTCCCTCTTGATTTTTTTTACATATATATTTCAATTGCCTGTCTCAATGGGTCTGAGGTCTGACAAAAAAGATTTTTTGGTTGGGTCATGTTTTCATATTTTATCTTTTTTTCTCATGGGTGATAATATGTAATGCTAATTCAAGCTCCTGAACCTCTGAACTCAAGTTCATGCTTAAGTGAGTGACCCATGAGGCAGAGCTGGCTCAGGATGAATGAGAAAGGGCTCAGAGCTGGCCCAGTCTTGTCTACCTGCACTGCAGTTGTTATTGACTTCCTGATGTATGCCTGTGGCAATGCCACAGTATTCTGGTAATGGCAGGAGAGGAGTGAGCACAGTGGTCAGGCTCTCTGAGTTCGATGGTTGTAGTTACTGAGGGAACTAAAGGTAGGAGCTTGCTCACATCCTCAGCACTTTAACCTCTAATTACCTTTTCTTTTGCCCTGTGCCTGGACCCATATCACCCTGAGCCCCATCAGTGACCCAGGTGCATCCTTTTTGCGGGACATGACTCACTCATTCCAGTCCCTAAATTGTGTTCGTCTGTTTTACCAGAAATTAAGCATGCCAAGCACAGTCAAGTGTTTCTCTATGAGATGCATACTGCTGGCTGAAAGATACTGAGATTCAGGATTGCTTGTTCTCTCTCTCTCAGTATAATGTAATGTTATCAGTCATAACAGACAACAGTTCTTCAATATTAGGTTTTCATCATGATTTAACCTTCAGCATAGTTTGGCTTTTTAGAGTGAGTGCTTGGTTTTCTTTTTCTCAAAGCTGTCTATCTGAAATTAAAAAAAAAATAACATTTTGTTTAATTAAGCAACATTTTACATTTTTCCTCAAACATTTCTTTATGCACATAAACAAAATAAAATACAGAAGAATGGCAAAAATACCAAGGAGATACATAATGTACACTTAGATCAAATAGAGTAGAAAAAATGACAATATCTTTGCACACAGAGAAGTACTAATAAAAAGATCAGTCTTGTTCTGGTAACTTTCATTGAAACAAAACCACTGTTTACACAGTTTGTCTTATGTGAATGTAGGAGCCTTCAGCCATTCTGAACACTTGTCCAAACAAAAACAAAGAATGTGGCACAATGTAGATTTACATGCAAATGGATCATTCTGTCTTCATCAGAAGGAATCTGACAAAGTGTCATAACTGCATTGCCAAGAATTCAATTCAAATGAATACGAATATTCTTGTTCATAGCCAATTTTGAAAGACCACTCAGATAATGGGAATGTAATAATAAGCTGCAATGTACATTTTACATTGCTTTTGTCTGTTCTTTACCATTTTGCCAAAAAATTGTTTTATTTGTAACTTTGCAATGCATGCTCCAGTGTGTCACTTTTAAAATTAGACATTTTTCCTGATGGATAACAAGTCAGTTTGTGAATTGGTTAAATGTAATCTTACAGCTGTCCTTATGGTATAAATTCCCATTTTTCTCTACTTGTTGATCCTTCCAGCATTTGGACCTTCTATTTTCATTTTTCATTTTATTCATCTAAATAGAAGATTGTTTGTTTGGAAAACAGAAATGTACCTGTGAACCTTTTTATTTATTTATTTATTTTTACATCTCTCTTAAAACCAGAAGTCATGCAATTACCTTGTGTGGACAAGGATGAGTCATCATAATTATTGTGCAACCTGAATTTTACATGATATATTAGTAGCCAACGTTCAGTAGACAGTGCTACATGCTCACCTACAGTAGAGTCATGATTTTTCTCAAAATAGAAAAGAAAAGTAAAAAAGGCAAAAAAGAAAAAAATTGTCTGAAATGAACCGTTTTGTCATTCACACTTTTACTTACTTCATGTGTTCAGCTTTTACAGCAGGGTTGGGTGCCAGAGTTTCTCCAAAAATACAACATTTTCACTGTGCTTATGGAAATACAAATATACAGATTTTTATTTATTTATTTATTTATTGGGGGGGCATGTTATGTTTAAATTTCTGAGATTTAGGACTGCATTATACCAGGTAATTCCAACATTGAGTCTGATGCCAAATGTCACTGATTATGAGACTGTTGTCAAAATCATTTTTGAGAAATATCAGATGACCAAGTTTTTTTTTATATAGCTTACTCTGTACAGTCTTATGAGCCTTTATTTTTTATTCCTTAGACTGGCAGTAGACAAATGGTATTATACGTAACATAGCATTTATGTATTATATTGCTCAACATTAAGTTTATAAAGGATGACTTCTTAACTTCCTATTAAACACCTCAGGTCTGCAATAAATGTAGAACCAACCTGTACAGCACATAGTGTTTTGTGTTGAATTCACCCACATACAACATGATTGTTCACTGAGTATTCCATGTAGAACTGTTTTACAGAATGTCTCTTCAGTTACAGTGAATTGGATAAGTGATTTTAGATTTTAACTACAATACATATTCAACTCTTTTGGAGCTAGTAAAGTTAATAAATGTTACTTCAATGGCATGTACAATGCAAGGTTTATGTGCAGAGTGAGGCAGATATTTGTGCAAAGCATATTCAACTTTTACTTGTTTACAATTTTAGGCTGGCAATTTTCAGACACATGACTCAATAGCACCTCCAGAGGCCTGGCACACAGTCACACAGGAAGTCCAGTTCCTAAGGCAGTGAGTCAAAAATAGAGGGGATTTGGCATGCTGAATTTTTTAAGATAAAATGTCACCCAGCCCCACATCACCAGTAGAAAATACATAAATACATGTATTTATTAAATAAAATGTTATGTGAAAGGCTAAGAGCATATTTTCTATTTGAAAGCAGTTAGCTTTTGGCAAAGATAAAAGATTTCTCTCCCTCTCCTCACAGAACAGATAAAATACAAAATTTTATGGTTTTGATTGGGTGTTACTAATTAGTTAAAACAGGGCATAAATAAAAACTCTAGTTTTGCTTTCTGATGTGCTGATTAATTGTGCATTAGAGCTCATGCTGAAAAGCAGGAGAAAATTAGAGCACACAGCCACCAATATGAAGTGGTTGTAAATCTTTGGGAGCAGTAGTGATGGCTCGCTTTCCTGTTTGGCACTGCTACATTCCCCACTGAGCTTATGTGGTTTGAGCAACGGTAAGGCTTTCTCCAATCAGACAACAAATTTCCACTTTACTGACAAGCTCAAACCCACTGTGATATTCCACATAGAGAGAGGGGAGAATCAGTTGTAACCTTTGAGTTTTAGTTCCTAATTGTCTTTGTCATAAAAATATATAAACATCATCTAATTATCACCTGGAAATCTTGGTGATTGTTATTGCAAATGTAATTACAGGACACAGTGGGAAGAAATGTATTTGGGTGATTCAGATATGAAAGCCCAGTTCCCAGTTTATCCACAAAAAAAGAAAAAAAAAATCCAAGTTGTGCTTTATACACTTGAACCTTATATGGAAAAACAGTATTAATACATAGACATAACCTCCACATGACTACAAACTGGACACAAATAAAAGGATCCCTGGGGATTACACCTAAACAATATTTAAAGCAATATCCATAAACATCATGTCATGCAGTAGCTTTCTACAGTAGGGGAGGATTTTCAAATGATGGACTATGCAAAGTTACCAGCAAGCAGTTGTTTATAAATACTGATTTTCCCCACACATACATACACATGATTCTATTTATCATATGAGGCAGAAATTGCACACATGCATACTTAATAGCAATCCAGTTTTGTCATTGTCACTGTGCCATTTTTATGTGAATCATTAAGATTAATTAGCAAGTCTAAGAATGTTCTTCTATTGTAATCATTTATAATTTTAGCATAGCAGAAGTCTAATGATACCTACTCAGTAAAGATCCTTTGCTTCAACTCTGCATCAAGGTGTCGAAGACTACAGCTGCTGACACCCAGCCACAAATAAAAGCATGCTGAAGAAGACTTGAGAATATTATTGAGAGCGCTTCTGTCTAATTCGTTAGCACAGTTCTCCCCTCAATATTTAACAGACCCTTCATCTCAGAGTCCCATATTCTCTGCAGCACATTGTGCTTAAGTGCCTTGTTCCCTGGCTTCAGTCCAGTCTGATGAATTATGATGACTTTTATCTAGATGCCATTACAAGGGCATCCCAGGAAGCTTTTAATAGTCCAAGATTCCATAGCAATCCTAGGAATATTTTTAGGACTGCTTTTTCATAATATTCAAAAGAAAGCTTGAGCTGTAATTTGTGTGTCTGTTTGCTGATCGCTTAATGTTGTAATGTTTCACAAAATGGCTAATATGCTTTTCATGATCATGTTGAATGTGTTAAATTAAGACTGAAGATACACTTATTCCAAAAAAACAACTCTCATCCCCAGAAACACAGAGATTTAAGTAATTGCATATAGAACAAAAACTGTCTTTGTGCAAGCTTAGTGGGTGTGGGGAGACGATATGTGTATTTGGGGTGCATTTGTATTTCACTGAGGAAATTTCACAAAGCTGTCTGTAGGCAAGGAAAAATATGAAAACAATGAAGTTTCTTCCAGCAAAGCTGTTTTTGTCCTTCAAAGGTCACCAAAATCTAAATAAATGAATACATGTAAACTAGTAGCCAGCGAATGTTTAATAACTTGCTCTGTATCTACAGATAAAGGATGTTTTGAAACAATATAGTGTGTTGCCTCATGAATTCATTATTTCAAGTATTTCAAAAATAGCTTTAATACCTCTGTTTTCAACTATTTTTTTGGAAACCAAGTGCTTTTAACCAGTACATCATTCCTTTGCAAGCCATTTGAAAGCCACTGGAAAATTTTTAAAAATCAAGATTGTGTGTCCTCCTCATGTAGTTTGTGATTTTAAAATGTAATTTTAAAATGATTTCATTAACTTCCTAACATTGTATAGGGCCAATCTTGCTATAGCTTCAAACAACACCTGAATAAAATTTATACTGAAAGAATAAATAAAATGACATCTTAAAAGGTAATATTAAGCAGTAGTGGAGGTTAAGGAACATATGAATTGCTATCCAAAATCTAATTTTTATTAGATATGTTCCTCTAGTGGATGCTAGAGGATCCTGAAATTGTCTTTGCCAGAGTGCAAATATAAGTAAAAACTACAATATACTTAATATTTGAAAGCTTTTCAATCTGTTTTAACAGTATCTATGAGTGCTGAAAACACGAACATTGTTTTTACATACAGATCCGTCAAAAGCACTGCCATATACACTGCATAAAATCTGTCCCTGACTCAGTGTCTATCACTATGTATGAATTTCCATTGAATTTGTTTTCCACTGCATGCATAATACGTGTTTGAAATATGTTTAATTCCATGAGGAGAGTAACATTTCCTGTAACTACAGACATGATACAGTCTTTATTTTTCCATTATCCACTGTTCCAAATGTAGCTATAAGATGTTATTCCTAGCAGGAGACTGTAAGGGGTTTTGAGTGACAGGGTGCCTTCTCTCTGATACTGTGCTCTGTTGTCCTGGGTGATTCCCCCTTATCTAAGCTCTGCTCAGAGGCAGCCCTGGAAGCACACAGCATGGCTCAGCATGTTGAAGCTCACAGCATAGCTCATTATGGCCTGTGCTTTTCACACCACATCAGCCCCCATTCATCAACCACTGCTAGAAGAGCAATGTAATGCAAGTACTTTAATTCACTTAAAGTGTTGGCTGGATTTATACTAGGCTGCTCTCAAGAGCTATACTGTGTCAAGTATAGTGTCAATTAGTGTCAATGTATGGTGTATTATTATTATTATTATTATTATTATTATTATTATTATGTAGTCTGTCCATATGTGTATGTTGTGTGTGCATTTCTGTTTGTGTGTAATACATGTGTTTCATACATGTGCATGTAAGTGTGTGTGTGTGTGTGTGTGTGTGTGTGTGTGAGACCACCAAATGTCCTAACTGCTATTTCACCTAAACTCAGCAACCATCTCTGTTATGTTGAAATGCATCTATGTTGTTTCTCATGCTGCTGGTATAGACACAACAGCTGTAACCTTCCGCTCTGATCACATGCCCCGCTATCTCACATTTCTATCATGCAACACGTGTTATGCACACTATGAAGACTGAGTTGAAACCCGCTAATAGATAGGCGAGCTCTACATTTAGCATATGGATACCATTATAGTTTGAGGTAAAGTTAATTTTCAAATTTACATTAAATTCTCAAATCAATGAAAAGGATTTCATCTTTTTTTTCACATTGCAGCATCTTGAAAATATATTATGGTATGTTGCCAATTTGTTTTGTATTATTGCAACATTACAGGAACATTTTAAATACTGTTTATACAGTAGACTGGTTTAACCTAAGAGACCCAGAACATAATGATGCAAGATTTTGAGCTGTATGAGGATGCATTGTCATGCAGTGATAACCAGAACTTGATGACCATAATATCTAATATGCTAAATAATTACTGTGACATCCTTTGGATTTTTGCCTGGCATCCATTTCCAAATCCACTGGATTTCAATACTAAATACAGGTACAAATGGCATTCTGACAATCTGGAGATTTTGCTGTGTTATCATTTCAGCCTGGCATCTTCAGAGACAACATAATGTCTAGTGCCATAGTATAATCTCGTTTCCTGTGTAATTAATTAGTGTTGTTTAAAGTAATGTGCACAGATATAATTACTTAAGGAAAAGAACCAATTAGGCAAAAAACAGCATGCATGAATTATGAATGTATTCATTACAGTTTGGGTGAGACATTATGCTCGGAATAATGGAATATAAATAATTGGTAAATAATTATGAGCTGCACTTTTACAATTTAGTATGCCTCTGTATTTTCTTGCGATTTGATTTTGACCATGTCATGTAAAGTTACCATGTAACTCAAATATGCACCAAACATAAGTTACCACTATAACATTGCAACAATATTGTTTACGTTTGTTTAGGTATCCATAGCCTAAATGGATAGATCTAAGAATAGAACTGATGACAGATGCTTTGGCAGCTATGCTGACTGCCGTTGTATTCGATTACCAAACACCATTTTATGAAGCACAAGCAGAGGGACTCTTGCTGAAGATATTTTGCACCCTTGGCACACAAAAACGTTGTCCAGAGTAGTAAACTGCAAAAAGCGACTAGTGATTCCCTTGTCTTGGAAGAAAGTTTTTCTTAAGAGAGGTGGAGCGTGATTTCAGAGTGCATGGATGAATGCAGGAGTGGTCAGTGGCGATGCGTAGGAGCAGCTTGGAACAGCGCGGGAGGACTGCAGAGGACGGAGGCAACTGCTGCGGATACGCCGATGTTATAAAAGGGAGAAAGGAACTTATACAACATTCCGAGGACATATATGAGCTAGACATTCATGCCATATACAACAACACGAATAAGTTTTTTTTTTTTAATCTATCATACGGAGGCACTTTTCATGACAAACCAAGGAGTAACCTGCAAAAGATCACATAAACTGACAGGTGAAAAACCCAACTTATTCTGATATGGAGATACTGGCTAGTCAAGATGAATTCTGATATTGATGATGCCGCAAAATTGTGGAATAACGATTCTTTGGAACTGTCAAATCTCTCCCACTCGACCGCAGAAAACGGGCCCGCCAGTGCCCACTTCAGTCTCGCCCGAGCGCTACCACTGGGAATGGTTTTGGGAGCTTTCATTATTTTTGCAATCGTGGGCAACGTTCTTGTTATCCTCTCAGTTGTATGCAACAGGCACCTGCGCATTCCAACTAACTACTTCATCATAAATCTTGCCATTGCAGATCTGTTACTCGGTACAACAGTTCTGCCGGTGTCCGCCACACTTGAGATTCTGAACTGTTGGGTATTCGGGAGGATTTTCTGTGACATCTGGGCTGCAGTTGACGTGCTGTGTTGCACAGCATCTATCATGAGTCTTTGCGTTATATCAATAGACCGATATATTGGAGTACGCTACCCTTTGCAGTACCCGACAATTGTGACGGAAAGAAGAGCGCTCTTTGCCATGCTGGGTGTTTGGGTCCTTGCTCTTATCATATCTATCGGACCGTTGCTTGGATGGAAAGATCCACCTTCTGATGATGACACCGTCTGCCCAATAACAGAAGAGCCCTTTTACGCATTGTTTTCTTCCCTGGGTTCATTCTACATACCTTTAGTAATTATTCTGGTCATGTACTGCCGCGTGTACATAGTTGCTAAAAGAACCACTAAAAATCTGGAAGCGGGAGTCATGAGTGAGCGCATGGACGCGAACGAACTTACGCTCAGAATCCATTACAAAGGATCGCACACGCAAGACGATTGTAGCGTAACTGGTAAAGGCCAAATGAGGAGTTCTCTTACGGTGAAGTTACTCAAGTTTTCTAGAGAAAAAAAAGCGGCAAAAACTCTCGGAGTTGTAGTAGGCATGTTCATCCTGTGCTGGTTACCCTTTTTCCTCGCCCTACCCATCGGTAGGTAAAATAACGTTCCAATTCCTGAAGCGCTACTTATCATTTTACCTTTGCTTGCTTTCGTTCGGCAGATACTAAACATTTGAAACATATTTGGTACTTTACAGTGGAATTCGAGTGGTATCGTTTATATAATGACATCTGAAAATCTTACTTTTGACTTGTCGGTTTTCAACATTTTTTTTAATGTCATTTCTGACACAAAAGGGGTTTTGGATGTTATGTAAAGCTGCTGTACATCGTTAAATACTTATATACTTACAAGCAAATGGTAAATCATGGACTCTTCATTTACCTTTTTGAAAATTAAAAGAAGTAATACATATGTTTTCTGCTTGAACTTGCAGAATAAAAACTAGAAATTGCATCATTAATAACCAAAGAAAAAAAACGTACAGATTGGACTTCAAGAAATTCTGCTTCATGCTGTCTAGAATGTAGTTCAGTGAAACCTTTTTTTTTTTTTTGGGTCTTTCCCACATTGGTGAAAAAACTTGAGATATAATGTAGTATCCAAACAACTGGTCTGTCTATATATGGTTGTTTGCATATTAGACAAACTATAAAGCTTTCATCTAAGAAGTTAGTGAATAGACAAACAGGCCAAACTAAATAAACTAGCGACATGCAGTAAATGTTTTAAAATGGACAGCATCATTTTTGTTGTTAGAATAAATAGCAAATTGCTGCAAGAAAATAACTTTCATAAGGATGAAACAAATACATTCAAATGTGTCATACTTGGCTGTCTGTTTAAATGAATGTCTGCAGAACAGAGACAAGGTCTGTTAATAATTTTGGCTACATCTTACAGATATTTTAGTTTATTATATACCCTTCTGACACATCAGACTTCCATGTTGCTTAACATAGATAATAACTGTGCCTTATTTCCTGCAAATCCCTCAACTGTCAACCTGTCTAGAACATTCAGCCTACTCACTATATGCTGGTCTGTTGCAACATTGGTCAAGTGGCACCCTGTAGGTTCCAGAAGTGCCTGTGTCTTCCAGGCTTTCTCATTCCCTGGCCCTCTTCCCATTACAGAGCAACTATAAGAGTGCTGAGGTGTAGGAGAAAAGATGAGGTAGTGTTCCCACCACATAAACCCCCAAACAGGTCAGGAATGCAGCAAACATCTACATTCATTTAAGACCCAATTACTTTCTTCTCCTCTAGCAGGCCACTTCACAATATGTGTTAGCTGTGTTTGTCTTCCAAAATGACAGATGGTTTCAGAAGGAAAATTTTCCATGTGTCTGACCTCTGGGAAGTTAATCTTCCCTCTCTCGGAGCCCTTTGTCTTCACATGCCCCAATAACTTAGCTGAAGTCTGAAAGTGAATATTTGTTATAGAGAAATCACATAAAGGAGCAATGAAAGGCTTTCATTGGGGCTCCATCAGGGCTGTGGTGATATGAGTTATTGTCCATTAGGAAAATGGTTGGCAAGTGCAGGATCTCTGTTAAAGAAGAGTAGCATTTTACAAAATGTGATCGCAGCTCCATTGGTGCTCTATAGCACCTTCCCTCATGAATATCATTTTGGAGGGACCGAGCAGCCTATGGGAAGCCTGTACCAACTGTAGGGTATGGGATTAGCAAACAGTGCATTTCATATCCTGTTACAGGCCCCCTCATCTGAGTCACCCTATTGCTTGATCTTCAAGTGTATTAAACTGTAATCATAAAAACGTATATTCATTGCAAAACTTAAAAGGTGGGACAGGCTTTTGATATAAATAGCTATAAATGATTTACATTAAATTATAATTAAACACGTAATTATGAACACCTGAATTACTGAGAAATGATGCATTTACAGTAATAAGATGCTATTTAGGTGAACTAATATTCTTCCATTCAGGTAAAAGTAGTATTAAATTACCTTATTAAACAGGTTCTTGGTGTAAAAGGTCTCAGTAACATGCAAGTTGGAATCTTTAGAGTGATTTAGAGAAGGGTAAGGATCCTTTGGAAGATCAAATTAAAGTCCTCCAATTTCAAGTCTTACTGAAGAATTCCAATGAAGCTGCTTTTAATTTGGCCTTGTACTCACACCCTTCTGAAACCAACCAAGATCACACCTGAGCTGAATAATCTGTCTGAGCATTTATGAGCATGAGATGAATGTATTAGCACATATTGAAAAGGATAATGTGATTATGGATTATTCTTTTATCAGTAAATATATTTTACTTTATTTTGCTTTATCTTTCTTTAATTATTTGTTGTTTAGTTATTTTTTACTGCTTTATTGAAAACTACAGTATAATAACTCAAGAACATGCCGAGGAGTGAAAAACTGACCATAAAAGGGTATGAGATGTGCAGCATGCAGTAGAAGGCGTCTCTCTAAGTGATGGCTTCCTGTGGGATGAGTGAGCTAGTGAACATAAGGAGTAGTGATGGGCAGTGGGGAAAGCCCAATGGATTTTAATTACCTTTTTTATGTTCTATGTACTCAAGAAGACCAAACCTGAGAGATGTTTTCGGTTTCAAAGGGTTTCTCAAATTCTGAAACGTCTACTGTTTTCCCTTGAGCATTGCTTTTAATAGAGTGTGACATAATTGTAAAACAGTCTTCTTTTTATATTTAAAAACTGGAAGAGCGGAACAAGAAGGGCTTTTAATTTATAACTACCTCACAAAAGCAAGGGAGTTATTAGGAAAAAAAGAGAGTGATTTAACATTATATAGATTTTTAATGCCTTCAATGTAATACAGTTAAATTGCTCATGAGGAACAGAATTTTGGTGTCTGGAAGTTTAATGCCATTCATGCTGAGGATTTTGCAACAAACATTTCTGCATTTCAAGGGAATAAAGTACCATTACTTCCAATTTTCTTAGTATGTACAGTAAGTGACAAGAATTTATTTGGTCCCTTAAATGAATAAAAATGCAGTATAAAGATCTATCTTGTTTTTGAAAGAAGTGCAAACAAGACATTTTTAATTACAAAGACAGCACTTCCATTAGCTGAAGCCTGCCATCTATTGATGGAGAAGAAAACTGTTCAAAGTATGGAATATTTGTGGTTTGATTTACTTGTATTTTTCAGGTTCTTTCAATGCCAAACTGCGCCCCCCAGAGACATTTTTCAAGGTCATCTTCTGGCTTGGCTACTTCAACAGCTGCCTTAACCCAATCATCTACCCATGCTACAGCCGTGAGTTCAAGCAGGCCTTCATCCGTATCCTACGGTGTCAGTGCCAGCAGAGGAAGCGTCAGGGCTGGCAGACATACAACTACCGATCCCACATGAGCCCTGCCAACCACACCTATGCAGACAATAGCTCTGTTTGCATGAATGGCAGTCAGCAGACCCTGGCTTCTATGCATCCCAGTCCCCGGTTTTTAGGCAGAGGCCCGGGCTCTCATAGTGCGTCGGGTGCTCTCCCGGGCTGGGGCCCTTCCACCTCTTCCTCATCCACCTCACTGTCTGGAAGCCCCTTTCCCGGTAAGTTCAGAGTCATCCCTGGGGCAGAGTGCCAGAATTTGAGCAAGCCGAGCAAGATGACTCTGCTTTTCCCTGATGGGCCCCGAGCCAAAGGGTCACAGCATGCCACTGAAATGGATAGAAGAGAAGAGTTGGAGCAAGGGGTAAATAGCAGGACCACACCTGAAGCTGCAACGTAGTTGGGTGCAGGGTGCCACACTGGCTTCCACATCAACACTTGCTCTAGCTTTTTCTCTTTTTATCTAACCATGTCTCTCTCTCTGTGTTTTTTATGTTAATTTGACAGTTTTGTTGAATTGTAGATTTTATTGTAATGCATGCTGGCAAAGCAAATAAAGCATTGAGACTTGAAGTAGCTAAAGATATCAAAATGGGACAGAATTAAGAGTAAATATTTTTGTGTTTTTCTTCATCTTTACCTGTTTGTGTTCTGTTTGTGCTATAAAATTGTTAATAGCTCAGAGCTTTGGCTGTGAATGGGGTGTACTGGAGACTGTAGTATGGTGTGTATGAATGAAGGGACCTAACTTGCACCTCTGGTTACTTTGCATAGAAACTGAACTTTTTCCTGATTATTTTATCCTTTGATAGACATGCTGTGCATTTCTGTGACACTATATATTTATAAAAATGTAATCCATGACACAATTGTTAACTGTTAAACCCTTATTTGTGTGTTTCTTGTCTGGCTGTTATCACTGACATTATGTACATTATGTCCTATGGTCAAAGGGAACGGAGACATTATCACATAACGCATATATTATATACAAATGTGAAGACACATTCAGATGTGAAGGCAACCTTTGTGAAGTTATATTTTTCACTTATATTTGTGGTAATTGTCCAAATGAAAAAGCTGATCGTGCTTTTGCTAGAAAATTGTTGAATTTACTGAATTTTTTTTACTTATGCTTTGTATGGGAAAAGTCATTTTTAGTGCATATGCATTTTAGGACATTAAAGAGACAACATGTGCTGTATAAAGTATTTTTAATTGTTAGAAATTGAGGCATTGTTACCATTGTGTCATATATTTATGTCATTTTGACTTGTATATGCCATGCTTTAACTCCTAACACTTTATTCCTTTATTTGGGGTCTGATGTAATGGGTAATAAAGTGATTAAGCTATCTGAAAATTTTGATTCTTGATATGAGTGAGTGAAATGGTAATAAATTGACCTGATTAAGGTTTTTGTTGTTTTTTTATTTCTTTATTTAATCTATGTTTGAGCCCCTTTATTATGCCTGAGAAAAACTAAGATGCAGATATTGACATCAAAGTAGAGAATGAGACCATCCATTAAGCTTACCACTACATCTATTTTAGGCCAACACAGTTCAGAAACACAATATAACAAAAAAGGGACCAAGTGAAAAATTACACTGGGTTGGCAGGAATTCGGCCAAACCAGCTCCAAGTCCAACACCATCACCATGATCCTGTTAAAAAGTTTACAATGAGCGCATGCCAATAGCTACATATGGTTCAGAAACCAGAAACCAAAAATGCTGATCTGTTAACTAAGAACAATGCAACAAGCTCACAAAAGAAACATCACTTGGAGAGATAGGAAGACAGTGCAGTGGAAACAAAAGCTGACTGCTGTCTCAGACATTGTGGAAGACATGAGCAAATCAAAGTGCAACAAGGCAGGCCATGTGGCAAGAAATAATGAGAACAGATGGACCTCATGGGTGACAAACTACGACCCCAAGAAAATGCAAGAAAAGCTGTTGTCGTCAAAAGACCCGATGGCGAAATTCTATCAACAAATTTGTAACAAGACTGCATAGAAAAGCACAAGAGAACATAATTTGGCAAATGGGAAAAGACCACATCCAACAAAGGACATTGGATGATGAGGCTGAAAAATTAGAAAAATTAGACTTTGATTATGCCTGAGACAAATAAAAAATGAGGACACCTCCAGACTGGGAAAGCACCAAAGATCAGAGGCGCCATTTGCCATCAGGCATGGAAACTGCTTGGGGCCCCAGGCCATTTGGAGACCTATAAGGGCTGACAAACTCTAAACTATTGCAGAGGCAATGTGCAAATTTTGCAATGACATTGTAAGATATGAATTCCCCACTCACTGGAATCACAAGTAGCATGCATGATTGTTTAATAATGACAAAAAGTTGTCAACAACAAAAGCCAGTCAAGAAAAATGAAGTTATACTTCTGGCATGACAGTGGTGAGTGGAGCAGTTATTAACAATGAAATATGCTAAATAATGCTAAATAACTAAGTGATGCTAGCCTAGCTTTAACTGTGGAGCAGATACAATTGAATAACATCCACTAGAGTTACAATGTTTTTGGTTTTTTTGTTTACTTTGATGTGTAACATTAGTTAGCCTACCTAGAAGAGCATCCTGGTCTGTTCAGCTCTGCTGGCTGTGATGAGTCAGAGTCGGGCCAACAGCAGTCGACTTCTTAGCGTAATTATCTTAGCAGACTTTCAGGCACGTCACAATTTTTTGTTGGTGTCAAATTATTTATAACATAATGGCAATGAACGCTGCTTGGAGTGGCCCCTGTGAATTTTTGCCTAGAGCCCCAACAGACTCTAGAATTGTCACTGCCAATGATCATGAGATTCATTTTTGCAGCAGAAAAAAGACATGTAGGTGTTTAACTAGAGAACTGCAAATATTTTATTGGGACATCAGAGAACTTGAGTTAGCAAGATAAAAATAAGACCTGTGAAAGCTCTGTTAATTCTGAATTTCAAACATGTTATGTTTGAAAAATTCAGCCATCATGGAGGACCCAGTAAAAATTAAAAGTGGAGAAACGCATTTAGGGCTACATGTCAACCTACTTAGCTAATACTGTGCTTTGTGTTTTTAAGAATTTTCAAATTGTAATAGCTTTCTTATATTCAAGTCCATTTGTCAGGAAGGAGAAAAAAAACATTGTGATTCATATTTAATTACTATTTCTTTTTTTGACCACTTAACTGTTGGTCAAACCTCTTTCTTATGAGAATTACCATTTTCTTTTAAACCAGAAGTCTAGGCCTATTAAAATAAATAGGTGCTGTTTGTACTAAGAAATTAAACTGAAATTATATAGGTAACTCATTGTTTAAAGATAGGCTACTTTTACATATTTTAGGCTATGTTTTTTATTCTGCATTATTAATGTATATTAATGTTACATTAGGCTTCTTTAATCTATGTGCAGTTTCAGTTTTGAGTGGTTTGTGGTTTTAAAAATAACATTAATAAAATAACTTAACATTTTACATGTATTTTAGAGAAAACATTTTTCAGTCCATGCCAACCTTATCTATACGGACTTCATATCCCATGATGCCATGGTTTTCATAAGGAGTCATAAGGAGTGCGTGACATTCCGGAAGAAGCTTCATGTGTCGCTTCTAGAAGGCAGGAATCATAAGTTTCTAGCTGGTAAAGCTCACAATTTTGAAAGGGTTTGTGTTAAATATATATGTATGCATATTTATATATACACGTTTGTGAGTATGTAGCAGACGCTAATGTTAGCTGAATAGCATTCTCAAATGTTGCTTCTTATCACGGAAGACTGAATTTGTCAAGAATTGTCTACTAGCCTGTTAGCTATCTATGTAGCTAGCTAAGGGTCTGCAGTTTTTATTATTTTAATTGCTTATGTAAAGCTGAAGCTTTTGGCAGACTTTCATATTCTTGTGCATTTTCGATTAATATTCAAGAGGCCCCGTATTTCTCTCAAATTTCATGTGTCAGGTTAGCCAGGGTCTAAGCGATCGTAAATCCTAATATACTATTTGCTAGCACAGAATTCAAGTAAGGATTGCACAGGACGAGCAGTATATCGCTGTGAACATAGTATGAGCCACCGACATAAGAGTATATGTCGAACCTGTTAAACTAACTTCGTGTATTTCAGAAATTTAGTTAAGCAATGTGATTTGTCAGGTGTTCCTGATAGCTAACATAACTGACCCAGGTTTATTATTTTTTTATTTAAATGTTGTCCACACAGAGTTACTAACAGAACTACAGATGGAGGAGGGGTCTGAGGCACTCCTGGCTGCCATGACTGACTCTCTGAAGGTGTCAGACGAAGGATGTCATCCAGATGGCCAGAACACTACGGAGCAGGAGGAGGACTGCTTCTACGACTGTGAGGAGACGCTTCATGCAGGGACTACATCACTGGCACAACGAAGAACCATAACCCACTCAGAGACTACCTACAGTGAAAATCCAGATCAGGGGCCAGGGGAGGGACTGCACACAGCCTTGCAGACAGATGGACCTAGAAATCCAGATCACTCGGAAAAAGGGTCAGCTCAGGTTTCTTCTGAATCATGTGAAGTTAAGGCTGCCAAACATGGACATGAGTCACTGGAGGGAGCTGGTATGCTGGAAGATGGAAGGCATGAAGAACAGGAAAAATTGGAAAATATTGTAGAGAAGGAAAAGACAGATTCAGATTCCGAGTTCAAGGAAGGGAAAGAGATATTTGAGTTTGATGAAGAGTACCTGCGAGAAGCAGAAAAAAACCTAACAGAGGAAGAAAAAGAGGTGAGTATCTTGTCCTTATTAAATGTGTTGTGGGTAAATAAATGTAAATAACTCCATTTTGTTGCAAAGTCCTATCATGTTGCAGATGGTATGGACACACTTTTTTATACAAAATACATGGGTGGTAACTACTGGAATTCTGTTAATGGTGGCTAAACATGTTTTAGGTATTTAATGTAAAATGAGCCAGGGTTGATGAGGTGCACCTACTGAAATTTCCCAAAATAATTTTTTCTGTCTTCTTGTACTGTTTGTGCTTTGCTATAGGGCAGACGAGCAGAGAGTATGGTACTGAAGGAGAAGGGTAATGGCCAGTTCAAGAGTGGGGGTAAGGGAATACTTTTTTTTTGGGGGGGGGGGGGTTGCAGTATTATTTCTAAGTACATATATTAAAGAGCCCTTATCATGGAGAATTGTATTTCCCGCATTTTTATTTAAATGAAAAAATTAGAAGTAATATGTAAGTTTCAAAACATGCCGTTCACTCCCCCAGTTAATACAGTCCATGTATAGATGTCGGATATCATACTATAACATCCAGAATTTTGTGTCTTAAAGTAACAGTCTACATAGTTAAAGAAACAAGACCACAATATACAAGGATTGGGTGGTTCATTCTTGCGTTGGCTGATTCCTATGCTCCTCAACCCAGCGGGGGTACATTCTGAGTACAAAAGCATGAGGAAGAAACCTTGAGAGGAACCAAGACCCAAAGAGGGGGCCCATCCTCCTCTGGTCGACAATGGACACCACAGTAGTAACGATGTATTCAAAAAGGAATGGAATAAGTAGTGAAAGAGAAAAATGAAGAAATAATAGAATTAGGTCCACTCTGTGGATCAGTGGCTCTTCCCTTGCCAACATGCATGCGCCGGCATCTTTGTTTACAAACTTTGAAAGGGCCTATTCAGTCTACAGCAGTTTAGCCCCACTCAATTCAGCTGTGAATGCTTTTTGAATAAGACACAATACAAGGCAGCCAGTCAGAACAGAGCTCATTTATCCTATATCCATCTTGAAGGTGTAGTAACGGGAACACCCGTTTTAATGATCAGGTATAAAGAGAGGATGGAAAATGGATGTGTAAAAATGAATTATCAGTGTTTTTGGAGCAAAGCCACAACCATTGCAAGTGGATATCAATAAAAAATGGAAAAGAAAAATGTAGGATGTGGACCCATTTAAAAAGGATATTGCAATACTGTTTGCAAATTTTATGCATGGTTTTTCTTCTAGTCATACCTGCATCTCACAATTTCATTACTGCCCTTATACATGACAAACTTGGTCATATAGAATGTTTCTTAGACTTAGTCATGCGTGTAAAATGCACAACATTGTTTGCTGCACATGTTCTGTATCTGACATGTAATTATGCATATGGCAGCACATGAAGAGGCAGAGGAATCTTACACTGCCGCATTGGCTGGCTGTCCTGTGTGTTACAGCAATGAGAGGTCCATCCTCTTCTCCAACCGAGCTGCAGCACGCCTACACCTGGTACACCTTCACAAGTCTCATCACATTTCATTTACAGATTAAGCATTTAAATATACATATATGAGAGAACTATGCGCATTTGTCGACGTGAGTTAGAGCCTGTGCAGAAGTCTGTTGCAGTTTTGCCTGTTCTGTGCGTTGATGTGCTTGGCTATGTAAATGGACAAGTGTGCTAATATTCAAACGTGTAAAATGAGTGTGCAATACTTTATGCACCCTTTCACTAATACTGCAGCACAGCAGTCATTTTCAAATACTTTGGTTCTTGTTTAACGTTATTTAAAGGTTTCCCTCAGATCTACCCCTAATCTAATCTAGATCATCAGTTACCTAACAGGCCAGAGTGGGGTGACCTTATGTGCTGCTGTTTCTAGAAAAAACATGGCAACAAGGCTGTAGTGTGAAATATTTTAAAAAGAGGAGTTACTAAAGCAAGTCCCTCCTTATTTATCAAATAGGCTAAATCATGTTTAAGGTATAAAACCATTGGCTTGAGCACATCACAAACTGGCATACCTTAATTTAACTAGTGGTTGTGGTTTGTTAATCTGGAAATATCCCATAATGTGCACTTAAACAAGACCAAACATTCTAAGTGTGCAATTTTGAACAGAGGACTTTATGAAGACTTTTGATGACATCCAGTTGTTCCTAAACTTTGTGACAAATTTTATAACTTATAGTATTGATCTTTTCCAAATATTCCATATTTGTTGAATTTGTGATTTTTCCTATAGGATAAGAAAGAAGCAGCTATCAGGGACTGCTCTAAAGGTTGGTCTCTCTGTACTCTCCATTCAGTGAGCTCAGCAATGCTCCAAATGTAGTGCATGTCCACTAACTCTGTTAAATTACTATTGCAGTTTATTTCTGCTTAAAATGTAAAACAAACCTAATTGAGTCTAATAGTCTTCAAATTCTTTCACTTTAATACTTGAGAGACATCTAAAATGTGTATCATCTCTCTTCCTCAGCCATAGAGCTGAACCCCAACTATGTTCGTGCAATTTTGCGGAGAGCTGAGTTGTATGAGAAGACGGACAAGCTTGATGAAGCTCTGGAAGACTACAAAACTGCATTGGAGAAAAACCCAGGCATCCCAGCTGCAAGGGAAGCGTGCATGGTGAGGGATGTTTGATAGAACATCTCTCTGGCATTCACTTTGATCTTAGTATGGAACGGTACAGCATGTTGACCAAAGTTGTGACTTTCTCCCAGTAATAATGCTTTTTATCTCTAGCGTCCCCATTGCATCATCATGCCACACACAGCATTGTGTGGTACTCTGCCTGTTCACTCAGCTCAATAACAATTCACAAGGGTGCACAGAACCGTCCACTATATTAAGTGAAATAACTACACTGGTACTTCTTTGGTACAGTGAGCATGAATTATTAATGGTTTATGTAGACATAAGGAGGTTACTCTTCTTACCGAAAGAAACCTGACCAAACCTAGTTTTTTGTTGTTGTTGTTTTTTTAAAGTGAGGTTATTCATTCATTCATCTGTTTATTTATTTGCTTATTTATTGCTAGTATCTCTGTAAGATACAGTACTAGTATTTTTTTTTAAGTTTTTTTGTAATACAGGCATCAATAATCCTGATTCTGATATGAAATTGTATATGCAGTGAAATATCCAGTGTGTTCATAAAAGGATCAATATAGATAAAAGGATCAATATCAATGCTCAGCATCAGCAGATACTTAAGCTTCAGTACATGGAATCTGTTTTGGTGTTGAAAAAAGGTATTGGTGGTTCTCTGTTCTTAATAAAATAATTATTCAGCTAAGCTTCAGTGGGCATGTTTCCACCTATGTTTTCAGTGGCACAGAGGAAGCCCTGTGCAGCATTAGTTAGTGTAAGGTCAGTTGCATTCAGTTGTTAATTGTACGATCTGTCTTAAGCACTGCCTACTCTGGACTGCAACCATTAATGAAAGAAAAACTTTGAATTAAAACACACGAACTTGTGGTGGTTGGTTCTTTGGTTTGTAGGCTACATAGTGTAAAGACAAATTCATCAAACAAATACATTTTCAGCATCAAGCACTGAATTGATTTATCACTGCATTTATAAAGCTCCATGTTCTATGTGTACCCAAATAACCAGCAGATATTAATATATTGTATTATTTTTGGTAAAATGTGCCTCAAATTCCCTCATGCTCTACCTGGAATTGCTTATGCAATTTTTCCTGTACTTGAGAATTGAAGAATTAAGTATTAAAAAGTAGGCTAGAACTAAAAGATCCTCCAGCTGCGGTTATTGACTGTATTTAATGAGTATACTATAACGTTTCCTTGGTCATGCAGTTCTGCTTCTTTTCTTCCCCAGAGGTTACCACAGCAAATTGAGGAACGAAATGAGAAGCTCAAAGAAGAGATGATGAGTAAGTATACATTTCCTTTCTGTTTTCTTTTTTATTTAGTAAGCTCTCTGTAGGTCTGCACAAAACTATTGCCTGCTGCACTACAGTGAAGGCCACTTTGTGACCTTGAAGCAAGCATTGTAATAATCTGGTGCCCTGAACTTCTGGCACTGCACAAGGCAGGGACGCTTGGTCCAGTGGGCAGTGAGCTCTATGTAAATAAGGGAGCAGAAGGCAAGGTGGTGCTATCTTCATGAAAATTCTGTTGCACTAAAAATCCCAAGGAGCACACGTAAAACGTGACGTGCCATGTTGTATCTGTGCTGTCATTTAATTTGCTCATTTGCCTGGATACTGGAAATGTATTTCACATTCAGTGGCATGTACAGTGGCTCCAGTCACAGTTATGATACTATATGTAGTAGATTACTGTAATTACAGACCTTGGTGATCTAGCTCAACAACCTGTTTAACTGTAGACTGTATGCAATGAGCTAGAACTAGCTATACCTTTACCTTTATGTACATACAGAGACAGTAAGGGAAGTGTTAACCACACATTACTCAAACCTCATGCTTTATGGTGCTTTTATAGATACACAAAATGGTGTTTAAAAAAACAAAAACAAAACAGATGTCTGTTGTTCTGGATGCATGACTTTGCGTCCTCCAGATACATTAAGACAACAGGCCTAAAAAGCAATCCTGAGGAAACTCGCACCACCACAAATTTTTTTAGAATATTGACAACCCACATATGTAAAAGAGATATCTTGGCTCTTCGGTGAAATATCAGTTTTAAAAGGCACAGCCATTTAAAAGGTAATCTCTGCACCCTCACTACACCCTTTTGTGCATAGCGTGCATGGATGTGTCTGCACTAATTTGCACAAAAACTGCAAGTCTCTTCTCTACACACCCTGATGTACTTGGGGCAGGCAGAACAGTAATCACGGCTGCTGCTGTGATTGCCTGACGAGGGTAGGGCCCCATATGGCATTCCTTTCAGAAGCCTTCTCCAGGGCTAAAAATATGGCATGAAGACTGGTCTTCAGCATGGCTCCTGAACAGAATGGCCACAGAAGAGAAGTCTGTTTTATTGCCTGATGAAAATGGAGAGCTTTTTCATTGTTTTGCCTTGTTGGTTTCCCTCAGATCTACCCCTGATCTAATCTAGATCATCAGTTACCTAACGGGCCAGAGTGGGGTGACCTTATGTGCTGCTGTTTCTAGAACAGAACATGGCAACAAGGCTGTAGTGTGAAATATTTTAAAAAGAGGAGTTACTAAAGCAATTCCCTCCAGACAGTTTTATAGATCTTGTCGATACCTTCTATCAGTTGGCACAGTGAGTGTTGGTTATTTTAGACTGGGAGAACTGGTCCAATAAAATTATATGTTGATTACAATTAATTTCCTTCATTTCTATATATACCTCAAAATGTTAGTTTTTATTTACCTTATCAGTTGAAGTTTACATCTATGGTTGTAGTGTGATTAACGTTCAACTAAAGACATTCAAATTGTAATCTTTGTGTAAAAGATTTACTCCAGTGTTTTTCTGAATTGTAAAAAAAAAAAAAAATTATGCATCCTACGCCAGTGTATGCAAATAACCTGAGCACTATTTAATATGTGCAACACTGGCTTAGTCAGTTTTAGCTTGCTCAGTCAGTTTTTATAGATTTAAAATGTGCTAAAGGCCATGTTAACCCTGTTGTGGAGAATTCAAGTAGTGTGCAGAGTGGTGCATACAAACAATCTTGCAATTGTCTGAAAGGTTTTTTTTGTTTTTCTTTCTGAAGTAAACAAGTTAGCAACACATTCAAAGAGGCAGGTATGGACTGTCATTACATGAAGCAGAGTGGAGAGCAAAAGATTGAGAGAGATTTCTTACATGTTGCACTGAGAGACCAGACAGGGGTGTGTCTGTTTAAACACGCCATATTGATCTCACTGCAGTAACCGCTTTACAGCTGGGAGCAGACATGTATTAAATGTGCTGGACACAAGAGAGGTTTGGGAGTGTGTGAAATGCACTTGGTCATGATTTAAGTGACGTGTTTTTGTCATCTCCAAGAATTATGTGCAAAAAATAAAATATTACTGTTTTTTCCCCTCTTTCTCCAAGGTAAACTGAAGGACTTGGGCAACATGTTTTTGCGTCCTTTTGGCCTCTCTACATCTAACTTCCAGGTCAACCAGGATGCCAATACAGGATCCTACTCTATTAACTTTGTTCAGAATCCAAGTAACAACAACAGATAACAACACAGACCGTACTCGAGTAGCTAAGGGACTAGCGGACTGTAATGTAACAGAGTTCCCTTACTTCCCGTCAGTGCCCTTCAGCCCTGGGGTCCAACCCCGGCATAGTTCCCTGTGCTTTTAATCTTCACTAACAGGCCAACACATGATGGGGCTGTTACGCTTGCTGCGTGGCTCATTGCTCATCTTTCATCAAGCTGCTTTCATTTATTTTGACACATTAAATGATCAAAAATCCCATCCAAAATGGACTGTTGTGCATTGTTGTGACTACTTTGCATATTGCTTGCTGTACTAGTAAAGCCAGTCTGAGAACAGAAGCACTTGGCATGACAGAAGCTATAGCTATATAAGCTATATAAGTTGGTCATCATGCCTAGGCTTAGTGTTCATTTATAGAATAAAAATCCCCAAAATAAATAGAATGTATTCATAGCTTCATAGTTTTTGTGATCTTTGTGCCTCCTTTATTTGTATCCTGTTTTGGTGTTTGTCCTTGGACAACGTCATTATTTGGCCCTGAAAACTAAAATCTTGGGCATCCCCTGGTCTAGTATATAGGGAATGGTTCTGAGGACAGGGAAGTTGGACAAGTGAAATCACTTGCCCAAAGTTGTATTCTGCAGTGAAACTGCTGTTTTTACAAAACCAAAGTTTTTTTTTTTGTGCAGCACATTGCAAATATAATGTATGCTGACACTTATGAATGTCAACTAGTGCAAGTGCTCATGACTTGCTATGAATCAGAGACATCTTCATTAATAGCTGCGCACAGATGTTGGTACAAGGCAAAAAGCAGATGTTTATTGTTCATTTCATAAAGAGATATACATATACAATAATAACAAAACCATTCCCCCACAACTATCAGTCTCACGTATATTCAAAAGGGTTGTCAGATTGTACTGAAACGCATATGTACATAATCCAGAGAACTCATCTGTGAAGCTCAGGTATGTGTGCACCTGCCCCCCAGCCCTCTCCTCTCAGGTCAGACCAGCAGGCTGCTGGTCTAATGGGACACTCAGCACAGAATCTAATGTAGCAGACCTGGAGACAGACATGCTGGCTCCCGATATATGAACATTGGTAGGCATAGACTTGTATTTAGCTGGGTCTTTAGGAACCTCCATACCAACGTAGCCCTATAGTAAAAGCGTGGGTGAGAGGAGAGGTTTGCCGAGGCCGGAGAAACGTAGTCCTCGGCAGAGTAAGGATCTGCTGATCGTTCAAACGTCTGTGTGTTTGACAGAGTGAAGAAGTTTCACATTGTCTTACAGTCCATTGCAATGGCATTAACGATTGTGTTGGTATGTTTAGACGTATACATTGGTTGTGGTTGTTATTATTTTTATTATTTATTATTATTTTTGCTCTTTACCCATTTTTTTTTTCACACAAACTCCAGTTATAGTAAAATTTTAGTCTTTACACACACCAAATTATGCATTGGTAGTTTTAGCATAGCTAGCCTGTGGTTCACCAATATGTGAAACTAATGTATGGTGTAAATTATCATTATTATTTTACTAGTCCTGCTGTAGCAAATGTAACAGGACAGCATGAGTAGAATAGTTCAGTACTCTTTTCAAAGAGGACCAGTTTAGGAAAATGAAGCTTTAGTCTTCGTCTGTTCCCTCTATTAAGGCTCAGAATTTCTCTCTCAGTACAAAAGGACCACAAATAATGGTATGCAGAAACACTGGTGGTATTAATCATGGCTTCAGCACAGTAATACCCAGTGTTTTGTTACTGTGAAGCGTAGCACATGCAATATTTATTGCATTTAACATAGAATATGTTTGATCACTTCTAAATTATTTCTTCATTCTGTTTTCATTGTTAAATTTAATTTCAGACAGACATAAACATACTTAAAAACCCTGCAATACCGCGTGCCTTGACACGATATATATTTAATAAGTCAAAACTCCTTTGTGCCATCCAGTATTGCAGGTGTCCTTACTCAAACATGCTGGGAATAAGAACTCTCAAAGAAAAAAACAGATTTTGAAAAATTATCAGCATGATTGATTGGGCAAGAGGTGGATGGAGTCTTCAATTCATTATTATAAATATATAATTATTCTTAAATAAAAATAATTTCTCCATTACACCTGCTTCTTCCTCTGTGGACAGCTCCTCCATGTTGCTGTCTCTTGACCATTGGCAGTGTCCTGGGCATCGGACCAATCAGCATCCCTTCAGTGTTGCAGCACTGAAAGAGAGCAAACAGAACACCAGGTCAGACCTTTCTCCTTAACGACAAGAAGAGTGCGCATGTCAATGCTGCTAGAAAAGGCAAACTGCAAACTGCAGCATGAAAATCTCATATCAGAACCAATTTAATGAAGTACATAAAACATATTCGTAGTGAACGACCAACTGCCTTGAAACATGGACGTGTAAACGTTCTAATACTATGAATTATGTTGATTTAAATAAAGAAGAGTCAGGCCTTCTCATTAAAAAGGCTGCATTTAATGATATGCCTTCTCTTTAGACACCCTGATCTGCTGTTTTTGGAGTAGTGCATATTAGGATAAGCAAGAAAACAGAGAAAGTTGAAAGGCAGACTGTAACATTTTGCCACCAATTTGCGTTGTTTTGTGAAAATCTTCCATGGAGATGTACTGCACCTAAAAATAACATCTGTTTCATTGCTTACCAAAGCTTGGCACCTGAAGCAAAGAGCAAGGCAGAAAGAAGTACAGCTAAAGACCTTTGAACCTGCATGCCCAACATCTATGAGAAAGTAATTTTAGATATTTTACATGAACTCTTTAGGAGGTTTTTAGAAATAATCCAAGAGCACCATAAATGAAGTAAATCCTGGTTATAGTGGGACATAATGAAGATATGCACATGGCTTTGGCCGGGACAGGGCCAGGCACACCTGCCATGCTCCTCCCTCTATTCTGTCTCATCTTGTATCTTCAGGATAATAAATCAGCGCAATGGCAGTCCAACACTGGAACTGATTAAGGAATTCAGTAACCAGCTACAACTCCAGATCAGCAATATCAGATCCCAGAAACTGCAAACCAAAGGCAAATGCCTCTGGACAAAATGTCAAGGTAGGCTTATTCCACTAAAACGTCAGAAAAAGCTTAAATCTTAATCTGTTAACCTCTTTTACTACAATTTACAATAACCCTTTTAGTAATGTTGATAAGACTATATTATTTTCAATAGTATAAATCAGGTTCTGTCTATGCTAACCTTTACTCATCTGTTTGCAGGTAAGAAAATAAGCCCCCTTTCTTTTGTGTTTAGTTTCACTTTGTGCTATCGCAAAACAGCACAAATGTAGTTTGGTTCTTGGTTCATTTGGTTCTACAAGCCATAGTTCAGAAAATACGAAAATAATGACAACTAGGTAAAATTCTTGAAGTTCACATTTTATTTATATACTCTTAAAACATCAGAAAACATGTACACAATATCGTCCACTGTAACTTTGTCAATGGTTTTACAGCATTCTCTGACCTGCAAACAGATAGAAATAACAAAAGTAAAATAAAAAAGAAGAGGTTGAAATAAAACAAAGCCAAACACCAAAATAAATACCATTTTTGCTCTGCTTTTGACAAAAGTCCATCAGTCAGTCAGTGTGGTCTACCAAGCAAAGTGTGGGGGTTTTCTCTCTCAAGCCACTGATCTCTGCCAACTTGAATTCCATACTTGGAAAGACCAGGCTATCTTACAGTATGTCCCTTCTCAGGTGGGTAAATACAGTTCAGAATGCTAATTGGTATGCAATTGAAAGACAACCATGAATACAAATCAAAAATTACACATTTTCTCATGACATAACGCTCACTTGAGCCACACAAACTTAAAACCTTTTGTTCTCGGTTATGAAATAAGATTTAAGCCATTCCTCATCCAATTGATCTGGCAAAATACATTTTCAATACTGTATATACAAATGTGTATTCCTGATGTTCAGCCCTATAATCCAACATGTGAAATGACAAAAAAAATTATAAAGTTCAGGCACAACAAATAAATTTAAAACACATTCCTCAGCTTACAGTTAAGCAGAGAGACAATGAACACTAAAATCAGAAGAAATAATTGAACTACTAAGCCAACAAGAAGTCCTAACCCATAATTATGGTCCATCATATGTACTCATCACAACTCCTGTCTTGTACTTCAGTGTTCTAGTCATCAGCAAGACATTATGGGTAAGTAACAGTCCTCTCTCTGAACGGTGTAATGCAACTTATAGTAGTGATGAATTTCAATGCTCCATTACAACAAAGTGCGCGTGTGTTAAAGCAAAAAGATAAAAATGGCTTGAACAAATAATTGCCCAGCAGTTAAAAACAAACAAGACCTTCCACACCCACACTAGAACAATAGGGTCTTAGCTGTGAACGGAAGTATTTAAGCTAAAACCTGGCATGCATGAAACAGTAAGAAGACAAGTAGATGACATAGGTAGGAGAGAAAGTGACTGCGAGACAGGCAGACAAGTGGCAAAGAGCAGGGATGAGCCGTGCAGCGAGGGACTGGAAAGCAGGAGTGAGGGGAGCAGATGTTGCAGTTGTGAGGGGTGGACATGGTGGCAGGGGATTTGGCGGGGGGGTGCGCTGCTCAGTTCATCTGGCAGGTCTGCCTATGGTTCTCACTGCTAAGAGATAAGCAGGGCCTCTGCTCTCTCTTTTTACTGGCACTTGAGGTGACTTTGGCTTACAGCCACCTCCAGCAGAAGCCCAGCTACAAACTGCCTGCAAAGCCACGCCCACATCACGACTCCTCTACTCAGACCACAGGACCAAGATCCAGCATCTGATTATGTCTCAAGGAGGAGCAGCACCAGTTGAGTTTCTTTACCTGCCTAAGGAAGAGAGTGGGTATCCACCAGTATGAGTCTTCACATTTCACTGACTTCCACATGTAGCAGATAGACTCAGTGGCTTTCTGGAGTTGAAAAAGATATTGCATACACTGAGCTGTGAGGTTCTAACTATAAAAACACTAAACTGGTGCTTTCAAGCTCCCACTGGCCTCTCTCTCCCATATTTTATAATATTATATTATATATAAATAAAACACACACACAAAAATCAAGCCTGATTATGTAAACAATATTTCTAAGAAATATTGACTGACTTTCCCTCACTGATAGATTCTTTCAGTATATTGTTTTCATTTTCATAAGCTAATGAGTGATTTATGAGAAAAGGCTTTAACTATACTTCCACTATGGAAAAATACAGTAATATACTGATGTAAAAATATCAAATGATGATTAGATAAGGCATATGGGCTCAAAGGAAAATCAAGTTAAACATAATAAAACTTAACATGACTAATGAGAACAATTTCCTTTCTTTACCATTATTCAGCATTATCAATTTCCAACAACAATCACCTTTCCCACCCCCCTAATTTCTGCCTTTTCCATGAAAATAAATAGAGTCCTGGGTGCCTGGCCTGACTCTTTCTGGGCTTCTTTCTGCCATGTGGCTGGGTACAGTAAGAGGGATGGAGTTTTTTGTGGTGCCTGCTTTGCCTACCTTCTAAAAAGGCACACGGCCTCACGTCTCAAACTGAGTTAGCAAGGCGCGAACCTCAGGAGTGAGCTGTTTGGCTGCTTTGGCGGCCTCTGTGATGGCTTTACGGTACAGGCCCTTTCTCTTCTTGTCGAAACGAGACTGGAAGTTTTCTAGAAAGGGGGCAAGCTGAGTAATGGCCAGGAAGGAAGTGGTAGGTGACCCAAACCAGGAGACGCGGGCCTCCTGCCTGACTAAGAGCCCATTATCTTTGCGGCTCACTGTGATGGCTAAGATCCGGGCGGGCCACCAAGGGAAGCCAAGAATTTTAGCCCATACAATGTCCCCTACACAAATGGTCCTGCCATCCAGGGCAACACACTTTGAGACATTTTTTGAAAAAACAGCGGCTTTGAGGGATTTACTGCGCTTTTTTTCATCCTTGGGAGCAGGGGGAGGCGTGGCGGTAAAAGCAGATGATGTGCCGGGGGCAGGGGCCGATCGGAACTCACCGGGAGGGGGAAAGTCAAGGGTTTCAGTTGAGCTACACTCAGAGTTTGATGACTTTAAGTCATCAGCGCTATCGACACTGCACACAGATGTGCTAGAGGAGTCGGGCTGGCTGGGTTTAAGGGTCATGTAGACCACCAGGTTGCCAGCCTTGCTCCCGCGCGTCTCCCGCCCCTCCTGTTCCTCGGGCTCAGGCTGGGGGTCCCTGTGCTCCAGAGCTGAGTGGGGGTGCGGTTGGGGTTGGGCCTGGCTCAATGGGGACTCGGGCGCTCTGTCTAGCCCCTGAGGCTCTGCAGCAGTGGCAGCCTGGCCTGCAGAGCAGGGGGAGGCAGGGGAGCGTGTGGAGTTGCAGCGGGGCGCAGCTAGCTTGGGCAGCGTTAAGCGCCCCCCACCTGGCACTTTCTCCAAGCAAGGCGGCTTACATGAGGAAGAATCGTTTTCTTCGTTACGGTACCTTTGGGGCTTGATGCGCATCCTGGGTGGCAGGGGGTTGGACATGCCAGGTCCTCCTCCACTGATCTGCTGCAGTCGTCGGGTGAAGTGGACCTTCTGGTGAGCCTCCTGAAGAGCTGCGGCCCTCGTCATGGCCTTGGTGTTGCTGCTGCTCCCGGCGGTGACCGTCTCCCTCTGCCTCCGCTGAGCCTTGGCCATCTTCAGCACCTCCCTCGCCTTTGAGTGGTCAACATTTTTGCTCTGCAGCACCTTCTTGGCGTTGAGCTGCACTCGGGAAGCGCTGGTGGCTGAGGACGGTGCCGCCGTGGACACTCCTCTCACCACTCTGCTCCCTGCCGCTGCCCCCTTCACCTGGCTCAGGGCAGAAGTGGAAGAGGAAGTGACCCGTATGGTTGTGGCCTGCCGTTTGGGCCCGTCTGCGGCGCGACCCCTGTCCTCAGAGCGTGCATCGCTGCGGTGCCGCTTGCCCGCTGCAGCGGTGGCACTGTCGCCACGACGACGTTTCGCATCATCATTACGGCAGTCTGAAATGGGGCCCCTGCGTGTCTCGCGCTTGTCCACTTGCACCACAGCCCCTTTGCATTTGTCACACAGCACTTGTCTCGGTCGGAGCTTGATGGCGTTCATGATGGATGTAGGCTCCTCTCTGTACAGCCGGCGCTTTGGCCGTTTGATCTTGCGGGGTGGAGGCTGAGGTAATGACTGGTTGTAGGTGTCCCTGATGAACAACGGAGGAGGGTAAGGGGCCCCTTCCTGAAATAAAGGGGGTGGTTTTGAGGTCCATGGGTTGGGTTGAGAGTTTGGGCTGGGTTGGAGCACTGATGGGTCCTGGACAGGTTCCTTTGGAAGGGCTTCAGGAGGTCCTTGAGCAACACCCTTCTCAGTCTCTGACTGGAATGCTTCCATCTTAAGCTGCATAGATTCTGGTTTATCCTTGTACTCTCTCTTGGGGAATACAGTTATTGGAATTCCATAGGGTCCAAACCTGAAGAGGGAGAATGAAAACATGTAAACATTAAAACAAAACAAAAAACAAAACACACACGCACACACGATTCCATTCATGTTTTGAACATCTCCAGAACTATTGTTAAAGAAACAAAAACTTCAAAAGTCTCCAAACTAACTGCATTTTGTAAGCATTTACAGTTTTGTTTAAGAATGCACAGTCATCAGAGTCTCCACTCCATTAACAGACCCAGTGGTCAGGGGCTGAAAGTAGCACTTAGAGAGATCAAAGAGACTCTGTAGATTGATATGAAATGTGTAATCACCTTTGGCAGTTTAGTTTTATATCGATTTTATGTATTCATCTGGAAAGGGCTGTTGGAGATGTTTTGACAATTTTTCTGCATGACAAGATAAGAGATACCAAACCAAAAATGATCTTACATAGAAAATGCAAAATAGAGACTGCCATAGACCTTCTTATGGCTAAAAATAAACTGGACAATATGCTGGCAAGCCACTTCAAAGCTTTGACACTAAACAGTTTGAGCTGAGCACTTGAGTTCAGCAACTGATCTGGAACAGAAGGTTCTCATCACCTAACTGGGGAAGTGTAGTTCAAATGTATGGTGATTAAACTATAGATATCATATTTCATATTTTACCAATTATGAAATAGATACACATTATCACGTCCATTTCTGCAAACACTCCTAAATGGTGCAAGACGCATCAAGTCAAGAGTCTGATGAGAGACATCATGTCCCACTTATGTCCCACTTAAGAATATGCTAGCCCAATAACACACTCACTTATAGAGCATGTTTATTAGTGCATTTGAGACTATCCAAAACTACACCCTTGAGCGACAATGATGGTATTAAAAACTTTGTCATCAAATAACATAACACACCAAAGACCTAGCCCTACAACATTTCTTAAAGTGCTTTACATTTATGGCATTTAGCTGACACTTTTATCCAAAGCAACTTACAATTATGAGTTTTAAGCAGCTCTTTCTGTTCACTGACCCTTCACTGAGTCAGTTACTTGTACATAAAGGAGTATGAACACACACACACACACACACACACACACACACACACACACACACACACGTAACTAGCATTTTTCTTCCAGCTATCTTTTGCAGCTGTTGTTGATAATACAGGCTGTTTTTAATGTGAGTTAGTGAGTGAACTTCCTTTGCTTTCTGGTCAGTGCACCCACAAACTCAAACACTACTGTGGCATGTCTACTCATTTGATGATAAAGCAGGCGGACCAGTCCGATTATTTGAAACAAACAGGAAACACAGGGCCAAATGTCTTTTAATGACCCTCATTTATGGGTTGTAACAGACTTATGACAATCACCTAAAAACAAATTTGCAAATCTGATTTCAAAATGAAACTGGTAAAATATTCTATGAAAATATGGTATATACATCCCGAGGGAAAAAAAACCCAAAAAACAACCACCCATCTTTAAAATTATACAGCTTCATGCCAGAACACATATACTAACACAGATTTGCAAAGTTAACAAAGTTGGTTATCTAGAGCCTTTTTATCAGCCAAAAGAGGTGTGGTGTGCTAGAACAGGCAGCCAGAAAATTTTGTGGACTTAAGATAAAACCTCAATTTTCTGCGACTGTAGCTAAGAGTTACCGCCTTCATCCAGATATGGCCCAATGCCTGGACTGCCCTCATATACCAAGATCCAGTTCTGACACACACAGCCATCCATAGGCTCATGCTGCATATACATAATTGACAAAGCTGCCATCTTGAAACTGTCCAATATTCTGCAATGCTTTAAAAAACAGGCTGATACTGCACAAGTAAAGATGGCTGCACAGTATATAGATGCCATGTTTCATAAATAGCCTTTAAATATTTAAAGTTTGGGATCTGAATGTATTTCCAAATACAAACCAACCACAGAAACATAAAAGGATTCAAACAAGTCAACAATGGCATTATTTGCCAAGTTGTTGGTGCATATTGGAATGGCACTTGGAGAAGTGCCATGACAAGATACTGGACGGGACTAAGATGGGCATGGGAACCATAGATGCTGTGAGGTTAGAAGAAAGATGCAGGCAGAATGACCTCGCTCAAAATTTGAAAATCTTTCAAATCAGGAAGGTTTATACCAGAATAGTGCTGATTTTATGAAAGAAAAATTATTTTTACAACATGGTTTTTACAACAATGTATATGAACGTGCATATTGTAAGTCTGGAAAGCCCTGGCAAATATAAATATACAACCTAAAGCCATTTTAAATAGTCAGTCAGCAACTGGCTAGATAGCACTGCTATGCAATGAGGATGCAATGAAAGTCCACTTAACTCTGTTTCATGAAGCACTGCTACAAAGTTCTACATTACAATCAGTAGTCAGTTTCCTTTTAACCATGGATGCAATCTCTGTAATGTCATGTATTTCAGAGTTTGCAGATATGAACCACTTATCATTAATGATTTATAATTTATTATGCAAAAATATTCAAAGAACGTGCTCTTTGGATATTGGCTTAACTTTGATACTTAATGTAGACTCAAAGCGGGGAAATTTACGGGGAGAGGAGTGGAACAAAACGAGAAATTAATGGACAAATGTTAGAGGAGGCGTCTGGGTGTTAAGCCTTCAGAGGCAGCCGACACAACGACTTGCATCACTCACTCGCGCAGTGCTTGTTTAGTCGCAGAAAACTAAACTGCACAAATAATGTAAAACTTCTGTAATCGTGGTATCTGAATGGGAGGGGCTCTCTCTGCAAGCGGACAACTACGAAAGGTAAAGAAAGATTTTGATCTAGGGGACCAATAGAGCGAAAAACAGGGTTAATCACCAGATGTAAATCCATAGATGTGAGCGAAGCAGCCGTTTACCTTTTCGAAAGGTCCATTAGCACCCCGGAGAATATCTTTTCGCCTAAACGAAATGACACGACAAGTGCATCGTCGATGATGTGATCCAGCGACACTCGAACCTCCGTCCCAGGTACGAGACCCTCGATCGTCTCAGGGTGTCTTTCGATAGTTTCTGCACAGGGCACCTGAGGTTTCAGCTCCGGATCAGTCCCTGGGTCGCTGAGGTCTGTTTTGAAACTCAAAACAGGATGTGCATGCACATCCTCCGATTCTGACGAGATGAGCGACTGTTCCACGACTATTGGAAGTTCGGGAGATTCCTTACTGAACCCATTAGAAAAGTCACTGATGCAACTTTGTCCAATAGATTCTCCGAGCGAGGTTTCCTCTAAATTGGACAGAGACTCAAGACGATCTGAAGGCTGAGGGCGTTCATGGAAAGCATCCTCCGCAGGTCTAAATTCTGACAGCGGAGCATCGTTCGCAGCTGCAGGCTCCAAGTTTGTCTCATGAGACGGCTGTATCAAACGTATGAAGTCAGTATCTATATCAGCAGGACGCGTTGTCTCTGGATTATCGTAATATTCAACGGCCGGTTCGGCGGTTTCAGACAGGGACAGCCCAGACTCTGTTTTAACAGGATGAGCAGGCAGAGAATGCAAGAACACCACGGATGGTTGCGAGTCAGAGATGGAACTGGGCAAAAGGCAGGCGTTGGATTCGTGAGGACCGACCTCGTTAGCAGCCTCCACATTTGACGAAAACGGTTCTTTCAATCGCTCCTCCACAACGGTAATGTCTTTATGTGTATAGTCCGTAAAAACGTCCTCCTCGGTTGTATCCACGCGGCTCCGAGAACCATCCGTCTCGGTGTGCCCATCCTCTGCATGGACAGTAAGGGCTTTTCCCGCGGCTTGGAGGTCCGGCCTTCTTATTTCCATTCGGACCTGGCTGCATTCCTGAGCTGCATCCACATCCTTGGGTTGGTGACAAAGGTCCATTTCTGGGAGGAAGTCCTGCGTCGAGTGGGCCTCTGGGTTGGCCACATGCTCAGCTGGCTCTGGTTCGTACTCGACCCCGTCCCCCGCTGTTGTTGATGCCGCAGCAGCTCCTGGCTCCGCAGCCACGGCCGCCATTTTCTTTCCGCTTTGCAACTACTACTTGGCCCTCTCCTACTGATAAGATGTGATCCCACCCACAAAAGCAGAAACACTCGCGATTGGCTAGATTAGCGTGCGTATATAAATGAATGGCCCAGTTTTTTGCCATTCAAATGGACACCATGGAAACACCATTGCGATTGGTTGTTATATTGTCAATACCGTTGTTCCCTGGAAAAAAATATGTTTGGCGCCACAAGGGGCAATATTGAGTTGAATGTGTAGCCTGTAATGAGGCCTGTCTGTGTACGCCGTTATATATACTTGTGTGAAAAGTAAATGAACAACTTTACATTACAATGCTAAATGCATTTAAATATAACACTATAACACACACACACACACACACACACACACACACACACACACACACACACACACACACACACAGATATATATATATATATATATAAAATTTATTGTATCTTGTAGACCTGTATTGTTTCATGTTTCATCTTCTCTTTTTCCATACCTCTCCCTCACACATTAATAGCATCATTCATCTCAAGCATCCTGTCTTTTATCCAGTCACTTTGAAATTCCTAACATGTTGACTTAGGTCTGATGATTAGTTAAACAAAATCATGGTCCTGTCACATTTGTATTGAGTATAAGTCAGGACTTTCATGTAGGCCTATCCTCAATAATGTACAGGGTGTCAAGTTATAAGGACAGATTAGCCAAAAATGAATAAGATAACAAGTGGCAAAAGAGTTTTTTGTATCTATGTCATATTCTAGATACAATAGATAAAGTATACAATTACAAACTAAATTCTTTCTTTAGAGAAGCAGTGGGCCAGTACTTTTATAGCATCATAGAACTATTTTATCATTTTTATTCTATACAATTTTGATCTGATTTGATAAAACGTCAAACGTTCACCATCACAACTTAGAAAAATCAACCAATGACATTTGTTTTAATGAATTATACTCACATCAGTGATTCATTACGCATTTATTGTCAACCCCCAAGAGACACTTTGAATTACAGTATTGTAAAAGTTTATGTTTCACTCTGATTTACATTGACCAACTGCTCTGCACTTGGAAACTGTCTTGTGAAGGACACTGGTTAAACATTCTGTAGTCATGCCTCATAATGTTATGTGATTTGTGGTATTTTGTGGGCTCTGGCACTTAAGTGTGTACTCAATAAGCAGTGAGGTCAATGCACTGCATGCAATTTCCTTGGTAAAAAAAAGACAAAAAAAAAACCAAACAAACACTAAACCAAAGAGATCCAATTAAAAATTGAAAATGGGGTCAGAAGTAAGAAAAATATACAGAAGTAGAACACTTCATAGACCGTCATTATGTAATAAATAAACAATGCAAATTAGCATATAGCTAAACATGTAATGATATATAACATTATAGACTTGTTTTATAAGTTTTGTATTCTTATTTAGTTTAGTTAGAGCAGTTGTTAGAAATGTACTATATTTATTATTGCTTATTTAATAAGGACAAATACACATTAAATAAGCATTACATAAATATAATACATTTCTAATAACTGCTCTTTTTTTTTGCTGTGTAACACTATATCAGTTTTTTATATATATAATGTAACATTTAAACTTCATTTTGTCTTTTTTCAGCTTTCCTCTGTATTATACAGCAAGGAGTTGCTTGGACTTGCTGTCCCCCTCACAGATGATAAAATTGTCTTTAAAAAAAAATGTCTAAATCCAAACGAATATGCTACTTAATCTCCACTATAAGAGTCATAGTGGGCATTGAGAGGCCAGCTTTTGCAGCTAACTTCAAAGAAGTGTAGAACCCTGTGAGGCATTGTGACATACAAAGACAGACGTTCCTCATACTTCTCAGATTAAGACTTTAGAAGAAAGAAAAAAAAAACATATTACTCGTCATCTACAGACAGAAACACACACTTATGTGCAAGTGTGACTATCTATCTATCTATCTATCTATCTATCTATCTATCTATCTAACATTGAAAGTTGTAACTTACAAAATGTGATCTTTGAATTTTCACCTGTGAACATTAACTTTGGGAGTTGACCTGTGGCACAATTTGTCATCTCACCAAACCCTGTCTTTATTGTACTCTGACTGTACTCACACACTCTTCATGGCATGTGAAGATAGTCTGGCTCCCATTTCTTGCCTGTCACTGCCCCACAAATGGAGCAGCAACATGTCAAGCAGTAATAGGTTTTGGGTTTTTTTTGTACTTTTCTGCCTATGTCTTTCAAATTTTTGAAGCAAGGTGTATTAACTAAAACATTCTAATCGTCACCAAGATTATTCAGAGTATTCTGTGCCCATCTTAAAAAGTTTAGTGTCTGCTCACAAGCAAGGTCAAGGCACTTATTATGCGCTGCCAAGTTCTATGACTTTTATCACAACTATTGGCTGTGGTCTGTCTGCTCAGCAACAAGTGTTTTCAAGCCTAAAACTGTTATAGCTGTTAAATATAAAGGGAAGACTGTGGGGCCATAAGCAGAAGTTTGGGACTGTTATAAAGACGACACACTTTCACCCACATGAATATGTTAGTTTACATACCACATTCAATTTAAAGTAAAATTTAACTTGTGTATGTTATCGTACTATGCTTTAGAAATACATGAAGGAGTTGCTCCTCTAATTTTGTGCTCATCCTTCACTGAACTCAGTAAAAATAGTTTTTTAAAAAAGTGATTAAAAAGGCTTTTAACGATGATCCTTCCTCATTTAAAGGTTTCAGAAGATCCCACAAAAGGCAGTGGAGGGAGAATTACGTTTATATGGTCCATTGTATTGTGGCTACCTGCTCTGCAGGTGAGTAACCTCATGGTCACATCCTTAATGACTTCTCATTTTACATCTTTTGTCGTACCATCATAAAAGTTTATGGCCTGGTTATAACGGGGACGTTCTTGTCATGTTTTAACAGACAGGTAGACATAAGAGACAGTGTATTTAAGGAGAGCAAATTCATCCATCAGTACCTTTCTCTGAAGTCAGGCCTTACCTTACCTCTCACTCTCCTACTGATCACAATCATCTCTGTCCAGACATGGCTTTCTCTGGCAAATGGGAGACTCAATCACAGCAGGGATATGAAGATTTCTGCAAACTCCTTGGTAAGCAAGTTGCTCTCAAAACTCTTGAAAATGCTGAATTTTCTGGTATATAATACACTATATAATTTTGTTGGATGTTTTCTATGGATCAGAGGTTCAGAATTTTTCTTTGATCCAGTGACTGTGATGATTTCCACATTTTAAATAAATTTCCATTAGTAGTTTTCCTACACCTGGATAGAGTCAGTGCACCCACTTTTCAATCAGAGGCTGCACTGACAGTTTTATATTTTTGCCTTTTAATTTATTTTTAAAGTATTTTTTAAATAGAGTGCTCAAAATTAGTGTTTTAAATCAGAGATGAGAATGGGTTTATAGTCTGTTTTGCACTTCAGGTATCCCCGATGATGTAATTGAGAAAGGTCGTGACTACAAGCTCATAACAGAGGTTGTTCAGAATGGGGATGAGTTCTCATGGACCCAGCACTACCCAGCCAACCACAGTGTAACCAACAAATTTGTCATTGGCAAAGAGTGCGACATGGAGACCATTGGAGGGAAGAAATTTAAGGCAAGACTGAGATAGGTGCTGCTTAAATCAACACCAACGATAAAAAGAAGGCCAGTATCACTACTGAAATTCATGCCACTTCAAAATGAATAGCTTTATATATATATATATATATATATATATATATATATATACATACACACACACACACACACAGCAGAAAAACAACAGTACTGCAAGATGCATCATCAGTGAACTGGCACATCAGCCAAATCTATTTTCTTGTGCTTAATTTGTTGTTAAAACGAATGGGTCTATCAATCAGTGATAAGATCTATGAATTCTATTTATTCCTATTTGTTACTAGGCAACTGTCAACACAGAGGGGGGCAAGCTGAGTGTGCAGTTCCCCAAGTACCACCACACATCGGAGATCAGTGGAGGGAAGCTGATCGAGGTCGATCATTGAAAATGAAGAAAATGCATCATCATGTGTAAAAACTTGTTGTGAATAGATGTGAATACTGATGTACCTTTATCTACAAATATTTTCTTCTGCATTACAGACCTCCACGGTCAACACAGCCAATGGTCCAGTTGTCCTGATCCGTACCAGCAAGAAAATCTAACTGCATCTCCCATGTACATTCAACCGTCCCAAACCTTTTAAAATAAATTCCAGGGGGAAAAAAACTATAGTGACAAATGCCTGCTTTTTTCATTCCAGCAATGTTCCTAAATGGATTACAAATAATAAACAAATATTATTTGATCATATATGAGAGTAAATTAAATCAAGCATGACCTATCAGAACAATTTTGGTGAATGTTTGACCACCACTGGAGGGCAGTCAGTCTTCAGAATGTGTTTCTACCCTGAGGGCACATTGTACCCCTAACAAAAACCTTGCCAGTTCTTTGTTAAAGCATGCTGTGAGGACATTAGTGGAGCTTCTGAGTATTGATAAAAGGATTCATTTTGGCAGATCATGCATTGCAAAACTGAGTTTTAACCTATGACCCAAACACACCATGGCACTGACTAGCCCACATACTAAAGTAACTAGTAGTTTATTGAGTACATGCAGCAGTTAGCTGCTTTTAAATTTATTTCATATTTAACCAGCCACAACACTACATTAATCCCTTCTCTAAAGCAAATGGCTATTAAGAGCTGCAGAATAAGCAGACACACAATACAGTAAAACAATATCTGCAGAGCGCTTTAGTTTGGAAATACCCTTTCTTGATAATTAAAAGTGTACCCCCCTCCAGCTTTGCAAACAAAGGCTGTGAAAATGATCCATTACCCAAGTACCCCTGCACACGCCCCTCCCCCACTCCCTCATCACACTGGCCCAGACATGTGGCCCACCTCTCTGGGCCTGCACATATGCCCCCCACAGAGGACTCGCACAAAGGACGCTCCCTGCTCCTTCTCTGCCTTGTAGACCACCCCCTCTAGCCCTGTCTACACACTAACTATTCAGATAAGATCACTCTCTCAACAAACCAACTAATCTAGCATTACACCCTATCCTGGCATACACTGCTTATCAGCTGCACATTATTCCAGGATCTAAGGAGTTTCTTGAAAGTATTCATCCATCCAAACAGTGTTATCTATTTTTAAGTGATAATTACACTGCCGAGTTTCACATCACAAAATAATTTTTAGGTAAAAATACATATGGCCACTAGGAGTGGTGGAACTATTTAACCATGAAGTTCTTGCCTTCGAAGTGCTTTTATGGTCTTTGGGGAATTTATGAACTAAGATCATATTGCTGAAATACTTCCAAGACTGACAGCTTCCACAGCATACCTCCTGGGTGGTGGTTATATTATTTAATGTTTCATCTCTGCTCTTTTCCTGGAACTGACCATTGCGCTGCATCCCTTTTTAAATTTTTCATTCAGACAAATTTTGATCTAGACAAGGCTGTTTTCTCATTATTTGTTTAGTGGTGTTTAGTGACAGGAAAGAGCCAAGCAGGGCAGGAATCTCCTCTATTGTCTTAAACCCGACACAAAGTGGGGTGTCAGAGGAAAGAGGGAGGGCAATGTTATTTAGGGTGGAGCCAACGAAGGAACACCTCCCACACACATTCTCTTTTCATGTGTAATGAGTCCAGACATTCATATTAAAACAACCACTGAGCTATGCAAATTAGCCACTTTCAGTATTCACAATAGCATAGTGCCATAACATGGACATTTCTACTACATGTATGCTCATTTTATTTTTTTCCAGGATTTACATCCAAATTACATGTTGTTATCCCCCCCCCCCTCAACACAGGTATCTCTCTTCTGCACAAATTGAGGCTTTTAAATAAAACCATAGACCACGGAATGAGCTCTATCAATACTCAAAAGTCTACTAAATTTCTAGAGATTTAGGAGACATTGGTTGCAATGTGCAACATTTTCTTGGTGGAAAATAAAAATCACTGCCTTTCAGCAATAATATCTTGTTATAAAAAAACACTAATGCTAAAATAAACTAGTTGTAAAAATGCTTAAAAGTAACAAAAAAAAAAACAAAACAAAAAAAAAACGAATGGTTACATATTGCACACACAGAGGCTTCACTTTACAATGAACTGAAATACGAATCAGTGCGTGTATCCGTTACAGTAAACACAATGCATCTACCTACATAAAACATGGGACTTCAACATAAAAGAAAGAAAGAAAGAAAGAAAGAATATTGTTTAGGGAATAAAACACTGAACCTTATGACCAGTCAGAAGGACTGTACTGAAATAAAATGTCCTGCAGAAATCAGTAGCACCCCCCCCCCAAAAAAAAAACACAAACAAAACTAAATGGTGTACATTGAGGTAGTTCAAAGTCCAGGACTTTCAGAGGATGATTTTGATCAAGTCCTGTAAAGTGGTCAAAAAGCTTATCATTTAGCAGGACAAAGCAGACACTTTGGTCTTGCTGCCGGTTAAGAACATATTTATTGTGCAGTTGACATCCCTGCAAAACCTGAGAGAAATGGACCGAGTCGGGTTAGTGTTAGTCTAATCTCTAGTTTCATGCACCAATCCCTTATGAATTATGGTTGAACGTTGGAGTCTGCTTCATGAATATCATACTTCACTTAGAATTTGTTTAAGAACGCAACACTTGCTGACATTTTCATAAAACAAAAGAAAGCATTTGGAATGGTAACGTTCCATGAAATGGAAGAGAAAATCTCAGGTGTCAACCCAAGTGTCCCATCTCAGTTTCACTGATGTCCATGTGTGGACAACCATAACTCTCCAAAAAGACAAAGCAAATCAGTAGCACAGCCGAGGATGCACGAGTATACCTTATTATAACCTATATTTTACTCAATATGAAAAATAATGTTTCCAACCATCATGACAGATCCAAGTCACAGCAGGCATGTGAGGTAATTTGAATGGACCACAGTGACCAAATGGATGAGGTAAAAGACAAGTCATCTTTGTGCTGTAGTGAGCTTAACATGCATGAATCAAGGGATTCCCCCCCATGGGTAAATAGCTTGTAAAGCTCAGCTTCCACCAGTATGAGCTACAGAGAGGAGGACAGATGCCCCTGTCCCCTGGGGATTTCCACTCCATCTGCCTGCAGGAAAACCAAAGGGACAGGGCTCTGGGCCAAGAGTGGCGACCACAGTGTAACAGCAACATTCCTTATAGACACCTTTAAAGCAGACTCATTAAAAAATAAAAGAGAGAAGAAATTAACCACTTCATACAAACATCAGCTGTTTCAATGGCATCGTTTCTTTCAAGTAATCTGTGCATCCCTGATATGTGGTTTCTCACTGTAAACGATACCAGAAGGGAGACAGGTTTCTTGGTCATAAAGCCATCGTTTCATTTTTAAGGCAGCAGCATCAAAGGACGACACAGTAACTCCAGTGTGAAATTACAAGAACTCCTTGTTTTAAAAAAGCAGTTCTGGAGTCTAGATCTCCACTGGTTCTCTTCTTAAGGCTTTGTATGGACACAAAATGCTCCACATGCTAAGTGTGTAATAAACATATCTTTTACTACTGGCATTCTTTCTCCCCTTTCTCTCTCAATGTAGGCTTTGCTTAGGAAATCTGTCTGTCCCAGAAGGTCCTTTCTTATCAGCTGGAGAAACAGGCAGCTATATATTAAAATCAAGGGACATGAGGAAGAAAACAAAAAAAAAACAGGCTCTCCTGTTGACCTAAGTCAACACTATGACCTCTGCAGGATCCGCACGTCTGTTGGTCTTCTGTTTGGAAAGTTTGTGCCTCTGACTGAGCCGAAGCCCTTCAAGGGCAGAGGGTGCGCTGGAGGAAGGGAGAGCGGAGGACAGCGGGCGACCCAAGTTCACTCTGTCCTCCCTGTCCTGGCGTCACCTGTCAAAGCAGCTGGCCGTGAAGCTGTGGTGGGAGCCCAGGTAACCGGTGCCGTAGGCCAGGCCCACGCAGTGCCGTGGCTCGGCCCCCACGCCCACCTGCACGGAGAGGGGACCCTGCAGGGGCAGGCCGCAAAGCCCCGACGCCAGGCTGGGGAACGACGGAAAGGAGGCGGGCGGTAAGGAGGCCGAGAGCAGGCCAGCCTGGTGTGGCTGAAGGTAGTCCCGCGAGGCCACAGGGCCCAGGGCCTGGCAGTCAGCCAGGACGTGCAGCTGGGACAGGGCGGGGGAGTGCTGGGTGAGCTGCGCGTAGCCACCCGCCTCGAGCAGCAGCTGCTGGGAGCCTGAGGCGGGCTGCCTCTGGAGCACCGTGGCAGCCACGCTGGGGGAGGCGTGGGCCTGAGGCTGCAGACCCTGGACGGACGACGGGGACGACTTGGATTTGTTGGCTTCTTTCACATCGTTGTCATGGGCACTTTAAGAAAGACATGGAGAAAAATGTGAAAGGGTTAAAAGCTATTCCACATTTCTGAGCCACACCAGTAGATTCAAATGCTATACCTTTACACATACTGATTCTATCTGCATTATGCACTATAATCATGGCCTGCTCTTACAGCAGCATGAGCTGGATGCACTGAGTCAGGTGGTCCCAGGAATAGCCCGTGAGCAAGTGTAGCACCGTGGTCCAGCTGGGGGAGATCTGTAGGCAGATGCGGGAGGCCGCAACGCAGGCCGCAGCCACCTGAGAGGGCCGGAAACTCAGGAAGGCATGGTCTGGAACAAGAGACATGTGTCATTCTGAGAAAATAATCTGCATATTATCTGTTTCATTAGCATGCATATCATCTTTTCCATTCTTAGCCCCGTTATTAACAAATCTATTGTTTTTTTTGGGTTTTTTTTTTTAAGTGCACACACTTATATACTTGAATTCATCAGATTACTCATTTCAATCTGGAATTTGCACCTTGGAGGGAGACTTCTAGGAAGTAGTGTGTGTACTTGTCCATGAAGGCTTTGGTCTTGGACAGCGAGGTCAGGGGCCAGCCGTTGTGCAGGTCTCCCTCCTGCACAGCGGCGTGGAGGTAGTAGTCAATGAAGTGGGCGGGCGTGGGCATGCACAGGTTCCAGCCAAAGGTCTCCAGCAACAGAAGCTCCATTTTAATGAGGTCACGCTTGTTGAGGGCGAGGTTCAAACTGCACATGAAGCCCAGAGTGTTCAGCTGCTCCAGTTTGGGAACTCTGTCCTCCTTCTCCTCAAATTTACCTACAAGATGACAAAGGCACAAAGGCTTAACTGATGGGCAAGATTTCTGTCTGGGACTGTGGAGTCCATAACATGAGTGACTTCAAAGAGAGAGAGAGAAAAAAAAAAAAAAAAAAAAAAAACACTAAAGGAACACTGTGCGAATGTCCATCAGCATGACATGATTTTAAATCTAGACGTTATGCAAGTTTAAACAAAAACAAGCATCTTCCTTGTTGCCATTCATATAGCTCCAAAGATAATGCACAAATCACGCCATTACAATGTAAGCAGATGAAACAGCAGCAGCAGCGGTCTCTGATGAGGACAGAGCAACAGGGGGGGCAGAGCCCTGGGTGTGAACCGCCATTCACACATTTCACTGTTGGCATTTCAGGCGTCAGCATCTCCGAGAGGTCAGTCTGCCAGGCAGAATAAGCAATTAGCACAGAGTCCAGACGTCAGAATTGTCCATGCACTCGCATGCCGCAGTGCGGACAGCAAACACGGAAGGCATTTTCAGCTCATTTTTTGATGCAGCGGTAACAATCAGATAAGATAGTCTTCAGCAAACATCATATCTTTAAAACTGGCATGATGGTACATGGCAGACAAAGCATTGTGGTTTAATGAGAGGAGGTCTGTGCTGACTGTTCCTTAGACTAGAATTCCTTAGTGCCCTTTGTACCCCCTCCCCTTGTTCTAGGTGTTAATATCTTTACAGCAAAGTACTAGGCTCCCCTCTATTACTTCCCCTGCAGTTGGATGCCCCAACAATAAAGGACCTGTGACCCCCGACCCCTCCAGCGCACGCTTGGTCGCTCACAGGGGGCCCCTGTCCTCAGATCAGTGGTGGGTGTGAAGAGGACCTTAGCCAAGGAGCAGGGGTTCAATAAAATTCTTCACAAACAGTGGTCACACCTGCATTCCATGCGGAAAGCCTTGTGTCTAGCTACCATGTACTATGCATGGATGTCAAAATGGCTCACAGAAAACTAAATTCTGCTGAAAGCTAGAACTTCAGTCATCTATCTAAAATTTTAACGTGTGTGAGACATTTAAGAGCACAGCATGTTGACAACTTTTCAATAGTAAAACATGTAATACCATTTTGGGCGATTGGGCTGCTGACAGAAAATGAGATTTCCTTCACCCTCTCTGTTGGCATTTTGATTCTTTTAATTTACACTTCACCATTCAGTGGTTCCAGCGCTAGTATGCATGACATTTATATTAGTAACGTGTGCTGTACATTTAATCTCACTTGCACATTTTGAGATTTATTCATTTTTATACCATGCTTCTCCAGCACCCATGATACAAGCCTCTCTTTTCTCAATTATCCAAGTATTATTAACGCCCTTCATTAGCATCAAACCTCGGGGGACGTCCGTCACACTAATCTGAACATCAGAAACCCTGCTGAGTGTTTCAGTTCAAACCTGCCCCTCCAGGCTGCTCTGGCCTCCCCTCCTCCATCTCAGCCTGGGGGTGGGGAGAGGTGGAGGAGAGAAAGAGAGCGAGAGAACCAGCAATGGATATGCTATGCTACATTGCTTTCTAGAAATTTTGGAAGGGAAGAAAAGTTTTTTTTGGGGGGGGCGGTGGCACATTAGCCATGCTACAAATGAGTTACTATGCAATTTGTCTTGGGTGGAAATTGTTCAAAATATATATGTTACTTCTTTTTAAACCAAAAACATTATTGCCAAAGTCTGGAAATAATGGTGCCAGTGACACCTATTGACAATTCTGAATGGCCTGCGTCTGGCTAAAGAAAATGTAACTCTAAAGTCATCCACTTTTTGACAGGCATTGTGCCGAGAGACGTACTCTAAACTAGTTAGCATAACAAATCTGGCATTTGCCAGGCGCTTGAGAGGAAATTGTGCTGGATTTAAAGGCAGTGGGCTCCTCTCCTCCCCCTCACTCGCACAAAAAACACAGCTGATAACACCAGACGCTAGGGTGCATCCACGCATTCCACAAAGCTGCACATGGCAGCCCCTCAAGCATTACTATCACAACACTGGCTTTAAGAGCAGTCGTTTTGCCCATTAGTTCTACAATTATTACACAACACTCGGTCTAGACTCCAGTGGCAGGCAGGGTTCTTCTGCACACACTCACTGGTGCTGCCTGCAGAAAGCTTGAGGCTAGAGAGCTGATGAAGGGAAAGAGGTGCACTGAGGCAGGCAGGCTTAGATGAAAGCCATGATTAAACCACATCAAAGTAACAGAGATTTGAGAAGGGATTTCAGAAAACAAAGCAACTGTAGAGAAACAAATTAAAAGCACAGACTTGGGCAGGCCTATCTAAAAATATGCCCTGGATTCTGTGAGGCATATTGTTCTATTCAAAGTGAGCAATACCCCTCCATTTGTCAAAATAAATAATGTCCTCGGCCTGAATAGCTGCGTCCCCCGGGCTAGGCCTAGAGCAGGACTCCCTTGGCCCCTCGCACACTCGCCGCTCAGAGTAAGCAGCTCGAAGATGTGCCCAACAATAGCAGCAGTTGCGTGAATCAATGAGTCAGGAAAGGGAGGGGGGCTTCAAACATGGAACATCAACAAGGTCATTACTCATTCAGTCTAACGCTATTAATTAATGTCTGCACTGTGCCAATTGTCAGCCAGCCCAAACAACCCTCTTCTAAGAAATCAAACGAAACATCAGAGGGATGAATCCAAGATTTCAGGACATAAAGAAGCTGTTGTTGAAACAAACTGAATATGTTTTAAGCAGAGGATGAAATGTGGGCAGAAAACACAGGGACTTTGTTATTAACAGTACAACACTGTTAAAAGGCAAACCAAATATTCCATGAATGCAGAATGCTAAAAGGTCTTAAAATGTACACACACCAAGGACACACTTGCTTGATTTTTTTTTTGGTTATTCTCTAAGGACAATTTCCTCCAATCAATTTGGACTTGGGGATATAGATGTAGGGTGTGATAAAGGACCCAGTTTCTAAGTCATGTCAAATCCCAACAGACTGCCATACAAGCAAGACTCCTCCTGTTGTCTCACCTGTGCCTCATTTTTGCCTCACATTGTTCGGGTGTAAGCACACATGCCTGTAACTGATAACACATCACCACATTGCTTTTTGCACTGATTGGCAAGACAGACTAACCTGTTTCCTGAATAATAAATCTCATGAGGATATCAAGCAGTACGGCCATACCACCACTCAACGTATCTCTCCTGAAGAGCCAGCACAGGCTGTCCTCCAAGCTCAATCCGAGTCAGACATCAGCACTGGCTCGGAGGTGAACCCAGCATGGAATCCATCCCCAGCAGGCCAGCTGGGTTTGCTCAGCTCTGTAGAGCAGGGGACCGTCAGATTTGTCGGTGTGAATGTTGCCTTGACGACTAAGTGAGGGCCCTGTGGGGATTGTGGAGGCCGTGGCCTCCCGTCCACACAGCTGCCCCACGGCACAGCGCCGGCCAAAATGAGTGCCGCCACAGCCAGTAACGACCCGCAGGGCAAACTACAGCATGTGGCATTCTGATGCACAAACTCTGCAATTAATGTTAAACCTAACAAAGGCAAGCTCATCATTTCATTTTGGTGGTGGAGACTAAAGCGACAACTGGGACATTGCTCCACCATTTTAGCTGTGCGCGGCATTCTTCTTGGAAAGACGTGCACTGAGTCTACACTAGGAAGCTGACTTACTGGCTAAGAGCAGGCAGGAGAGGGCTATGACGTAGAGTTGCCTCACTGCCACATCATAGTGGTCCATAAAAAGGTCGAGAAGATAGACTGCCAGGTGACGCGCAGTGGGGCACAGCTGGTAGCGGTTACTGAGGACGGCCAGGAGGTCTGCAAAGTAGCGTCTCATTCCGATTTGCGGTGAATGGGCGTGGTATGTGGGCAGCTTCAGCTCCTGAGGAGAGAGGAAGACATGGATGAAGGTGGACAGGAAAGGCTGTGGCAGTAGGGTGGGGGGGGGGGGGGAATGGATTAAAAAAAAGTCCCTTTGACCCGTTAGGGGATTCTGCTTTCCTCAGTGAAAGATGATAAATATTCAAATATTGTACACTGAGCTACATTCATTAATTCCTGTTAGTGCACTAATGGTTAAGGTTAACAGGATTTTCTTAATATTTTGTCAACAATCGATTCATTTAAATACTTTCCCAGCTGCAGTCTATTAAATAGAAACTGAAACGGCATAAAATGATAATGGCACATTTAACGCTCGGCTTTCCAGCACTTCTGCTTTATGATGGCTGTCTGAGAGCGTGCCGGTTCCTTTGCAGGCGCAGCCGTCAAGTCTCCCAACCATCTGTCCCTCAGGGGGAGAGGGGCTGGGCCCTGACCCTCTCCCCCTGCCCCTTTGTGGAGGCCATCCACAGTTTAGACAACTCTACAGCTGCTGCTCTCCTTGAATGGATGATCGGTGCATCAACTACACGTCCCTGTGCTAGAACACAGTCATCATTCCTAGAGCAGTAAGGCTTAGAAGTGAAGTAAGTCCCTTTGATTTGGGAAATTTTAAAGAATCCATAGATCAAATGAGCAAGAGCAGAGGAAGTAAAACTAGCCAAATCAGTTCACTCATCCTGCATCTTCCTAGTCATGCTAGTTTCCACAAGGTTGCTTCCATCATGAAAGAAATCCCAGAGAATGGCTAGAATTCTCAGACATTTAAGTAACAATTTTAAAAAGCAAAAAATAAAACCAGTGAAGTGGAATTGTTAGCATAGGGACCGCAACACCAATTATGAAAATGTAGTCATACTCCTATAAACTGCCAGTCTAATCAGGCATGCTACATTATACAGCATTTTAAAAGGGACTGGTTCTCATTACTGCTGTGTGTAAACAAGCTGGTAAATCCAAACGAATTCAGCAACAGAGCAGGCGAGAAAAATGCCAGCCACATGGGAGGGTATTCAACCAGTCACCCATGTACAACACAGAGCAACCTTCATCTGATCTGGGAGAATATTAATTCCACAGAATATTTCGGCATTCCATTACAGAATAATCTGAACAAGACGACACAGATTATTCTGATGTGGCAATGCAGCAACAATAAGGCTAGTGTGCATTTTCACAAACAGCAGTGTAAATGGTTTCAGTGCTGCTGTGTATTAAACTGATGCCGTGCAGGAGGGAACTGAAAGAGAAACATTTTGTAAAGTTGCGGTGGAACGGCAGAAACACGCATGGCAAATGTTTTACTACAGATTACTCAAGGGAACAACCCATAGAAGTAAAACACACAACAAAGCATTTGCATCTGTTTTTAAACTCCATTCTTCATGCTCATGACTTGCTGTATATTCACCCAGCAGCACTGCAATTTTTTTTTGTTGCTTCCCATGAGCCACCATTGGAAGTCACTGGAGCCTGTGTTTCACAAGCCAGTATAGACATGAAATCAGTCAAATGCCTCTTTTGAAACGGCAAAGCTCCCCACTTAGTGACACATCCTAGCAGTTAACACAAACAAACATGCTTCCTAAATTTGTCATACTTAACATCAGTTCTCAAGTGGAACCATACTCCAGTCACTTGGAATGAAATTTAATTGTGACAAGTTTGCTAAACAATTCTTGCATATGAACACAATCTAAAACACATGCACTGAATCAGGTTTGACATTCTGAATTCTGCAGTACTAAGGCTTTACTCGCCTATAATTCTGCTGTTAGCTTTCACAGGAGCCACATAGAGAACTTCAGTAGTGCAATATAGATCCAATCATCAAATTAAGTCTCCAACTGGACTATATTTAGATACAAATATTAAAATAAACTAGATTAAATAACTATTACAAGAAACATAGATGTATTATCTTATGGGCCACTGCCATCTCCTTGAAACACTAAATTACAGGAAAAAAATTAATGGTCTTACAATTAGTAGCAATGATTCATCTTTATACCATCTTGTTAATAGTCAAACTCAAGTACAAACAAACCAAAACAGAAAATTTCCACTCTGCACTCTCAACAGGACATGGGCATGATATACAGCCCACTATAAACAGGCCAGACAATAAGAGAACAACACACAGTTAACACTTCAAGGACAACCAGCCAGACTGAGCAAATGCACTTCCTCCCTGCATCCCCATCAGACTGTCAGCACACAGCAAACTCCTCCACATCCCCACAAGGTTCAGGTTCTACTGAAGCCATTTCCCAGTGCTCCTACACAAGAGTTTCTAATTTGCCCAACTGTTCAAGAAAACAACTGAAAAAGAAGCACTAAGTGTATTCTCTTCATACCGTACATCTGAGCATATCAGTCACAGCGCTTAAATGAGAAGAAATGGTGGGTAGGATGGGCAGCTTTTAATGGCATCCATATTAAGGATCTAGGAAGTAAAGGCTATTAACTGTTGTGTAGGGCAGGAACATTGTCCATTCCACAGAGAAGGAGGGGACACATGGGATGTTTTCTTAAGGAGATGTGAGATTTCACACCTCAGCTTCAAAGACAGCTGGAAATCAGACCAATCTGAATTGTTCCAAATTATTCCGAGACCAAGCTGAAAAACATAGATGAATGTTAGATGAAAAATCACCATGCTGAGACTCTGACGGGGACGCTCACCTTAATCCGAAGAGCCTGATGGATGTCTGCTGCCAGCTGGCTTTTCCACCACTGTCCCTCTGGTTCCATCTTTCCCATTCAGAAAGGCCTTAGCCTGTAAGAAAATATAGAAACAATTCATTATTTCCAATACATCCTTAAGTCAAAACAAATATATACATACTCAACATTTACCTGCTCTCATCATATCCACAAAACCTGAGAAGAGTGTTGCATTAAATATTTCTAATTAAAATTAAATATAAAAGTTGTTCTATACTGTAACCTGCACCATCAGTTGTGAGAGTTCACAAAGTTGCTCAAGCAGTTACTTAAAAGCTCGGCTATAGCATAACCCCTCTTTGTATGTAGTTGATATCACGCCTCGTTACTTTGCCCTGTTATAACACTACATCACTAAAAATGATTTGCTGTTTTAAGACACAGCGCGGCCGAATGTACAATTTTAGGAACTACCACACCAAATCTAAAGCGACAGATTTGGGATCTACTGCCACCAGCAAACCACGAGTCGTTTATTAGTCTACATCAAGCTCCGTAAAGTACACAGTTGTGGCTTAAAACACAACTTAACTCGACAACAAACAGCCTTTAAACTTCGCAAAGACCGAAGTAGAGTGCGCAGTCTTTAAAAAGGTCAGAAACACGCCGATTTGTGCGGCATTACCTCACGACCCGTGTCTTTCCACTGAAGAGACAACGACACTCCAAACCCCTTTGTTTCAGAATTGCTGCATTCTGTCCTATATCCTTTGTCGGACGAACGAACACCTTTCATTCGTAGAGAAACAATACCTAACCAAGATTATTGTCGTGTACCACACAAACACTCCAATGTGAAGGATCTTTCCCCCTCACTGCCTCGTGTTTCCTAATAAGTTTGACTTATTAGAAAGACGAGTTTTTTCCCTCGTCGTCCCGTGCGGTGTTCCCCCAGTGGCCAGAGCGGACACCCTAATGATATTGTAGTGAGAAGCAAGATGAATGGTTTAAACGGGGAGGAGTCCAGGGCCATTGAAACACCATGTCTCCTTTAAGGCCTAAACATTATTACCCGACATGTCTATATTTTAAAGTTTAGAAAATATGCTTTAAGTTATATGTTCTTCACTGTAAGTGTTGAAAACTCATATAAGCATATTGTGTTATTTGTCTTATAAGTTAATTTAGTTGTAATTAACTCCAGTATTATGTATAGTGATAAACGAAGTATAGATGGATCCCATTTATGGATATTTGATTAGGTTACATTTTATTTATTCATTCAGATTTATTTAAGAGGTTAACTGTTGTCCTCTTCGTTTTCCAAAAACTCGTTGGGTGATTTCAAATACATAGAACAACGTTACCCTTTGATAATCATATATTCAACAAACTCTGCACATTTACCATTTAGCTGCTATTTTCCAGCATGTGCGTTAGGATGAATTTAATAAAACGGCACCGAATGTTTTCAAATTAAAAGCCCCGGCATTTATAAACGCTTTATCGATATCTGACCACTAGATGGCCCCTGAATTATAAACACATGGGCACATAGGCACATTCTAAGCACTCGTCATCGAAAAGATATGAACACTGTGAAAAATAATGCAAAATCTCCGTGGTAATTTTTTAAAAAGTTCCCAAAAGCGTTTAATTGCAAAGTGACCTATTATTAAATGTAATTGCTGAATTTCTAACATTCAAGAGAATGTAAAGGTTTGAAGAAAATTTAGGGCAATGTGTAGTTTGTGTTATCTAAGTGTTTTCACAGAAAATAAATACATACATAAATAAATACTCTGTGTATTTTGTATACTATGTCCATTTGAAAGGTATAGTCCTACTAAGTCTTGGAAATTAGGACCATGTAATATTTTTATTAAACAATTGTTTACAATTTCACATACCAAGAAATTGAAATATTGATATTTATTGTATATAACTGCATTTGCAAAGAACATTTATGGATAATTAAAATAACCTATATTTACAGTTCACTTTTGGGCATGTAACACCCCCTTTTACCCAAGTTAGCACTAAAGTGCTGGTTATACCCACTGATCTACTCAAAGGGAGTTATGTATATCTAAGACATTCAGCGGGCTTGTGTGCAATGATACCAATGGGCTCATATTAGTACACCCAATTATATTATGCCATTAACACATTTCTTCTGCCAAGATCAACTGGTTCACATGTTTTAACTTATATAGCATGCATGATCTAGTCCCATTCAGTGATCATCCCAGACAGCACAATAAACCTGGAGGACACTGAATATTTGCTCTTTAATGACCTCAGTGCCTCTCATTGCATAGTAACACTTGAAGCGCTATATTCCATGCTGATATATTTTACCACACTACATCATGAGCCATGTGCATGTGTTCAGTAAGCATATCAATGTTTCAGTTCCACCAAAAAATAAATAAAATTCTATTTTAAAAATGCCTGGGTGGTAAAATAGGGCCAAAGGCACTCATGTAGCCACTCTATTTGGAGAGGCCATTTAGAAGGCTGGTATTTCCCAAGGTTTATCCATAGGACCCCAGCACTATCGCTATGATGATAGTATTATAGGGCTGAGGAAGTTATATTTAGATGGCCCTGTGACTGCACTGGCCATGCTAGCAGGATTCCAGAGGCCAGCACCAGCACAGCTAGACCAGCACCTGCTGTCAAAGCTAACTGCCACAACACCTCCTCAACTTCTATTGGGCCTGGACCCCATAACCTGGGCCAGCTCTCATCAGCTAAAATATAAGGTCTGATTCATCTGTTCTGAAGCCCTTTTCTTAACACAGGCTCTAAGAGGGTATTTGATCTTAGTTCTTGTTTTAGCTATTTACATGTGTGAACATAAAATATATTTAAAGATGCATAAAATTTGTAGTTTATATTTCTTTTTTTCAATGACAGGTGTTTCAGAAAAATCTGATCTGAAGAGTTCCACCAGGTGGGCATCTTGGATCAGGTGAGCACTTTAAATTGGCTTCAGGTGGGAGAGCATCATATACAGTAACTGTCACCAAGGAACCTTCAATGTTTTTCTTTCACATACCCAGAAGAGCTGGTACAAACACTGGAATAGTAGAGTATGCTTACACATCAGTGTACTGACCACTCTCTCCTTAAATAGGACAAAAAAAAGAAGTGCATTATAGTAAAACTATATAAAAAGTATAAAAGTAAATTAGTCAAAAATGTGTTACTTTTAAAGCATTTTGAAGTCTTCTGCAATGTTGAAGAGTAACATCTCTCTTTTTCTTTTCTGGAGAAACTGCAGAACTCAGCAGAGGTGGTCAGATAAGAATCGTATGACCTTCCTTGCTGGATGTGAGACATTTGTTTCTGATCATAAACTCCTCTGTTCTGGGGGTGTGACCTGCCCAATAGGCCACTGCCTGCCTGTTCTACAGAACTGGAACAAAGAAATTCATTCTTCTTTTTTTAGCCTAGTCTTTTGTTACTACCAAACTGCTACAATGACAGACAAGACCTTTCCAAGTGACATTTTAAAAGATTTGACTCCCTCATCCTTTTACTTTAAAGGAAAAGCCAATGAGTTTCCAACAACAAGAGGAGGTGAGGAGGAGATTAACCCAGTGCTGGATGATGACGCATGGGATGACTCATCAAGTTCATATTGTACTGCCCTTTGCTCTCTTAGTGAATATAGTGAGGTTCTGGAAAATGAGGTTTGGATTCTCCGCAGTGAGCCACAATGCAGGACTGAGTCCACACACTCTGTAGGCCCTGCAGAAGAAATATCAATAAACTCTTCATCTGTGAATATTGCTCTACTGCAAGAGTTTAAAACAAAGATGGATGAAAAAACAGTGTCACAGGATGCTCTAATTAAAGAATCTCTGTGTGGACAAAATAAAGTCTCTTCACAGACGTTCATATGTTAGAATCAAAATTTTAACTATCAAAAATAACAAGTCCTAAAATAACACATCCTCAAATTATAAACCTGAATCCTATAAATATATAGTCTACAGATGTTGAGCAAGATTGTGCTCACCCTTGTAACTCATCCAGGAAAGACATTGAAACCATGAAATTGAAACCATGGAATTAATTAAGAAGCAGCATGACCACAGCTCAAACTGCAACCAAATCTGTTGAAAATCATGACTGTGTGAAATCCAGATTTACTTCAAAAACTATTTTGACCACAAGTGAAGGAAATCAATATAGCTGGGAAAGAGAACAACAACACCCTGGCATTAAGATAAGACACCGAAGTACATCAGCAAAGCTCCAGAGAGGGCCCCAATAAGCACAGTGCTGAATACAAGCTCGACAGAGGTGGGTCCATCAATAGCTATATGAAATCGGAGGGGGAGGAGCAGAGTATTCGGGTCGGAAAAGAGCAGGCAGACCTGTCACTCAGAGCCAGGAATAGAAAACGGACTGCAAGCTGCACCTCTGCGCTCACACCCAACAGGCAGGAGTTAAGAATCCCGCCACACTGTTATTCAGAGTGTATCCTCGCAACTTGCTACCAACACCGGCCACGGAGCCCTCCTGTTTCCTGAACGCTGCAAAAGCAGAGCTGTCTAGACGTCTGGCTGTCCAGACCACTCCTGCCAACCGCCCGCAGCAGCCCCTGGCAGCTTTGCAGTGCTGCAGACAATACCAAAGGAGGATTCGGAATGGCCACAAAGCTAGCTGAGACAACCACCAAAGTGAGGAGCCGCACAAGTCTGGACCACTTAGGATCCAACTGTCCTGACGCTGACTACTCGGATGCTGCTGACAACTATGGTTGCTGGTCCTCATCTCAGCTGTCCTCTGATGGATGCATCCATGGTTGGTCCAAGGATGTTCTGTCCTGTAAGTTGTCAATGATACCAACAATTAAGCATAACACTTCAGCTTGCTCAGAGACCAGCAGTGTTGAATGCATTGACGTGGCCTTGGAAAGCCACAAAGAAGTGAACAGAAGTGCAAAGACTGTACCGAAGAGACAGATTCAGCTGAAAAGACGGGACACTGTAGAACATCCTTCCAGTGAAAACAATAATGCTCTCCACCATGTCCCGGGGCCCAGCCGGCCCCGGGACCTTCTCCATCGCCAGCACAGCACCCCTGCAGCTCTTCATCAGGACTGCCGTGAATTAGAACAGCACTCAGTTCAGGCTGAACGAAAGCAGAGGCTTCAGAAGTCACTATCCCTAGACGAAACATCCGGCAAAACCAAAATGGCTTCCTGCATCATTAAAAGTGTCCTTTCAAAGAGGATGCAACATGAACAGAATCTTCAAGACGTTTCTGATCGAGCATTTGCTCCTAGCATAGCTTATAGCAAAGCCAGTAATGATTACTTGACTTCTGCTAAGGAGGTGTGCAATGAAGTCACAGGTCCTCTTTCAGACTGCTTTACTTTTTCATCAAGTCCTACTCTGAAGCCTAAGTCCAAAACAAAGAGCAGCTCTATTAAAGAACATATCAGTGTGAGCTCTAAAACACAGGCCAAGCTGATAGCCAAACACAGCTTCAACCCTCCGTTCAGTGGCTTAAGCAGGACTGAATTTCTGGGCCGTGGTACTGAAATAACCATCACTTCCGAGAGTGAAAAAGAGAAGCTGGGTCTCAGTAAGGAAGCAGTGTGGCTGAGTAGCCAGAGCTCTGGGGAGAAGCTATCCTGTGATTCAGCAAAAGGCAAAGCCTGCAATCCAAGTGTTGCCAAGCAGGCCACGGTGAAAACCACCCCTGAGGAATGCCGCACAGCACAGGGAGCCCATAAACAACAAAATGTCAAGAATCAGCCCCTAATCAACTTGGAAAAGGAAAAGAAACAAAATGAGGTCAAAGAAAGTACACCGAGTCCCACAATGGCTGCCTGCCTGGGTCATGGTCTGGATGCAAACACAAGTGATAATGCCCTGTCCCAGTTTGCTCAGTGTGGTGCTGTAAAAGCGCAGCAGAGTGACAGGGGAGAACTCAGGACACCTGGACTGTCAGTGAATATGGGTGCTCAAAGCCAAGGGAAATTCAAAGCCATAGCCCCTGTACACATGGTAAGGGATATGCGTAGCTTAGTGAAAAACAAATACAGCCTGTCATTCAGGGGCCCTGCTGAGGCAGGCCAAGGGCTAGAGGACAAAGCCCATGATCTATCATCAAAAATGCTCCATCAAATTAACAACCAGGGGGGGGACAAAGGGAAGAGATACAATCAAGATGAAAAACTACATGTGCAGAAATTCACTTCACCACTTGCCCTGGACAGGATCAGAGATCTGGCCCCTCTTCTTGCTACTCCCAAAGGATGTGCAACTAAGGCTACTGCTTTCTTGGAATCACATGACAATATTCCCAGCGCTGGATTTACAAAGGTCAGTCCAATTAGCACAGTCAAGCCAAACAGTTGTGCCCTGTCAAAATCTCCAGAGGCACAGAACAGCCAAATTGCCACCAGCCAAGCAGATGTCCAATGTAGCAACACAAATGTGAAACAAACAAACTGGACAGACATAGCGCTACGAGCTAGTGAGGAGACCTCAACTGAGATATCCAAAAATGGACAGTCTGTGGACTCCAGCAAGCCAGGATATGAGAAACGCAGGGGCTCTGGTGAACCTCAGAGTCAGGAGCTGGCAGCTGTGCAGCAGTATTGCCCACCTTCAGTCAGTTCTGAGCAGCAAAATAACTCTAAGTCATCAGATCAAATATGTTCTGCAAACAAAGATGGTCACCAAACACCAGGCCCACCTCCCGGATCCCAAACCTCAGCCGGGCCTCTGTCTACCTGCATTTTAACTGTTGCTCCAACACCAGTGTTGCCTCCATATTTCTACAAACCCAATTCCCTAGGCTACCAGACCATCTCTCCCCATATGGGAACAGTTAGCTATGTTCAAGGCCCTCTCTTGCTACAAACGCCATCTCACAAGCAGCCAACAAATAGTCCTGTGCCTTTGATGAGATCGCTATCTGAGGAAGGAAGACTGCTATCTTTGCCTTGCCAAACAGATGGATGCACTGTGCAAGCCTCCTCTATCCAGTCAGAAAATGAAGAAACTAGGCCAAAGAAGCCTTCTCCCGACACTCAGCAGTGCACAGCTTTCACCGCATTATTGGGTGCCAAGGTCACGAGAGGGAATGCAAGCTTTCTGTATCCGGAAGTAGGTGAAGGTTTGGCACAGAGTTCCCACCAGCTGCTGCTGGACCCTGAAACTGGCCACTGCTTCTATGTAGACAAGCCTCAGCTGCCACAGCGCAAGATGCTGTTTGACCCAGAGACCTGCCAGTACATTGAGGTCCTCCTGCCACGGCAGACGCTCTCTAGCCCTGCTTTGCCACATCCTTGCCCAGTACCCTTTACGCCTTTTCACATCCCTGCCATTTACACTCCACCTTGCCTGTCTTATGTCCAGGCACACCATGCAGTGCTGCAGCCACCAGGACCCTGAGATTTCATAGGACATAATAGTGAAAATGGAATGCAGGCCCTTTAAATTGGATGGCCCACAGACTCCTAATGCTGGACATAAGCTGCTTAAAGACTATGAAATATATGAGATATGCTTAATACCATATATACAATAAATTATTCCAGAAGAAATATTTTGAATATTCTGTTCAGGACTCCATAACTGATATAAACTACCTCTGGAATTAGTAACTGAAATGGATGAGTCCTACTGTCGTATTAATACACAAAGGCACAGATCTGCATTTTTTATTAAAACAACAAATATCACATTTTTAAATGAGGACCAGCAAAATGTTCTCATTTACAGGAATTTCATTGATGTTTTTTGCTGTTGTGGGGACATCTGTTTCTCACAAGTACAACCACAAATATTATGGTGAATATAATAAGAGGAGGAGTTTAGATTGACAAGAATCTTTTCCAGGTATCTGAGAGACTTTAACTTGTTTAGCACATATGCGGTGGCTCACAAATATGCAAATAGTCTCAGATCTGACACCTCTCTTTACAAGAGACTCACAGTTTCACTAAGAGATGCTCACCAAAATCCTACTGGACTTGTGTCATGAATGAGGTAAATGAGTGAATGGATATTTGTCACTATTGTCTTTAAATCAATAAAAGAAATACTGAAGAGACAGATCCTCAGGCTAGTGCCTACATCAATACAGCATTTACAAGGTATTGCCTGAGGCACTTTTGCATATCTTACATGCACAGTCCCATGTCCTGTAGTAATGAGTCATTTAAACAAGAAAGTCTGTATATTGTATCGTATATTGTATATTGCATCAGAAATGTGTCCACCTCAGACACTTGAGGTATATTGTAGCTATGTGTGTTTTCAAGATCAAGCAGCAATTTTTCTAACTTCTTGTACATACAATTACAATTATGCTTGTATTAACTAAAATAATCAGGTAGAATTGCAATTGTAATAAGACCCAATGTACTGGCAAATCAGTTCTTTTTCAGCCTGAACCTTTTTTGATAACATTTTGTTAGTTGTTGATCACTATTGAATTTTGTATACAGTTGAAACAAAATACATGGCAACACAATTTCTACTGCATTTATTTCAGCACGAAACTAAATCATTTAAAAAGAAAAAGTATTTTAGGTTTAAAGCAACATGAATAGGACTCCCACAGTTTGGCACTTCGTTAAGTTCAGACTGTGTGTATGTCTGCATTCATAATTCATTTTGTGTCTTTAATATTCATTCCATCTATTAAATATTCAGTGCCCATAATGCAATAATAAATACATTAATTATTACAGAAAACAGTTCACAGCTATGAACAATCTAGCATTGTATAAAACGTGTCATAAAAATGGCAAAGTACAAGGTCACTGACTACACTTTGGTGCAGGTCATGTTCTCTGGAGTGTTCTTCACACTTTCAGCTCTCTTTATGCCCTGTTCCTCACACAAGCTGCTTCTGTGCTGACACCTCTTAAAGCCCCGGAACGTGGGGCAGATGGGTACATAGCGCAGGCAGCCAAACCGCCTTACCAACCCCATGCCAACTGGAAAGTTGTATGTGTCTGAGCTCACGCTGCCCATATCAGATGAGTCCTCAGCCTTCCACTCGATCAGACCACGTTCTCTTCTAGTGCCTGCATGTAAACACACACAGATACAATGTGAGCAGCATAATGACTCATAGGCTTTGGTGATTTATAAACGTTAATGATGATTTCATTCTCTTTGTGATGTTGCATGTACCTGGAATGGTGTTGTCCAACATGAATGCTAAGAACCCTCCAACAAACATCTCTGTGGTCAGGAGCACAGTAAGAATTTGATCCAGCTCTGGCACTCCTAATTAAACACATAAAAAACCCAGTGAGTCACCATGTAGAGCAAGTGATTTTTACATGTAATCT